>NC_069143.1:8190904-8521502 GCF_943734635.1 Anopheles cruzii
GGCTCGGATGAGTTTTTGAGTGGCTCTGAGTGACTTGGGACATCCCCACCCTGTAATTAGTTCGGGTTGGTCTCTTTGTCCTGAGAATTATTCGGCTTTTTCCATTCGAATGGCGGGCGGGAGTGGGTGGGAATGTGCCGGGGTTGGGGGGGGGGTCTTCCTCACCCGCTCCTACCTTGGTGGGCTGCATTCGCGTCGAGCTCGACTCCCAGTGCACAGTGTTCCTGTTGGGTATTACTAGGATACTATGAGTACTACGACTACGACTACTACTACTACTACTACTGACCACTATTCCCCCCCCACTCCCCCCCATCTTGTGTTGTCGCCCACGTCGAGCCTGTCGAGTCCACCCTTCCCGCGTGTGACCCGACCACCCTTCCCGCGTGTGTCCCCGTGAGAATTTTATCCAATTTAATCCAATTTTTAAAGCGACCCCCAAAAAGGATTGCTTGGGACCCCGCTTCTGTGACTTATTCCCGCGCGTGTGTGTGTGTGTGTGTGTGTGCTGCAACATAACAGAATTCCAAGGGGGCAGTGGTCCTGTACCGAAGAGAGCCCTAGAGAGAGCGAGTGAGTCCGCCGGGTGGTGAAAATGGTCGGCGGTGGTGAGATGAAGGTGGCCACGGTCGACGTCGAGAGCAGTGACAATATGGCGACGCTGCCCGTGTCCCGCTCCCACGGCGTGGCAGGGGCCGCCAGTGGTGCGGGTGGTGGTGGTGGTGGAAGTGATACTGCGGAGAAAAACAATGCCGCCAACAAGGAGATGGAGCTGAAGAACGTGATGCCGAAACCGATGCAAAGGTTAGTTCCCCGCGTACCAGGATCGCTGGGCCTGGGGGGTGTGGAAAAGAGGAATAGGAAACCAGGACGTGATGTTTGAAAGGGTGGTGAAGGGCATGCGAGAATGCTCACCACCGCGGTTTCCACACACGCTCTCCGCCGCCGTAGGTTTCTGAGCTGAGTTCCGCTAGGGCTTCGTTCCGTGAGTGACAGTCAGAACAGCGAGAGGGCGGAGGGGGTGCTGGAGCGGAACGTAGTGTACACTGTGCACGGCCACAGCGCCGCAGACTGCTTGGCTGCAGTCTGTGCGGCTCAAAAAGGAGAGAAAGTCTCACCCATACCTCACTCTCACAGCAGGCGGTCCTCCGGTGCTGGAGGGTGCTTCGCTCAGTGCCCTTCCCTCTGGGAGTGTAGGGGGAGGGGGGTATAGGCGGGGTGTACACACTTTGACCTACACACAGCTCTCCTGTGTGCCGTTTTTGCACCGAGGATTGTTGTTTGCTTTGTGGACTGCGCTTCGCTGCCACCGGCCGTATCTCCGTATTTGCGCCGCCATCTTGAGGAGTCTCCTGGGAGAAAAGACCTACTCCGTCCCACCCCCCACCAAGGGTGGGTCGTGTCTTGCAGATGCCTCTTTCGCACGTTCCGGAGATCCAAACCGGAGAGTCCAGTGGCTGGGCAAAATAGAGTCGATGATTAAGTTATGAGTCGGATCAGTGTTACGATAAACACGTGCCAATGTGTGACGTCAAAAGTGACACTACAGTAGTCTCTCTGGCTCGACAGCAAACCCCTGCAGCCGCACAGGAACTGGGTCAATGACCGCACGACCAGTTCCGGGGGTCAAGTCCTGTACCAGACTTCTACGGGAGTGTCTCCTACAAGAAAAGGAAAGATTTATTCACGTTCATGGGTTTTGGGAGTGACACTGTCCGTCCAGGAATAGCTTTACACCGATCGTTATCTCTGAAGGCACCTACCTACCTCTTCCTTAACCAGTTTTGATTCCGTTCAAATGTCACCAAGTCTGGTCTGGTCGGGTGGCCCTGAGGTTCCTGTGTTCCGATTCTTGCTCAAACTGGTTTCTGTCCTAGATGTCCATGTCCAGTTCGGGGAACTCCATGCCTTATGGAGTCGGGAGTGACAGGCCGCCCCTTCGGGAACGTCTCGTAGCGCAAGGTAGCCAGAACCAGCCAGTGGGTCGTACAGAAAGGGAGTTCCCGATTGGTTGCTGCCATGAAGTGCGTAACGACCACTTCAAAGTTACCCTGTTCAATCCCGAGCCTGAAAGAATGTTCAATTACGTTTGCCTGCCAACTTGTGCCGTGACACTTGACGCCCAGCCGAGGAACCTAGCGTTTGTGCTGAGGAAGAAGTCGAGTGGCAGAAGCGCCAGAGACACTATAGCCGGTGTCGAGTTGTTCGGCTCCTCGAGTGCACCCGCCGGCACTTTTGCATTGTTCGCTAAACCTGACTCTCGATATCGTTCTCTCTCTCTCTTTCTCTCTCTCTCTCTCTCTCGCTCTCTCTCTCTCTCTCTCTTCCTGCTCTCGGACGAACAGAACGTCGCTTTTCATCGTCACGAGCCTGGTCTACGCAATGCTGCTAATCGTCGTCTGCGTGGCGTACGTTATCAGCGACGTCACGACGCACCATCTGCCTGTGATGTACTACGAGGGCTTCTTTACCTATCTCTACGGTGCCAGCATACTGTTCCTGCTGTACGTGTTCTGCTTCCTACTGCAAGGTAAGTGACCCTTACGAAGTAGTCCATTTAGTGTCTACTTGTTACTAAATGCGGTTACTAAACTTCAAGCAAGTAGTCAAGTAATCGTCAAATTTAAAATCTAAATACTAGATAGATCACCCATAGATGGATATATTATTACTACTACTACTACTACTACTAATATTATTGCTACTGCCCACTACTACACAGAGAGTTCCTGCTGCAACGGAAAACCGAAACCACCGAAGGAGAAGAAGCCGAAGAAGGAGAAGAAATCGAAGAAAGCGGCCACCGACCCGGAAGCAGCCGGCAAAGACGGAAAGGACGCTAAGGACGGTAAGGACGGTGCCGCAGCCAAGGAGAGCTCCGCCGCCGCCGCCGGCAAAGCATCGAAGGAGGAGGCGAAGGGCAAGGGCGGCTCCACCAAGGCGAGCCCCTATCAGGTGAAACTCAGATAAAAAAAACTCGCTTCATTCCCATTCCCGTTTTGGCGCAACTCTATCTCTTTAACCTTACCTCCTCGCCGTCTCCCCTTTTCGAGAGAGACCGCCCCTCCCCCGCGCCCCCTTGTGCATATGTTTCCCCCGACGTGTGTGTGCGTGAGTGTGTGTGTGCCAACAACTTGCAATATCTCTGCCAACACAGCGGACAAAAAAAAAAAACCAGAAGAAATCTTTGCCAAACTCCCTAAAGCAAACCCACAAACCTCTGCTACTGCTGCTACGTCACACACTAACCAGATGCCAGATGTACGCGCGCCCACGTCCCGTTCGAGCAGTTTCGAGCAGAACGCCCGAACGTACGGTGCCGGGCGTTGCGTGTACTGTGCGTGTTGGTTAGGCGTAGTAGTAGTAGGTTGCGGCAGCAATGAGAAGAAGGCGGCACACTCGCGTTACCTTTTTCCTCGCTTCTTGGTTCTTTTGCGTGCGCACCCCTCCCAAAAAAAATAACCAGAGAACGGGTGGGAGAGAGCACGAGAGAGAGAGAGAGAGAGAGAACTGCAACGCTTTTGCCCCTAGATTCCTACCTCTACCTAGAGCTCTGTGTGTAGAATGTTCCGTTTTATCGTTCGTTCGTTCGTTTTTCGAAAACTGCTAGACTGCATATTCGTTCGAGTTACCGTTTTTAATTACCTTGGCTCGTGGGCCACCACTACTTCTTCGTAGAGTCATTTTGTTTTCGGCTTTCCGTTCGGTTTCCTTTTACTTCCGCTTCTATTTTTTGCACTCGCGCGTGTGTTAAAGTTGACGCGCTGTAGTAGTTACCGTTCCGTTCCAGCTCCAGTTCCTCTACGGCGGCATACGGCCAGTAAAAATCAAATTCGAGCAGATTCGAGCAGTTTCGAGTAGCTTTCGAGCAGTTTTTCGGGTAGCTTATCGTGCACCGAGGCCCGTACTAGACACACACACACAGTCAAGAAACAACTGCTCGAACTCTCGCTGCGGCTTGAATTTTACTGGACTGCCGGCTGCCGGCTGCCGGTGGCTTTGCGACCTAGCGTTTGTAGCGTTTGTAGAACCCATTTCGGTTGCCCATCCAGCCCAACTGTAGGTAGCATACAACGACCCCCTCTCCCTGGCCGTGGCGGTGCCGGACCAGAAGCGGTAGCGGTATAGCCAACTGTAGCCGTATCTTTCGCGCTGTAGCAGCAGCCTGAATGTGTTGCGCCATTTGCTTGTGTCCCCAATAGTTCAGCGCGCTTGTTTGTTTTGCGAAACATATTCAAGTTCATCCGCGCACGCGCACACTAGCGTAGCCACAAATTCGAAACAATCATCCCCCCACCCCATGCGCCCCACGCCCCTTAAAAAGTTGAACAACAAAAACCAAACAAAAAATTTCCAACACACACACACACACTTAAAACTGCCTCTACCGTCTACAACATCGTCGACGTGCGCTCTACGGGCACTTCTACGGCACACGCTTGCGAACACACCCACCCACCCACACACACACACACACCCAGTACGCGAAGAAGCAGGAGGTGTACCCGAAGAAGAAGCGCGATCGACTGCGCGAGATGCAGCGCCAGGCGGCTACGGCAGCGGCGGCTGCGGCGGCGTCAGCGGCGGCTACGGCAGCGGCGTCGTCGGTGGACGACTCACCCAGCGGTGGCCCGCACTCTCCGCTGTTACGGTCCCCGGTTCGGGCCTCATGCGACGGCGGTGACGACGACGGCGGCGGCGGCGGCGTCGGCGGCGGCGGCGGCGTCGGCGGCCGTCGGGATACCTACAACGACCACAGCCATGGCGGTGGCGGCGGCACCAGCAGAGCAGGGCGGGCGCAGGTACACGGTCCAACAACAACCACCACCACCACACACTCATCAACAATATATCAGCTTTTCCATCGCCCATCACACACCCGCTGTCCCCATTTTCTCCGACTAACTCCGAGTTTGGCCCCCCTTCGAGTGTTGTTGGCTTGTGGAGTGTCTGTGTGTGTGTGTGTGTGTGTGTGTGTGTGTGTGTGTGAAGAATGGACTCACTCGGTGCCAACTCTCATACCTTTCGCGTGAAACACTCGCTCCCCCGGTTCCTCCCACCACTGCTCCAGTACTTCCGACCAGCTCAAATCTACGCACCGCACCGTTTCGAGCAGTTTCGAGCAGTTTCGAGCAGTGTGAAATTTAGCTGGTAGGGGTTCCAGCTGGTATACTAACCGCAACCATCGTCTCCACCAACCTCCACCGCCCCACCCCCCGCCTTCCACCATGTTTGCTCGGAGTGTGTGTGTGTGTGTGTTTTGCGGGTGTGTGTGTTTTGCGGGTGTGTGTGGTGTGCGTACCTTGCGTACTAACAGCATCGAAGCGGTGTCCGGTAGGGGGTGTAGGGAGGGGATTTAAGTAACCATCACCATTGCCTCCCCCCTAGCCGTTGCACTCACACTACTACTCTCTACGATCCCCTAATGGAAGCGTGCGGTGTGGTGTGTTGGTGCGGCACGCCACCCCGACCTGCGCTACTGCTGGAGGACCGTGCAGAAGCGCAGCAGCAGCAGGCCTATGAGTAGACCATCTCCCGGCGCCGTTTCCCGGCGCCTGTGATCGTTCTCGTCGTCCTGCCCCCCGTTGCATTGTGATATACGTTTGCCTTTTTGGAACCTGGCTTGTGTTGCGTTGCGTTGCGTTTGGCTTCCATATACTACTCTAACCTCTATAGTGGGTTTTAGGACTCTATAGGACTCGGTTTCACCTTCCTACTTACCCTATGGTGTGCCTACCAACACACACACACGCGCGCGCGCCCGCGCATGAGATTTGTTTTCGGATCTGTACTTGTGACGATAGTAGTAGTAGTAGTAGTAGTCGTAGTAGTACTCTTAGTAGTTGATACCTTCTGCCCCAGTAGCCCCAGTGCCTGTGCACGCTCACTTACACCCGTTGCGTTAAAATCTCCCCCGCCCCCTGCATCCCCGCTGCACCCCTAGTTTCTGGCTTTTGTTTGATTTATGGTCTTGTCATGTGTGTGTGTGTGTGTCATTGCGAGTGTGCCACTCTACTAGTTCTGTGGTAACGGACGTTACACGTGCGTTACATACGGAACGTTACCGTTGCTCGGTTCGGTCTCCTCTGTGTCGCTGTGTTGTCGCCTCGTTGTCCTGTGTGTCTCTGCCTGCTAATCGGGGCACCACCCTGTGCCTGTGTGCCATTCTACCTTCTTTTCTACCACGTCTCCACGACCTCCGTCTGCCTCGAACAGCCGGAACCAATCGCCGACCCGGAGGCAGCCCTTTCGCCGCGCTTCAAGCGCAAAACGACCCAGGACCCAGCCCACGGTAGCTTCTTCCTGCGTGTCGGTGCCATCGGTAAGTCCACGGCGAGGCTCGCGACCTGCCGCGACCGTGACGTTAATTTGCTTCCTCTTTCACAGCATTCGGGCTCGGCACGATGATCTACACGGGGCTGGAGTTTGGCTCGTTCTTCGAGATCCCGTTCACCTCACCCTGCCACCAGATACTACGGGGCGTGAACCCGCTGCTGCAGATGATCTTTACCTTTATGCAGATGTACTTCATCTTCATGAACGCACGGGTAACGCACGGGGGTCGCTCGGAATGGGTATGGGCCCACTCGGTCTAACGGGGTTTCTCCGGGTTCTCCTCCACAACAGCTCAACATCCACCGGTTTAAGGTGCTGGCCCGCTTCGGTCTGATGCACATCGTGGCCACCAACATCTGCGTGTGGATCCGCACTCTGGTCCTGGAGTCACTGAAGGAGATCACGGCCTACCATCGGCGCCGCGGCCCGGAACCCGAAGACTCGGCGATCCTGGAGAACATCCGCCAGCACACGCTGCGCAACGCGGGCATGGTGATGGGCACGGAGCTGGGCCCGGCCGGTGACACCGAGTGGGAGCCGATCAGCGTGAATCTTCACGCTCACGAGGACCTCTCGTCACCGGACGCCACCAGCGTGTTGTCGCGGATCGTCCAAAGCACCGGCCGCACGCTGGTCGGTGCAGTCACCACGCTCGTGACCTCGACCAGCACCGTGGCTCCCACGACAACGACGACGACCGGCGCACCGTCGACAACGCCATCGACGACAACGACGACCACGTCCACCGTAACGCCGAGCACTGGTAACTCTTGGACCGACGAGTGGGCCACCAGAACCACTCCCTCCACTAGCACTACCGTGCGCGGGTTGCTGGACCGTTTGCGGGACATCGTCACGACGGAGTCTTCAACTACGACTACGACCGGCAGCGTCGGCAACCTCCACCGCTACGACTCAGGGCTCCAGTCGGAGGACCACTTCGAGCGCATGATGGATGCCGGAGGAGAACCCGTCATGGCCGCCGCCACCACCACCACCACCGGTAGTCCGTCGTTTCTGGAGTCGTTCGTCGATCGTATCAACTACCTGCAGCGCAACAGTAGCCTCGATCAGACGTACGAAAGTCTGGACGCCCTGTTTCCGTCCGCCTTCGTGGCCCCATCCCAGGCCGGTGCCGCCGCCACCAACTCAACCTCGGTTAGCTGCGGGCGCGTCAACATCATGGGCACGATCGTGCAGGACTCGGCCCCGTACCTGTACCCGTTCATCATCGAGTACTCGCTGATCGGAGCCGCCGTCATCTACGTCATGTGGAAGCACATCGGTCGCTACCCCAAGTGAGTGGCAATGGGCTAGCAAGAGGTTTAGTTCGCGGTAGCGCTTTAGTTAGGTTTAGTTCGTCCTTTCAACAAACAAACAAAAAACAGTCAAACTGTGCATAACTGTGCGCCGGTAATATTCCTTTTGAAACCGTTTCACCCTCATGAGCTCATGGTGAACCACGACCCCCGAAGTCTAAGTAGAACTGAAACCAGCAATCCTTCACCGTGCGCTTCTCTGCCCTGATTCATTTTGAATTTTGAAAACACCTTAAAAAAGCACCATTATTATTGCTTATAAATTACCCTAACTCTACTCTAGTTTATTACCGAGCAAAACGAAGAAAATTGGGTGACGAAGAAACTGAAAACTTCAAGCTTCCAACTTTGGCAACTATTTGCAGGTTCACGAACGAGGAAGACCTGGAGCACCGGCTGGAGGTGATGCTGTCGCGTCGGGCCGTGGTGATGGCGCAGCAGGCGCGCACCGGGCGTGTCGACTGTGTCGGCGCCTCCAAGGGTCTGTTCTTCGGATTGCTACTGCTGGTCGGCTCACTGATCTGCCTGATCCTGTTCTTCGTGCTCGTCAGACACCCGCAGCTGTCGCTGCTCGCCATCTACCTGGCGGACGTGTCGCACTGTGCGCTGATGGTGCTCGCCATATTCGCCATCATCATCGGCTTCGTTCGGTAGGTCGTCACCGCGTCCCGGAAGTGTCCCTCACGAGCGCCCACTCTCCAACGCTCCACGCTCCGTTCTCGTTCACAGCGTGCAGAACCTGAAGTTCCGGTGCGAGGAGCAGAGCAACCTGAACGACATCCTGCTGCGCATCTCGGCGTTCGGGCTGTTCGTGTACTCCACGTTCAGCGTGATCGCCGGCTCGCTGAACGCGCTCGAGAGCGAACCGAACCTGCTGGTGATGGTGACCGGGATCGTGGCCGTCGTCCAGGTCGTCATCCAGCTGCTGTTCATCGCGGACGTTTCGCGCCGCCGCGTGCACCTGCCGGAGCACGATCGCATCAAACCGGGCCGCCAGATCGTCACCTTCCTGCTGATCTGCAACGTCTCCATGTTCGCCATCTACACGTTCGAGGCCCAGAAGGTGTTCGCCAACCCGGTAAGCCGAGCCGAGCACCAGCTCACCTCCGAGCCGACCACCGACTCACGCACTCACTCACTCCAATCCCAATATCCCCCCGCAGGTTCAGCTGGACTTCTACGGCTTCATCGCCTGGTCGCTGATCCAGCGTGTCACGCTGCCGCTCTGCATCTTCCACCGGTTCCACAGTGCCGTTACGCTGGCCGAGGTCTGGAAGACGACCTACAAGGCACGGCTCGAGTAAGCTCACCGACCACCGACCCGGTAGCACCGGCACCACTAGCCCCGAGAGGCTCGCACAACCCACCACCACCACCACGACCACGACCACGACCACCACCACCATCGTCATTACAATCGCAGGCAGCGCAGCGAACCAAGACCGGACTCTGGAGTCGTCGCGGTGGCCCCTCCAGCTGCGGGCGGAACCCGCACGTACGTCAGAAGATCCAACAGGACAACACGGGACAAACGGCCAGAGCCAGGCATAACGACGGAAGGCGGATAACGGAAGACGAACGATCGCGGAGCGAGCGAGTGGGGTTTGGGTTGTAAATCTGGTTTTTTGGTCTACTTTTTGGGTTTTTTCGAGTGGAACCTATATTTCTCCTTTTTGGAAGTATTTTTTTAGACAGGCCGAGCGAGAGAGAGAGAGATAGCGCCATATACATGGTTAGTATTAACTCTCCAATGTTCAAACATAGCCAGTATATGAGTGCGAACACACACACACCCACACACACGGATCCCACCTTTTCCGCCGCGGAAGCATCCTCGTCCTCCGTCCTGTTCGCTTGATTTTGTAATCCTGCTTCCCGCTCCCAGCTAAAGCGACCCGCCCACCCCACACATTAGCAATCCCAAAATTCATAGTGCAGAGAGCGATAGAGAGAGAGAGAGAGAGAGGGCTAGGAAGCGAAGAAAGCGAAACAACCAGAAAGGAAAACCACACACAAATTAAATTTAACCACACGAGCGCAAGTAGACAACAATAGCAGCAGCAAGCAATAGATAGAGCCCCGCGGCCACGGAATCAAGGACCAAGGACCGGGTGGGCCGGGCGACACAGAGCATGCAGGTCCACAGCAATTGGTAGTTGGTTTTGCTGCATATTTTGCACATTTTTTCTGCTCGGCTATTCGACTTTTCCTCCCACCCCACCCCGCCCCCTCCCCCACGAGAACCCGCGTGTGCGAGTGTGCGAGTAACGAGCGAACATAAAAATAATAACATTAATCATAGTGGAACGAGCATACGCGTTTGAGCAAAGTAATGATAAATGAATTATGATAAAGCATCCCTTTATATTATACACAACATGCATGCATACATAAATAAATACACACAAGCCAACCAAGCAAAAACAAAACGGAAAAAAAATCCCATACATACACCCTAATGTTTACGTATCTAAACGTATATATGATGAGGATGAAGATGATGATGATAATGTTGAGGATGATGAGGATGACGATGATGGTCATAGTAGAAGGGCAGTTGTCGAAGATGGGAAGCTGAAAGCCAGACGAACCAAAGTTAGTCGAACTGTTGGCGCAAAAAAAAAAAACAGGAGACACGGACACAGCATTTCGAGAGAGAGAGTGTCGAGGGAGTAAAATTTTAAAATCATTCAAAATCGATCAACCAAAACCCTAAAGGCTGCTGCATCATGTAAGTTGTTTCGGTTTCACACATTCGACAACAGGCTCTCACGTTTCCCTCTCATCTGAACACGGCACACGGCACACGGCAGGTGCACGCGCGCGTGCGTGCACTACATTCGATTGTTTTCTCGTGTGTTTGAACATTGTTTGTGTTTGTGGGACCGTTCGCCGAAGAAAGGATCTAAACTTAATCAATGTGACTGTGGTTTTATGTAACTCAAAAGCGTGGGCGACACCACGTGAATAAGGATATAACTTGAAGGATGCGCAAGAGCGAGAAAGCGGAAACAGATATAGCAAGAAGGAGGAAATGGAAAGGAGAACGGAACGGCGGAGAAGCACACCCGAAGTACACAGTAACAACGTTCCGTTTTGCTTCGAGTCGCTGCCATTTGGGGCAGTGTGTGTGTGTGAGGGCCGAGTTTTGTTTTTCTATTGAATTTTTGCGCAACTATTTGGCATAAACTTAAGCTCTCGAAAGGAGTGCAGTTGAAGAAAAAAAAAAACGAAATGAAAGAGATAGTGACAGAAGCATGCAAACAAATGAATGAAACAATGAACACTAACTGAAAAGTATCGAAAATAAAAAAACAAACTAATGATAACACGTATTAGCTGTAAAAGAAGGGGATTCCGCGAAGGAGAAGCGAGAAGCGCGAGTAGCGAGCGAAACAGATACAACAAAAAGAAGAAGAAGAAGAAAAAAAAAAGCAGAAATCATATATTGGTAGTTATAAAACCTTACAATTTTACTAAACCCGTTTGTTCAACAGTAAAACAAGAATCACGAGACAGGACGTGGGGGCGCAGAAAGAGTTTGAACGAGTGTGGAGAGTGTGGATGAAAGGATCGGCAGAAAGGATAAGACAGCCAGAATGAGCCAAGCAGGCCAACACAAGAGACAGGATGGAGCGATGGGCAAGGATGATGGGAATCGGAAATAAAGATGCATTGAATAAAAACAAACGAAAAAGAAACCAAAACATACAAACATCGACACACACACACACAGTCCAACACACGGTCCACGGTACAGAGTCTCCACTGATCAAAAACCCAACATACACACACACGGCACGGCAGATGGTCAGATGAGGGCGTTGGGCGTAAGGAGTGGCCCTTGTTTGTTTCTGCACTCTGCATCATCTCTATCGACGACGACGTTGCCGGCAGGAGGAGCCTCCTCCTGGATGGCTGGAAAGACCTGGCTGGAGACCGTGCAGAAGCGTAGGTATTAAAAAGGAGAGAACCAAAAACCAGCAAACAAATAATCACTCAATCCGCTGCCCGCCAGCCATCCCCACGTCCCTGCCGCACAGTGAAACTAGGGGGGCGGGTGCGGGGTACCGACAGCAAGGCATAGTGGTGCAGGATCTTGTTTAAATCTATGTGTAGCTGTTAGAGTTTAAAAGATTCATATGATATACTAATAAATCAACGATAAAGACTAGCAAATACGAACATTCGTGAGAGAGCAAGCGAGAGCAAGTGAGAGAGAGAGAGAGAGAGAGAGTGAGGGGGAGAGAAGAGAGAACTAAACACACAGAACGCGACACTCGGAGGAGCATCTTCGCCGCCACAACATTCTCCACCCACCAACCCTTGCGCGCGAAGCGAGGGCTCTAGCGCTTACGGAGGTTCTACTCGGCTCCACCCCGCAAACCGACTTCCAACACTTGGTTGATCCTTTTTGTTTTTGCTGGTGTTTACTTCGTGCTGGTTTTTTTTAACACAATACCGGTGACAAAGACTCAGCAACACTAGCCTAACTTTGCACGGGCTCGCCGTATGAGTGAAAAGGATTTCAGGGTGACACATACAGGCAAACAAACAGGCATTATTTATAATTTACTAGCAGTTCCCGGCGCGCGTCGCTGCGCCTCATTTCATCCTTATTTCGCGATTGGGAGGCGTTTCAGAGGACTTCTTGGTGACGTATCCGATCAGCTCCCCTTTTCGCTTCCCGTTACTCCTACTTTTCAGACGATCGGACTTCCCGGTGACGTATTTGTTCAGTTTCCCTTCCCGCCTCCCGTTACTCCTCTGTTCCAAATGATCGGGCTTCCGGGAGACGTACCCGATCGGCTTCCCTCCTCGCTTCCCGTTACTCCTCCGCCTCGGACGATCGGGCTTCCCGGTGATGTATCCGATCGGCTTTCCTTTCCGATGCTGAATTTTTATGTTACGTTTGTATGGGAGCGCCCCCTCCCCGGAGGTGTGGGAGGGTGAAACTTTCCTATTCACAATCCGGGGTCACAAAACTACGCTGTGCAAAATTTCACGCGGATTGGTTCAGTAGTTTTGGAGAAAATGCGGTACAGACAGACAGACAGACAAACAACCATTTTTATATATATAGATTATTTTACTACACTCTGTTTGCGCCTGTGTGATTGTCGCTGTAAGAAAACAATAGAAGCCAGTCCCTTTGTTGCCCATTTTTTTCGTATTTAAAAAAATTTGTATTCTCACAATTCTAAATGCATATTCTTTAAATTATATTAAATTACATTTACAATTATTACATTTACATTACTCTCACACACACTGACAGTTCTTTGTAACGTGTACGTAGCAAAGATTCAATGGGATGTAGTAGTAAGTAGTAGATTTTAGCCGACCTGCTAGCTAGATGTAAGTGAAACCGGTCAAAGTCGCCACTGGCACTTCTTTTACTGATTTACTCTGAAGCGCTAATTGCAAAACTCTACAGACAGCAAACAAAGCGATGGGGAAAAACAAACCAGTGAAAGGTGATGTTGTTGAGAAATAAACCATAAATTAATTAGTGCAAAAAAGTACAGAAAACTAACAATCAATCTACACACAAACACACACACACAAACAGACACACAACAGTAACGCACAGAACCGAACGAAATATGCGGTTAAAAAACACAACACTGCCGTTTCCACTGCGAGGAACTCACCGGTGATCTTGCAAGCGGTGATCAAAACCACACCACCTCACTGTACTTCCAATTATATCCCACACACACACACACACATCAACACACACACACACATATATACATTCTGTAGCGCTGTAGTTTTCTCCGCATCACTCCGTTTTCTATTAAGCAAACTAAAGTAAGAACAGAAGCGCGCCCAACTCTCTTTCGTTTTACAACGCGCGCGAACACAAAGCGCGGAGTTGCGGAGACTGCTGATAAAACATAAATCATAAACATCTACCACCCCACACTCCGCGTGGGAAACTTCAAAACGGACAGAGCAGAGACAGAAAATGAAAAAGGAGGAAACAACAAACTGTTAACCCATAGCCCCGTAGAGAGAGTCAAGCCCACAAGCTACTCGAATCGGTTAAACCAGAAACATAAAACTAACATACAAAAAGGAACAAAAAGGGGGTAAAATATACAAACAAAATAGATACCCGAGCGCGAGCCCAACATATTCGTAACATTAAAACAATGTTGGCAAAACGGGCACCGGAAAAAACGGCAAACTATGAAACGTAACGAATCACGTAACGACACTCGCACACTGAACCAAGATCGGCGTGTCCTGCGAGTATATGCGACCAAA
This sequence comes from Anopheles cruzii, assembly GCF_943734635.1. NCBI lineage: Eukaryota > Metazoa > Arthropoda > Insecta > Diptera > Culicidae > Anopheles > Anopheles cruzii. The sequence goes on from NC_069143.1 coordinate 8,204,833, forward strand.
CTGCGACGCGAACGGTGACTGGAATAGCGAAGGAACGGAGCGGAAAAAAACGGAAAACCGAGCATTGTTGTGGAGAAAGTAAAAGTCTAACGGAAAAGAAAGGAGTAGAAAAAGAAAATAAAAAGATAAGGAAGAGCTGCTGCGGAAACCATGCAAAAACCAGATACAGATGAACGATACATAAAAGATAAAAGATAAGTATTTAATATATGAATGAGTTGAGTCTGTTAGTTTTTTGAAACAAAACACAAAAATGGAAAAAGGAAGCAAAAAAAAAATGGTATCATAATTATCTATAAATTCATTTGAGCATATTGCCTGATTGGGGCACACAAGGAGACATAACGACACACACACACACACACACACACATACATATACAGACAGACACATGTACCGGGAACACTTCCTAAACTTTAGTAGAAGTAGAACGAGACCAAACAGTAAAAAACCACAAACACAAGGTTTGCTCGGGCAATGACTCTCGGCTTGAGCTCTCCTCTGTAATGTGCACACATACATACATACAAACCACACACACACACATACACACATACAAGCACAGTGGCCCGTATGGAACGTTTGTATATTTTTATAATAGAAATCGAAACATGCCGCGTTGTGTTAAAGATGGTCCTCGATTTGTGACCCACCATAGAGAGAGCCCTTCCGGAGCCCTTCCGGAGCCGACTTCCTGGGGCCGTAGTAGTAGACGGGGCAGCAGAGGGTGGGAAAACAGGGAACAGGATCTCTCGTTGTGATTATGTATGCCAGTGTACCTTTCTTAATCCCAAACATACACACACGCACACACACACACACACACACACACACAACTAACGACAGCAAAGCAAGAACAAAGAAGAACACAATTGAAGCTAATAATATGGCGCACTGCGCGAATGAAACGCACATTAATATATAATACAGAGAACGTAGAACGAGGGGGGGGGGTTGCTGGGATCGCTGGGAGAGAGACATGTAACATCAACACTCAAGTGTGTGTGCGCGCACCCTTATCACTAGAGTGAGCACGTTGGTTACTAATAGCATTAAAGTGAGGTATCAAAAGCGCGCCACGAGCGAGAAACGGTCCGAAGCAAGGATAGCAACGGAAACCGGAAAAACAAACAGCTCAATCGTGTGTGTGTGTGTGTGTGTGTGCGTATGGAAACCTGTTACAGGAGACGCAGGACGCAGGAGACTAGCTAACGAACCAAACGCACTAACCGCACTGTTGTAGCAAGCAGCTTCCACACCTTAGCGGGAACGCGTAGATGCGATGTAGATGCCAGGCGAGGCACTGTAGATGCGGGGAGCAGCACACAGACCCACACACACACACACACACACACACCCACATGTGTGCGTGTGTATGTGCGTGTGCGTAGGTACGTGAGAATCGAATCTAGTTAAGGTGACCGGTAATCGGCACCCGGCAAGGACGTCAAATGCTTACGCGCACCTCACTCACGGTGAGAGAGAGAGAGAGAGAGTAGTGCAGATGTTTCAGTGTGTGTGTGTGTTAGTGCGTATTATCGATCAACCTCTAACCTCTCCCCCCCCGCTCCCACCACCCCCAACCGCTCCTCCCCAGCCGCCTTCCCCAGCAGTGGGAGGGAAATCGATCAGTTGATGGAATAAATTTGAACTATTTGGCTAAAGAACTGTACCATACTTTGCGCGGACTACCAGGTGCTTTTGTTTTTGGTTTATTACTTCCATTGCAGACACTGTTCGGTCCGACCATCGACAACATCATCCCATCCTGCGTGCTGATCATGTGCTGATCGTGTCTCGTGTCTGATTCTCGGTCTCTGCACTGTAAGTTTTATGGCGTGCGAGTTTGCTTACAGGAGCATCAACGATGAAATATTTCCCTGATGATATATTTCCTCGCAAACGAATATTACACACTGATATATTCTTCTCGCTGATATATTTCTTAGCGTACGAACTTGCATCCAAAGCATCACAAGTTGAAATATTAGGTTGGGGCAAAAGGAAATCGCGTTTTGCGTGAAATTCAAAACATTTTTCAAAATATTTCCGATGGCTCGATTTGCGTCAAATATGCAACGTTTTTTTTGTATAATTTGTTGTCATTTTCCAGCTGGCTTCATAATGCCTTTCAGAAGTCTTGGCTCTCATTGGCGAGCAACTATAGAAATCGATTTTCACATTCTTTTCTCAATCCCAATTTCTTATCACTCACGGCGGTTTGGAATTCGGTGACAATCGCTTGGTGATTTGGCCGCCGTTTGGCATTATTTCTACTTCAGCACGATTTTACGCGTCAATAAAAAAAATAAATACATAAACCTCCATACTACTTCACTCCATCGTCACCCATCTACTCACAATCTAACTAAGGGATGGATTCCAAAGAAAAACATGCTGTGAACATTCCTTTTAAATTATTATTAGTTTTGCTTCTACGTTTCGACGCATTTGAATCGCTGATAGCGGGAACTAGGGAAGGTTTTTAAGACGGGTTTGTGCCCCCCGATCCCAAAGGAGGCCGAAGAAATAAGCGTTGAAGCGTTGCGGCTTATGAGAAGCGCTTATCTGCTGCTCGCTGCGGATAAACATATGCACGGCGATCAGGAGCATAACAAGCCGGAACTCGTGTTACATTACGTAAAACATATTTCACCATTACCGACCCTAATTAAACTATGTTTACGCCTCATTAGGACAGGTGCAGCCCCCGGCGATTCAATGGGCAGGCTCTCAATCGACCTGTCGCCTGCCGGGGCACCGTGTGCCCTGTTGGCTTTGTATCGGTTCGCTTTCCAGCCTGTGCACTGTGCTGGGATTGACGTGCAGGATGCGGTGTGGTGCCGGACAAAACAAAAACACCTTCCGATGCATGGCGGCCGCCTGGCGTGTGGAGTCCCGGCACTTGCCTCCATTTAGTTTAACTCTAAACACGCAATAAATAAAAATGTTTTGAATGATTAACGATCGAAACCGGTCCGGACAGCGCACAGCACACACGCACATCGCTCGCCCCCAGGAGGGGTTGTGGTGGCAACGGTGGCGGGTTGGCGATGGATTAGGAGCGCATGTCGAGTGGGAAATTCAGCAACCTGTTGCCGTTAGCGCGCATTCAGCATATAGTTGCGTCAACTGGCACACTCTTCCACCATTCCACCCTTCTTTCTGACCTTTTCTTTCCACGCCCTCGCCTGGCGCGCGAGCAGAAAAACAAATCCCGCGCAAAACGTGCCACTTCCGGAACCGCTCCGGCCGCACATTTGCTCCGCATACAAATTGTGTATGATGTAAGACGCGATGATTGCGGGTTGCTCGGTATGCGCAGACGAAGAAACCCGAACCGTCGCCAAACCTGTCCGACCCCAGAACCTTCCTTAGGTTCCTCTCCGCGCCCACCCAAGGCCCACCCTCAGAGCTATCGAGAGGCGTCGCGATCGCGTTTTGGACTGTTCCGAAAAGGCTTCCCAGGCTTTCCAATGTCCTTCCTCGATGGGAGATTGCCTATCACTATAATCGAATCTAGTGGCCCCCGTCGGCCCGGCCCTCTCACCCATCTCTGCCAACGGGGAAGGGGCGACGACACGAGAAAGGAAACCGTTTTATTCGGCACAATTCATTGCGTGCCGTCCGGACCGACGAAACGTGGGTGGGGTGGGCGAGGCTTTGCAGGGCACGAGAAGCGAAAAAAAAATGGGACCTCCCAGACCACCCCAACACCGACGGGCAGCGGTATTGGGACAATCCTGCACATTCTATGCTGCACAAACTAATGAAGCAATTGGGTGAGACTCGACCGGGTTGTTCAATAAGTTTTGGGGTTCGTTAAGAAAAACACAATTTTATGCGGTTTGAAAGTATATTTTACTATTCAGTATGGTCTTCCGGAACAGCAATACACAGGCGTTCCTACGAGAGTCCACAATTCCGCAAGATTTTTTTGCAGATCCGGAAACAGATGGAAGTCGCTAGGGGTCAAAGGGGCTGGTGAATACCTTTGGATGCTGCAACCATATGAACTTTCACTTCGTGATTTTTTGCCAAAATGCTCTTGTAACACCGGGAATTGTCCTGGAGGAAAATGATTTTTTTTTCTTCTCCAAACTGGGTCCTTTTTCACGAATCCTTTTTCCTTCAGCTGGTCTAAAAGTTTACAAACCGAATCAGAATGTATTGATTTAACAGTTTGCAAGTACTCCACAAACAACGTTTCGTTTCACATGACCAAAAAAACTGATGAGTCCACGCACAACGTCCACTCCAGCCTTTTGAAAGCGCCCCAAACGTTGCCGAGAAAGTTGCACAGCTTTCTAAAACCCTGTCCAATGAGATGCTTACGGCTTCTTGTAAATCTCTTTCAGCCACTGAATGATTTTCCAATACGAACTTCTGTATTTTTCCTACGATATTAGGTGTTGCTACTACTTTTTGGACGTCCTTGACGTGGATCGTCTTCACGGCTTGTGCGTTTCACGTTTAAACTCAACAATCAATTCCTTTACTGTAATAATTGAAGACGAAGAGTCCTTATGCACAATCCCAATCCCAAAGTAAAACTTTTCCAAAATAAAAACAACAAATGATTTTTTCTACAAAATCGTTTTATTCTATTCAAAATAGTCTCCTTCCGTTTCGATACACTGATTTGCACGACTTAACAACTTTTCGAATGACGCGATTTTAGGTCGTTGGCCGGCATGGCTCGGAATACGTCGGTACAAGCCTTCTGAATGACCAAAATGTTAGCATAACGTTTTCCTTTCATCGGTAAATGAAGTTTTCCCAATAGATAAAAGTCACAGGGGGCCAGATTGGGTCAATACGGGGAATGATTTTTCGAAAAAAATGCGATTTTTGGCCTGTTCGGTCCGGTGGTTGGCGAGAAAATGTTGGAAAAAGTCCTGTTAACTTTGAGAAGGACTGTGTATACTGTCACCATTCGTTCATTAATTCATCCTTTGTTTTTAGACCTTCCAAAAGTAGAAACATATAATTACCGCACGATAGTTGATTTTTTTCATTATAAAAAATACAATAACATGTCGATACTAAATGGCTTGTATACGCAAAGAATGACAGATTGGAATGACGCGTTACATTCGTTCATATGAAGAGTGTACCAATATAACAAAAAATTCGAAGCGTTCGCATACTTTTGACAATCGCTTTACACACGCCCAAGCCATCGCAGCCCCCCCCCCGCCACCCCACGGCACCCACCAAGGGCGCGTTGTTTATCGTCTGTGTGTGTGTGTATGTGTATGTTTCATTAAATGTTGTTATTGCGTCTTAATGAAGTGATTGAATTTATCGGCGGCGGCGGCAGCAGCGGCCGGTGACAGCTCAGGCTTGAGGCTCCGCAATGGCGGTGTCGCGCGGTGCTGCCGGTGGCTGCCCTCCGGCAAAATGCGGTACGATGCGAGTCTGTTGACCGGCGGATGCTCGCTGTTGTCTTCTGTAGCGTGCCTCATTCTCAACTTCATTCATACGTATGTGCCGAGATTGCCTTGTTTTAGGTCGGCTCCATAAAGGCGCAGTTAACCCTGGTGACAGATTCGGGTTAGATGCGACCTTTCCGATCCGGTCCGATCCATTCGCTCGGTCGATCGGACCAAAGCTTCGCCTTCGCCTTGGCCCGGGGAGCTTCCGCAAACCGTGTACCGTGCGCCGTTGTTTCTTCGACCACTTTCTAGCCGTGCCGTGGGACTTGCCGGTAATCGGCTCCACGTGCGGCACGAAACGCGGCCCGCTCAAGGTTGCCGCGCGGTCGGCAACGGCATTAGCCGGTTCTAGCCGGTTACCTTGAGGTAGTCCCGTCACCGCGCCGTGTCGCTCTCCTAAGCCGAAGCTCGTTGTGTCAGGTCATGATTTTTTGGGGGGGTCACCCGAACGCCGAAACCGGTGTCCGATCCGCGCGCGCGTGTGCCCCTATATCCAGTTCCAGTTCCTTGCGGACGCGCACGCATTCCAGCCAGGTTTGGCTGGGGGACCTGTCCAAGTTGGCTTCCTGATTAGGGTGGCCGATATCTTATCCTAGAAACCGTAGGCCGCGTGCTTTTTCTGCTCAGATCACAGCTCTGCGCAACATTGTGGTGCACAACTCGCGTCGAGCTGCGTGTTTTATCGAGAAGCAGTTTTGTTCCAATTTCCCCATGACCAAACGCGAAGCGACAGGGACAGGAGGCGAGTATCATTCATCTCTGCGCTCCCCGCTCGTCACCACGGTGACGGTCGACACGCACCGTCTGCCAGGCGCAGGCAGCAAAGCGTAGCGGAACGAACACCATTAGGTCCGCGGTAGGCGTTCCGCTCCGGTCCTCCGGACATCTATCACCTCGCAATCTATCTCGCTCGATGCTGGCCGCTCTTACTATGTCTCTCTCTCTCTCTCTTCTCTCAGGGAATGAGGCTGGGAGGCTGTCTACGTAGTACAGCTATACGCTGGCGTGACAGACACGTTTGCGGAGGATTTTCGGTTAGTGGGCGCTCTTGTAAAAAGGGTTTCTCCAGCCAAGAGTTTGGATTCCGAAGTTCCGAGCGCGGGAGTCGGAGCAAAATATCGATTGTCGGCCAGTATTGCTGTGTATGGTAGGTAGCACCAAATGTCGTCCAAGTTTTCTGCATCAGGATTTTCTGACAGAAAAATGAGCCGACGATGCCGATGCAGACCAAACCCGGGGGGGGCCAGACGAAGCGTAAACACTTGATATGACATTAACGGTTAACGTCAAATCGTTTGCACTTATGTCAAAACGTTAATGAGTCCGCGCGGAGACGTAAAACCGATGCGTAAGCACTGTTGTCAAACGCTTTGTTTACAAACACAGGATAATGTAAGTTCTTATTTGCTGGTACAGCAACAAAATCGAAAAAAAAACAGAAAAATTTATTCAGAACATAACTTACCTCTTCGATTCGACAAAAACACGAATGTAAACACGTTTGACATTTCGGTGACCACGTTTTTCGGCTTCGTGTAGCCCCCGCTTAAATGTTTACAATTTCACCGAACGAAGTTTGACGTTTTAAAAGTCAAGCAATCGGTAACTCAAAATCCAAACACTTGATGGATCACCCTCTATGTACCCGACAGAACCACAATTCACTTTCCTTTCTTCCCCCCGCCCTTTCCCCCTTTCCTCTCTCTCTCTCTCCGTGTCGCAGTCTCTGTCCGGGGGTAACAAGCTTTCGCAAAGGCTCTCCTCAGAATGCTGGAGCTTGTCGGGGGCTCGGAGTGGTAGTACCTGTTTAGTACCTACCTGTTTGCGAGGTACTGCGTAGCGCCTGCGCTAGGACCTGCTAGGTCTGCTAGTTACAGCGGAGGGCACTGAAGCGCCCTCCACAGCAGCACATTCCGCCGGATGGTGTTGCTGCTGCTGCTGATGATGATTGACGCGGTGCGGATTGAACTCATGGGCGACTGGATTCGGATTAGGAGGAGCGAGCGCGCGCGATCAGGAAGGGCTGCGAGGGGTCGGTCGGCACGTGGGACAGTTGGAATGCCGTCAGTGAGCGTGTCAGTTTGGCAGAATGATATACGCGTAGGCCACCACGCTGCCGACAGCCCCTCAAGAGCGAGTTCATACACCTCACCTCCTCGCGCCACCTGCCACGAAAATGCCTCGAGCGATGGAAATGATTCCCCCCCCGCCGAAGACACCGGCGCCCAACGCTTGCCGTGAGCGGCGGGGGCAATTAAGAGGACCACAGGGCCACCAATCCCGCCAGAGAAAGAGAGAGTGAGAGAGAGAGTGAGAGCGGGGAGAGAGACGCCCATTTGCTCATTACCGACGGCGCGTATGCGTGTGGGGGGGGGCTGCGTGCCGTACGTCTTGGAATTGGCACAGCAGCAGCAGCAGCAGGGACTCTGCCGAGGCACGGATTACACAATTCCGACATTCGATAGCCGCTCATTAACTTCATTACTGGACTCTCGGTCACCTGCCTCCGAACGTCAAGAACACCGCAGGTACATCGCATCCCTCGCATTGCTACACCAATTGGTCGTCGATGATCCCAGCCAGGTGCTCCTGCCAGTAGGTCCTCGTCCAAAATAATCATCATCAAGTACGCGTTACCTCCGAGCTAATGGTCGAAACACTGGGGGGCCATAGCATTAGGCCAATCGAGGGCGCCCTAAAGAGAGAGAGAGAAAGAGAGAGAGACAAGAAATAGAATCAGATATGACAGTAAATGAGGTTCCCCTCCGAGCCGTTGAGAAAGCCGCACTCTAGTAGGTTGTCTTCCACTCAGGACCGGTCATAACATATCAACTGGCGCTGAAAATAGTACGCCAACCATCACTAGCGTAGTGCAGTAGTTGTGTAACCTCTGAAACGGTTACGGCCGACTCGAACCGCCACAAAAACGCCAGGTCAAGGAAGAGAAATAATACATGCAAAGTTCTCACAGCGCGCGAGTTGTTAAGGAGACGTTTTGTAGGGCATTCGAAAAACGGGAATTCTTCACTTTAAACAGAACTATAACTGCCGATTCAAAGAAGCGCAGTTGAAGAGTAAAGGGACACAGGTTTTCGGCCAGCGACTGGTTAGAGAGTGCAAAACTTAGCACAGGACGTGTGTTGCTCCAACTCCAACACGGGGTGGGGATCACGTGCAGCAAGTTTCAGTCCATCTTACATAACCACGTTCTACAGCCGCACACTTAGCGCATGGGCTGAAAAGTTCCGGACCAAACCCATACATAGCGCAAGTCTGTTTTTAATTTCACCACTAACTTAAAAAAAAAATGCTCGTGTTTGAATGTTACACTGACGTTGGATGGCGAAATAGAATAGGAACAAGTGTTGCAAGTTGCTCCGCTCTGTAAGAATAAGGACTTTTGCGTCAACATGGATCCATCACTTCGCTCCGGAATCGAAACGATCATCATCGAGAGTCGAGGGCAACCTCGAGGTGAACCTCGCCGAAAGCGCCCGAAAGCACTCGCTATCGGTTGGAACGGTTATTGACTCGGTAACTCCTCGGTAATCGGCGTAAAAAGTGTGTGTGGGGTGTGCGGGGTGCGAATACTAATCGACTTTCTTGGGAAAGGAAATGCCGGGAAATATAAAACAAATATTAGGTGTAGCACTTAATTCGAGCGATTTTACAATAGATGGGGCATCAGACTCACTAAATGTCACAATTTTTTTTAAAATGAAATATGTGTTTGATAGCTACTGTCATTACGCATCTAACGTAGTATATCTAACGCAGTATAGGTTTTTTTTGTTTAAATGTAAACAACACCTTTTTTAAAGCATTTGAGCGTGTCGAGTTTTGTTCCTGCGGGTTGCGAGAAATACTTTTTCATTGCACGGCAGAATAAATACGTTCTTGTACCGAATCGTCACTGGTGATGAAAAGGGGAGTTATTGCAAGAATCCTAAGCGCAAAAAGTCCTGAATACAGCCTGGTGAACCAGGTCCATCGCTACCAAAGTGAAATTAAGCTCTACATATGGGGTGGGATATGAAAGGTGTGGTGTACCGTGAGCTGTAAAAACCTAATGAAATTATTGATGGACAATCCCATCGACAACAAATAATGCATTTGAAGCAAAGCTTTGGCCATAAAACGACCAGAATGGGATAACTTATGAAAGTATTGAAGAATGGGTCTCGGAGTCGATCGCTCCTAAAGATAAGAAGTTCTATCGACACGGAATTGAGGAACTACCTAAAAGATGGAAGAAAGTAGGAGCTAACGACGGACAATACTTTCCCTAAGGTAGTCATGCGTTTTGTTGTTGTAGTTAGGTCACAAATGATCACACGAATTAAGTGCTACTAATTAATAATATAGACCGGAACTTTTCGGCCCATGTGTTACAGATGTAAGATGTAGCAGTTTAAGCGTAGGGGTCGCTCCATTTTTTTTTCTGAAAGCCGCTCGCCGTAAGCGGTCACTCTGAAGTAGCTGAAGTGGTAAAATATTGCTCGAAACATAATATGAGCCGTTAAATTCGTGTAAATGTTTCGATACTTCCAAGGTTCGTTTACAACCCAATGGCGACACGCGCGAACATTCCCCGAGTGAAGGCTGCTCGGCTGCAATCTAGTAATCCACCTTCTTCCTGAACCCGCCGTGTGGGTGCCCTTCGCTCACCCGCAATGCTACCAGAGCAGCACCAGGTCCGGGAACGGGTTCATCGCATTCGTTTGGGCGAGATAAAAATGCCGCGCCTCTGGACTCGGCTCGGCTGTGCAAATCCTTGCGCCGTGAGTAAGTGAGTAAGTATGCCGGATTCAAAACATTTATATATATATATTGCAATGAAAGGTACCAATATCTTGCCTTCCCATTCCGCAACCGTAACCTTACGCAAGAGCGGTTGCGCTACACGATGGGGGAGTCAGGGGGAGGGAGACGGGTGGGGCACAGATGACAACAGACGGTTACCGCAAAAGACGATCACCGAGCCGAACCGATACCGATAAAGGAGAAAAACCCCCAAAATGGAGCCCAAGGTTGGCGCACGAAATGGAAAGCCCAAAATCATGCTCCGGATCAGCAACACTCGCATGACGCGGTGCTGCACGTGTGCCGTGGGGGGGGGGGGAACCGCCTGAATCCTGTGTGTGAGCGAACGACGACGACGTGACAGACGTCATCAGCCCCCGGAAGGGGGAGAACGGGGAAGGGCAGCAAGAAGAAAGGTAGCGTGGAGGAGGAGGGTACAAACTTGCTTAGGCCAGGCTGGGCTCGTCTGAGGAGTCATACTTTTGCGCGACATGATTACGATCGCGACTTCCTGATGTGTCGCTGCCCGGATCGATCGAGAGGCACTGCCATTTCGAGCTGCGGGAGCGGGAGCACTCGCGAAAGCGATAGGCCACGCTCCCGAACCGGATGTGTGTGTGTGTGTGTGTGTGTGTGTGTGTATGTGTGGCGTGCCCGCACCGTGCTACACCGAGGGTTCGTCGCTTGCGAAGTCTTTCGTTTTATTCACGAACGCCATGGCGCTCCGATTCGCCCGCATCGTTGCCCGTGGTGGGCTGGGTGGTGGGCGGTGGGAGGGAAGAGGGGTATCCCCACAAGCCCCCGACCTCCACCTACCGCCCCATTTAAGGCTTACCGAAGGCTCGGTATTTTGCTGCTCGGTGCCGGTGACGTCCGGACCCAGGATTGGTTTTGCGAAGGTCCCCCCCAAAAATGGGTCTGGGCCTTAAAAAAAACGGGAAAAAGTGGTCCGTTCTCGATCACCCCTGGTGCGTTATTACGTGCACACACACACACACACACACGCACTAATTTGATTGTGAGGCTCAACAACGGAGAGAGAGAAAATAGGTGGAGGCCATCGTAATCAGCATCGTCCGTGGCAGGAACTCCGTCGAGGCGTCGAGCCCATCTCGGCTGCACATTCCGCGTGGGAACCGCGATCGATGGCCCTCCCCGTCGAACGAAGCGCGCCAATCGATATGACTGCATTTCGCTCCTGTTAATGCAGTTGTTGTTGTTGTTGTTGCGACGCCAACGACAAGCAATAAACTTTCGCTGCCGGCGATCAGAGAGCGAAACAGAGCGAAAGAGAGAACGAGAGAAAGGGAGACAGGGAGAGAAAGAGAGAGAAAGAGAGCGAGAGTTGTGGGCATTAAATCGTCCACCGCCATCGGCGCTGTCAAAAACGGTGCAAATAAATGGTCAATAATGTTTGCAATTACGCGATTGATTACGGATTGCCGTCCAAACAGTCCCCACCTCTCTCGCCCGCCCGCCCCACTCATCCTCTTCTCTTTCTCCCCATCGAAAGGGGGCGCAAAAGAGCAGAGGCGACTTCGACCGCCCACCGACCGGGCTCGAGAGGCGCGAGAGGCGACTCACGAGTGGCGATGGCAATGGGACAGAGGACCCGCCCAGGACCCCGGCTCTAGAGTCACACACTCCTTCGCCTTCTGCCACCCCAGCATCTGTGGCCGTCTGTTGTTGTTGAGGCTGAAAGGGGCCACTTGGTAGTCACGCGGTCACGGCTCCTGAAGGACCCGCCGCCCTAGGGGAGGGCCTCTGTCTTATGAAGGGCAGGGCAGGGCGTGAGTGTTATATGCTTCGGGTTAATGGCGACGCCTGGCGCAACCCGTCGGCCTGTCCGTCCGTCCGTCCGTCCGTCGGCGTCGTCCTTTGTGTCACTTTTCCACTCCCATTTCCACCCCCTCCACCGCCGCTCGCGGGCAATAAATGAGAAAAGTCTCGCCTCGATGGCGTTGTTGAGGGGGGGGGGGGGGTGGCCAGGTGCCATATGCAGGGCAGGGCACAGGTTACACAACAACCACCCCCTTCAGACGGTGGGTGGGTGATTTGGTCGGTCAGGCGCACGTGTGTGCGCCGCCGATAACAATGCGCCCCGCGAGTGTTCGCCTTCGCGGAACAAACGAAAGACTTGCGCGGCCGAATACGCCACAGCAAGCGACGAACTCCTTCGCCGGGTTTGAAAATGTGTGTCGTTTTTCGTGCCCCCTCGCACCGCACGACTACCTCGCGTCCCCGCCTCCGCCCCGACGATCGATGCTCTCTCTCTCGCGTCTAAATCCAGTAGTGTAGTGTTGAACCCATTCACTTCACGGGCACGCACACGCACAAGGTTGGTCATAAATCACACAAATTCCTAAATCTCCCCCCCCCCCCCGCCCCCCCAGACCCCCCCCAAAAAAACCCGGCCCCCACGGTGCGTCCTTGCCCCCACGGGGTGTTCGCCCACTCGCGGGGGGGGGGCTTTCGGGTTCTGTGTCCGTTTTGGGGCGGGTTCGGGTCAATTTTTGTTTCCCCGCCTCGCCGCCTCACGCCGCCTCGAACGGCGAATCGTGGATTCTTACAACCACCTCCCCCCTCCCCACCCTCCCTTCCCTCTCCCTCCTTGTTACTTTCCAAATCCCTTTTCCTCCGCATCACGGTACCCTGTCCCTGTTGCGTGATTGATGGAGCACGATGCCCATCAGCCGGGGCGGGTCAGGTGGTGGTCCGATGAGCGGACCCGTTCTAGAGTTTCTAGGGTGGGCGGTAACCCCCCCACGGGGAGGGGTGTCCGTCAACCGCTGCGTCGCCTCTGGATCCGTACCAACGCCGGACAAACGCCCTCGACGACGTGGTTCAGATTTTAAACCTTTTTTGTCGGCCATTCCATTCGTTTCGATTAGCTTCGTGGCGGGCGGGCGGGCGGGTGGGCTGACGGGTGGCTAGGGTGAGTCGTGAACGTGCTGGACTGACCCCGCCCATCCTCTTGCTTGCCCACCCACGCCCGGGGCCCGGAAAGAAAAGTCCTCCACCAACTACCGAGGGGGTCCTTTACTGCCTTGGTTCCAGAACTTCTCACGCACGACGCAGGCTTCGGGGGGGTTTTGAAGGGCGCTCCTTCCCCACCGCGGGGCTGACCGCTCACAATGAGACCCATTCTGACGGCACGAAAGAGGCCCTCCAAAACAACGCCATCAAGTCTTTCGGGGGCCCGCCTGCCAGCCCGCCTGGCCGCCCGATGGAAACAAATCGTAAGCGATGATAAGCGTCCTTCGTGGGCAGCGACGACGACGACGTGCGCCTGGGCATAAAAGCAGCGGGCACAAGATTAATGAGACCGATAGCGGGCGTAATCGTCGTGACGAATCTGCGACCAGTGCGAGGTCCCCTGAAGGACCTCCTCCTACTAAGGGTGGCGTATGGCAATGGACGCCTTCGACGCCTTTCAGAATGGCTTCATTGTGCGCTGCCGCGGGCTGCTGCGTTTGTGCGCTTTTTTGTGCGTCAATCACTGCACAGCACAGCGTTTCGGTGCGTTTAACCGATTTCAGCTAAAAGTGGATTTTATTAGATTAGTTCGATGAATCAAATTTATTACTAAACGGCTCAGTTCGTTCCTCTAAGATTTAAAAATGAGATAGTTTTTTTTTTAAATTGTTGTTCCGGCAAAGCCGTATTAAGCAGGGACGAACCACATCGTCGGATAGGTTTCATAAATGGTTTATGTAAGTTTTTTACATTTTCTCATGATTCATTAACTTAAACACGCGTGGTCTTTATTCAATGAAATTATTTATGGTTTTCGTCTTTCATTGTTTTTGAATGCACAAATTAACGTATATTAGAGCCTCTTTGTGCAGTGTGCAAAATACTGTGCTATAAAAAAGCGCGAAAGATGCAGTCAATTAGGCACATCGGAATCGGCAACGGAGCGCTAAGCGATATCAGGCAGACGGCATCAGGCATTTTTTTCCAACCGTTTCGCAAAGCCTTCTCACTTTGTCCGAATGCGTGCACCTGAACGTAGAATGGTCAATACGTCGAAAAGTCATAAAAAGGATATTTTAAGACGAAAATAACAAGGACATTACACAGATATATTCGAACAAAGTGAGGCAGCAATCGGGTTAAACGATCAAGGCTTACAAAAACGAAGGTCGTATTCAACAAATGCAATGAAAGCCAGGAATCTACAGCAAGCAGGCAAATCTGGCCTTTTTTATCATAAAATTCCGGACCGAACATAAAGTTTGAAGTTGAGTTGAACTTTTCTACTATATAGGATCGAAATCAACATTAGGAAATACGTTACGACGGCAGCATTGTGCAGGGATGCATCAAAGAACCGTTCGCGTTGCTCTAACATTTCTTCGTCAAGTGGTCGATTTTAATTAATTTCGATGGATTCAAGGCATCAAACAATGAGTGGGTACGTGAACAAAAAATTCATTAAACCAATAGCTGTCAAAAAATGCGTCTTAAGATATGCGACATTCTGTCAATATACCCCGATCCGCATAATTTACCGTATCACACTTGAATTAATTTAAATTCATTGTGCATTGAAAATTATTAAACTAACTCATAAAACAATTCACATTAAACACATTGCACTAATAATTATTTCCGACAGTATCATTACATTGCATTGCAAAATCAAGCATGATCTTCAAGCTGTTTAACTGATGTTATCCAGATCAGAGTCCCGGTGTTCCACGCAAAAATATAGCACTCGACCCCGACCCCTAGCGAACGGATAAGATTGTGGAACCGTTCGGCTACAAATTACTTCTATGTCTCAAAATAATAATAAAAAAAAAACAAAGCACAAAGGAAATTGCCCACCATCTTTGCCCTTGGGTTAGCCATTTCCGTCCCTTCCTGCTTCCACCTGCGGAGCCACCTACCCGCTGGTGATGGTTTCGAAGGGTAACGTCCGAATCGGTGACACCTCGGCCCAACCTAGTCCTAGAACCGCCGACCGATTGAGGTGGATGGCGACGTGGCCACGGGTACCCGAAACCCGTGGAACCATTATTGCCTCCACTGTCACTTGGTTCACTCCGCTCACTCCTTTTCGTCTCCTTCCTGCCACGGCACGGCAACTTTCTGCCCACTAGGGGCTGCTCGGTTATTTTTCGTGTGATTTCATCAGCTTTGGTTTAGCAATTTTCAGTCCCCTTTTTCTCACTTTGACTATTTTTTTTCCGCTTTTGTTCTGTTCTCAAAAAGTTGTGCTGTATTGCTGGGGCTAACCACCCACCCATCCACCCCGGCTGCCGCCTTTCCGTGCGACGTGCGAACAATTTGTGCGTAAAATCGAAACAAAATCCCTCGCGGCCCTCGCGGCTCGATCGATTATGATCGCCCGCGGTGTGGTGCGGATTCGGGCGGGTACGGTCACGTCGGCGTGCTGGGCAGCAAGGGCAGGGTGAAGAGGAAGCCGGTCCATCGATTTTCAAAACGATCGGCGTGTGCATGATCGTCGTGTTTAGCGGCCTCGGCGGCGGCGGCGACGACGACGGCGGCAAGATTAAAAATAATTATGAGTCGGCGAGCGATAGAGAAAAAAAAACCGGGGCTTAGCCCTTGCCTGGTACGTAAGGATCGTGCGTATGCGTATGGGTGGTGGTGGTGGAACGAGCAGCGGTCAAAAGACACCACACAAAAAGGGTGAGCTTGAACGGAAAATAGCGATAATTGTTGAAATCGCGCCAGCGCCATCGCCAGCGCCAATCCACCAATCTGCCAATTAACCTGACCCCTATGCGCCCCACACCTGCCACCTTCCACCGCTCGGCAAACCCCCCAACTGGTACTACTACTACTACTAATAAACGTCAAGAAGCACCTCGTCGTCGCCCATGAATGAGCAAGAAACACGCGCACGGGCGCGCTCGCGATTGACCCCCCCGAATTCGGCCTGGTCTGGCCAAAGACAGAAGATTCGATGCTTTGACCGGCGCCGATTTCGCTTGCTCGATTTTATTGCCCCTAGTCGCTTTGCCCTCGTGGGTTGCGCACTGTTTTTCGTTCCCTTTTGCTTCCAACAGGTGTTTTTTCGTTTGCTTTTTACCAATATCTTTATCCTGCGAATTTTTCTGATCACTTCTGTTCCCGTTTTTTGTTCCCGTACTTCTTTTTTGACTCTTTTCTCCTGTCTTTTTTCTCTTCCTTGTCTGCAGGTTTTGTTTCATTCTTCGTACTCTTCGTATTAGTTGTGCTTTATATTACACACATTTTGCGTCATCTTTCGTTAAACTTTGCACTTGTATCATACACTGTGCTTAGTTTGGTAGTTCATACACTAGTTCATGCTTAGTTCATACACTATTCCCATTATTTACCAATGTATTTTTAACATTTTTCATGTTGACTTTGACTGACTTTAGTCGAATTTCACATTTGGCAACCTTATTGGGCATAGCTTTTTGACGTACAGTGCCGATTGGAACGCAATTTCTATTTATAAGAGATCACATTCGAGCAGTGTCACGTCAACTGCTCGAAAGTGGTCCGGCTTGCAATAAATGTGGGCGACGCGCAACTTAGTAAGCAGCAATCCTTAGTGAGCAGAAAATGCCCCAAATCTCAGTTCAGGTCACATCACACACACACCCACACACAAACACAAGCGCTTGGCTGTGGTCACGTCCGTTTACCCGCTCGGTAGCCCCGATTACCGAACACACATTTGTTTTTCTCACGCACGCACGCTCACGTACGATATCACGTTATTAATCATCAGTTCCGCCGAAAGAAAGATCGAGAGAGAGAGAGAAAGAGAGAGAAAAGCAATAACAGTCCCTGACGAGTGGATAAGCAGCAGCCGGGGCACGACTTGCACGAAACGCGGATCAATCTGCGCGTGGGTCACGTGTTTTTCCGAGGCTAGTCGTGCCCGGCTTGGTACGCCATACGCCGTGACGACGCCGTTCATATTCCGATCGGTTTGGTCCGGGTTGTGACATCGATGGCTGTTCGGGCGAATCGGGCCAACGAATAGGCCCGTCAGTTATGCCCGGTTAGTGATGATATCTACCACGAGACGCCGGCAGCGACACCTGCGCCTCGAGAACCGAGGCGTGGCGACATCCATTACTAGTCGTACGGGACATTGAAGAAATCGACAGGAAGGGACGCCCAGTCTAGTCGCCGTTTGTGGTTGTCAAAAAATGTCCTGCCAGCTGCCGGGGAATCATCGGAATATGGTAAATAATAGGTGGGTGATCCATCCTAGTGTTTGTATTCCGAACTACCGATTGCTTGTCGTTTAAAACGTCAAACTTCATTGTGGAAAAAGTAAACATTTAGCAAAAACATTGACATTTACGAACGGGAGGTGCTCGAAGTGAGGAGTCTTCGATGCAAACTGTACCTGGGGGGCCAGACGAAGCGTAAACACTCGATTTGACATTAATCTTTAACGTCAAATCGTTTGCGCTTATGTCAAAACGTTTATGCGTCCGAGGACGACGTAAAAACAAGCGTAAAACCGACCGTAAACACTGTTTGCAAAAGGTTTGTTTACAAACAGAGGATAATGTAAGTTCTTATTTGCTGGGACAGCAACAAAAAAATGATTCAGAAATCAACTTACCTCTTCGATTTCTATATTCTCGGGCCAAAAACACGAATGTAAACACGTTTGACATTTCGGTGACCACGTTTTGTATATTCTAAGCCTGCCACACCAAAGCGCACGCGATTTGGCATTAATCGTTTCTTTTACGCTTCGTGTGGCCACAACTTTTGGCTTTTAAACTACCGATTGCTTGTCGTTTAAAACGTCAAACTTCATTCTGGAAATTGTGGTAAACATTTGACAAAAACTTTGGTATTTACGAACGGGAGGCGCTCGAAGTGGGAATTCTTTGACGCAAACTGTACGAATTTGTAGAATCCCATTTCATTTAAGCTCATTTCCGCATCGATGGTTACTAAACGGAATTGTCGAATTGTCTGGCGACCAAAAAAAGATCCGTTTTTCTTCCAAAATGAAGCCGAAAACATGAACGACACTTGACGCTGCACGTGCACACTGACAGCCGGCAGTCGATATTTTGGGCGCCCCGATTTGCCGGAATCCGAAACACCCTATAGTTTCCGAAACCAGCCCAATCAGTAGACAAACGGGGCGAGGGAACCCCTGACAAGTGACAGAGAAACTAGCAACTAGGTAATGCTTTTTCCGATGAGCGCCGGTCGCCCTCAAACGACGCAGCCCCGCGTGTTTAGAGGTAATCTTTGCACATCGTTCCGTTGCCCAATCTTCACGGCGACGCGACCTGACGCAGCCGGCTCCGTACGGATGGCGTTAATGACGGCACCATTGCACCGGGCACAGGTCAGGTCAGGTCAGCACAGCGGCGAGCCACCGGAACGCCACGCCGGAAGTCGGTCGGAACGGCGCCACGGTCTGTACCTCGTCTGATCTGCTGCTGCTGCTAGGTCAGGTGGTAGTTCGGCCCGGCAGCACGCTACCGTCGCGGGCGCCAGACATGGGCCAGGTTCGACCTAGCCGCGGTTCGGCGCGGTTCCATTTACGCGGTCGGCCTGGTTAATCGGGCAGAAAATCGCCGGCTAATCCGCTTCGGCACCGTGCCGGGCCATCTACACAAGGACTTGTCGGTGCGTCGATCCGCTAGAACGCCCCCGCTGCTGCCAGGCGCAACCAGCAGTAGCCGCGGTTGCGTCTCTTGGGCAGACGGTCAAGGACCGCAGCCGACTAGACGGCTCGCTCGTCGGGACGTGAACCTCCAAATGGTCCGTCCTAGAGACATCGAGAATTCGAGACTTCTAGACTCCACGTAGCCAACTTGGTCCAACATCTAGAGCCGGAATTTCCCAGAGTTCCCGACCCGAGTTGATCCAGGAGGAGAGAGACATTTGGCTAGGCGAGACTCCGTGGCTCTTTCGGTCTGCCCCGCCAAATTAGCCCCGCCTGGTTGTCGTCACTGGTCTCCTCGTTCTGAGTTTCCTGTTCCTTGCTCTGCTTCTTCGCTCCTCGCTTCGTCCGCTTCTTCGCTACGCACTTCGCTCGCTGGTTTCTTTCGCACCTCTTGAGGTTCGCGGTCACGTTCACTCGCCCTCTCTCGCTCTCTCGCTCTGGCTCTCTCTCGGGGTTTATTTCATTTTCGCCGTTCGCAGTTTGGCAGTGTGCTGGGCTGGACTGGGCGGCTGGCTGGCGGCGCACGGCTGTTGGTGGGAGACTTGGTGTTGATATAACCCCGCTGCAGGCGCTCGTCAAACCATCAGTCGGTGCGCAGTGCCCAAGACGTGAAGACACCCGCGTGTGCAACCCGTTCGTGGAGAAGAAGTTCGTGGACCGCACACCCCCCCCCAACGCCGTACACACTTTGTCCCGACCCGACCGGGGGATCTCGTTCTAGTAGTTCCCTAGTTCGTGTCCAGTGTCCGTCCTGCCGTGTGCCCTGCCGTGTGCCCTGTCGTGTGTCGCCTGGAGTCGAGCGTAAGGACGAAGTGCGTACGATGAAGGGTCACTGGTGTCTGGCCTGGTCACTGGCGCTGGTCGCCCTCGCCTCCACCCTCGCCAGTGTCGGGGCAACCCAGAAGCTCCAGGAGCGCTACAGCTGGCAGCAGCTCGACTTCGTGTTTCCCAATCAACGACTCAAGCAACAGGCGCTGGCAAGCGGGGACTACGTGCCGACCAACGGGCTGCCGGTCGGGATCGAGCGCTGGGAGAACAAACTGTTCGTCTCCGTGCCACGATGGAAGGATGGTAAGTCCGGGCACCGCACCACATAAACCTGTTCCGACGCTCGGGGAAGTCCCGAAAGAAACAAAATGCCCCACATGAGGGGAAGGTCCCCCAGACCAATGTGACCATCGTTCGTTGACGTGCCAGAAAAAGAAGCCCGCCCCGAATCGACCTGAAAACAGTGCCGACTAATGGCGCGCGCGCAGTCAGCACACCGCACAGCGCCCCGTTCAAATCTTGCACCCTCAGCAAAGCCCCGTGTTGCGCTCAGCGCGGTCAGCGGGTTTTGGGACGAACGGGGCGAAGAAGGAAGCGCACCCAGAAGAAGTCATCGCACGTCCCATCGTCCGCGGGTTTTTTTGGGGGGTTTTTTTTTCCTACCGCGCTATTTGAATATTGTTGGAATTTCCTGATCCACACACACGAGCGACCTGGAACGCGCTTGTTCTTCTTCACTTCTGAAGTCCCGGCTTTTCTGGGTCTGGGCTACTCATCACGCGTCTCTCCCTGGGCTGGGTGTGTGTGTTTGGGTTTTTTTTTGTGTGGAACTGGAACTGGACCACCTGTGTGTGTGTGTGCCGCCAGTTTGTCACGGTAGTTGGTAGCATTCCGGGCACAGACGAACCGTGGACACGGAGGTCTTGGTTTCGGAGGGTTTCGTAACCTGAGGGTCACATTTGGTCCGGTCCACGGTGTGCCTACCGGACCGACTCCGAAAAATGGTTTAGAAATCAGCAAACGCATTTGGGCGGTGGTGCCGGGGGGGGGGGGGGGGGGGTTGGCACGTGAACGCCCCCCTCCCCCCTCCCGGGTTACTCTCATTCTCTTGCTCTCCTTTTGCGACGCTTGTTTTCGGATGCTAATTCATGCAGTTTTCTCTTTTTTTTTTTAACGTGGGCCGGATCCTGG
The DNA here is from genome assembly GCF_943734635.1 of Anopheles cruzii. Classification (NCBI taxonomy): domain Eukaryota; kingdom Metazoa; phylum Arthropoda; class Insecta; order Diptera; family Culicidae; genus Anopheles; species Anopheles cruzii. The sequence continues at coordinate 8,225,692 of NC_069143.1, forward strand.
GTCCGCAGGGGGGGGTGGCTATTTTAAAATGATTCGATTTTTGGGATTTTGTTTTGTTGGGTGGTTCCGGGGGGGGGGGGGGGGGGGGGGATTGTGAATGTGCAGCATAGCACCACCCACTAGGCCGCAGACACCGCGCGCTTTCGGTTAGCTCTCCGGTGCTCTCGCCATCCGGAAGCCACGTCAAACGGGGGTAAAGGGGAGGAGAGGCGAATGAGGGGCTTCATAACAACCCCCGGCGCCACTTCCACACCCCACACAGAGCGTTTGATCGGAAGCCACTTCGCCACTAATGATGGTTTTCCGATGCGCGGCGCGTAACGCGATGCCGATGCGATAGTCGTATTCCGGATCCCTCGAACAAACCCAAGTTTCCGACTACCCCTAGTGTCCCCCACCCCCCTTGTTATACCCCTCGCACTCTACCTCTGAATGGGTGGGTTTTAAATAAACAGAAAAACAACCGAAAAAAGTGAACCGAACCGAAACCCGTATATAACAACGAGAAGAAGGTCCAATTCAGAGTTCGCGCAGCGCGCAAAACATTCAACAACCCGCCAAGCCACCGGAAAACCCCGAACGTGTCCTATGGCAAGACACACACACACAGCCACACGGTTAGGTTGCATCAGGCTAAGAAGCCGCGTCCAAGCGCCGCCTTTCGCGCGCTACAAAGGGCTTCTGTGCCACTTAACGCTGACCGCGCACAGCGAGGTCGTTTATTAATTATTGTAACTGTTGTTAAAAGTGTTAAAAGCACACACACATACGGCAGAGGAAGAGGAAAAAGATAATAAAACAAAACAAAAATAAACAACGCGAAACGCGCGCGCGCGAACAAAAAACCAACCCAAAAATCAGCATTCCTTGTTTGGATTCTTGGACACTGCCACCGCCTGCTGCTGCTGCTTCTTCCTCTTCTTTTTTCCTTGTTTTTTTTTCTCTGGTGTTGCTAACCGATCAGCACACAAAACAGCTGCATTAGCAGCAGTAAAAATGTCGTATCGATTTTGAGGGCAAATGCGGTTCGGTTTCGATTTGTCGTCGTCGCCAGCGCAGCGCAGCGGAGCCTTGGGCAGGAGCATGCTAATGTGTAACAAGATGAAGCATAGCTCACCACCCCCAACCACCCGGTTCGGGATGTGTTCGGGGCCGTGTGGAACTCTCTCGCTCTCTCTCTCGCTCTCTCCCCGTCGGTATACCCGCGGAACTCGTTTCCCACCTACTCAAGTCATTTTGCTGATCACTCCATCGATTCCTCCGGAGTCTAGCAAGCTGGGGATTGGGGGGCCCGGGGGGTAGGCTTAATGTTGATTTTATGATACTTTAATTTGCCCCTTCATTGGCGCGGCGGGCGGCACATTGACGGCTAATGTGTAATGGGCGGTAATTGTTACGGCGTCGGCGGCGTTTATTAGCACTGGTGGAACGGTGGGTGATGAGGAGAAGGATGGGGCGGGGGGGCGGGACGCGTGTTAATGTTTCTATCACGGCACCAGCTTTTAGAGGCGCTCGGCGCCTCTATTGGCCGCCGCGTTGAGGTGAGCTTCTGGAGGTTTGCCTACCTGAGCCAAGAACCCCGAGAAAAACCCCCGCGAAAAAAACAAGAAAGAAGAAAAAAGGGAAGGGAAGAAAGAAGAGAAAAGGCAACAGGCAAAAAGAGACCAAAACTACACTGGAGTAAATGAAAAAGAGAAAGAGAAGAACAGAGAAGAGACAGGAACAACAAACAACTCGGGGGAGAGAAAAACAGAGAACAACAAAGTAGGTAATGGCTAGAAAGTGCAATTCTCGTAGAGATGTGCCACCCGAAGAGAGGAGCGGTTAAACAGCACGAAAGTCAGCACAGAAATGGGTTGCCCAAGGCCCCTCTTCCCCCCCCCACCACCGCAGCCCTTCGCTTTTAAGCCGGGGACAACTTTCACCTCCGCCGGGCCTTTCACGGTTCCTGAGCCTCTTCGTGAGGTCCTCCAGGTCGTCGCGGCTACTACTCTTCACCGAACCTGTCACCGATGTACACACGCCACCGCCACCGCCACCGTTGCCCAATCATGGTTCAGCGTCGCTGCGTTTCCTCGCTTTGTCTCTCGCAATCGCCCTACAACGCGCGCGCAATGATGATCAACTAGGACACCAGCGCCAGCGATGTGTGTGGGGAAGCAACACCAAATCACCCCGCATACTATGGGGCTTTCGGCTTCACCGACCACAAGCGTCACGCAACGGACTCACCGCAACCACCACCTCTGGTGCCGGTGCCGGTGAGGTTCTAGTAATCTCCACTTTGTTGTTCGTTCGTTCGTTCGTTCGTGTGCCAATATATGGGGGCCACGGCCGGTGGCCGTCGAAGCGTTAGAATTTCATTCATAGCCGACGCTGTCCGACGATTGCCCAACGGTGCTGTCGAAGGAGTTCCCCGCCCCCCGGGCTGGAGGGTGTCTGGCGAGAATGCGGCACGGAAGTCGAACGTCGAACGCTGTCTGCGAACGCGAACGCGGAATGCTGACGGTGTCGAGGCGATCGAGGCCTAGGACAACAAGGCCTTCAGACGAACGGACCTGCCTGCCTGCCAGCGCCAATTAGGCGCAGCAGCAGCACGTGCAGCGCAACCCGCTGCTCCGTGAAGCAACCCCAGAGGTACAGCTGGTGGACTTACCTGTGGGGGGTGGGTTATCGGTTTCGGTATTTTCGAAATCATTGGGCACTTTTTGGGCAGTTTTATCGGCAGACGTAACTGTCAATCCAAGTGTCAAAGCTGGGTGATCTAGAGCTGGGTTCTTGATGTGATCTTGATGATAACAAATGGTTTTCGTTGGGGTTGCCTGCAATTTTGGAGTTATGGACTTGGAGAAGGTGTGGTGTGTCACAAGTACTAGAGTACTCCTCCGCGTCGTGGTTGCGAAAATGGGAATCTGGGGCACTGAACAAAGCGGCTCAGTGTCATTTTTGGCTAGGGTCACGCCGGTGTGCCGTCGGTGTCAGGGAACCGGTTTTGTCGCTTCGGGAACTCCGCCCCAATGTGTCTATTTTGAGAGCAGCCAGCCGAGAGCAGTAAACAATCGGCAGCGAGCGCTGGTTGTAGTTGCCACAGTGTCTGGCACCGAACCCCGCACGCAACCTCTAACCCACTCTCTCTGTTCGCTCTGCAGGTATCCCCTCGACGCTGAACTACATCGACATGAACCAGACGCCGTCCGGATCGCCGGCCCTCATCCCGTACCCGGACTGGTCGTCGAACGTGGCGGGTGACTGCGCGAACGGCCTGTCGACGGTGTACCGCCTGAAGGCGGACCGGTGCGGCCGGCTGTGGGCCCTCGACACCGGCACCGTCGGCATCGGCAACACGACCCAGCAGCTGTGCCCGTACGCACTGAACGTGTGGGACCTGAAGACGAACCGCCGGCTCCGGCGGTACGAGCTACGCCCGGAAGACACGAACGCTAACACGTTCATCGCCAACATCGCCATCGACCAGGGACCGGGCGGGTGCGACGACACGCACGCCTACATGTCGGACGAGCTGGGCTACGGGCTGATCGTGTACTCGTACGAAAAGAACCGCTCGTGGCGCTTCGCCCACAGCTTCTTCTTCCCGGACCCGCTGCGCGGTGACTTCAACGTGGCCGGCCTGAACTTCCAGTGGGGCGAGGAGGGCATCTTCGGCATGTCGCTAACGCCGCTCCAGACGGACGGCTACCGGACGCTGTACTTCTCGCCGCTTGCCAGCCACCGCGAGTTCACCGTCTCGACCCGCGTCCTGCACGACGAGGACAAGGTGGAGGAGAGCTTCCACGAGTTCCAGTTCCTGAAGGAGCGCGGCCCGAACGCGCACACGACGTCGCGCGTCATGAGCGACACCGGCCTGCAGCTGTTCAACCTGATCGACCAGAACGCCGTCGGCTGCTGGCACTCGTCGATGCCGTACAGCCCCGAGTACCACGGTGTCGTCGACCGGGACGACGTGGAGCTGGTCTTCCCGGCCGACGTCAAGATCGACGACGAAGACACGGTCTGGGTGATCTCCGACCGGATGCCCGTGTTCTTGATCGCCGAGCTCGACTACAGTGACGTCAACTTCCGGATCTTCGCCGCCCCGCTCGCTACGCTCGTCGCCGGCACCGTCTGTGATGTGCAGGGGCCGACCGCATCGTTCGGTGCCATCCAGCCCAAGTTCGGGGCCGCCGAGCCACCGGGGCTTGCGGCGTACGCCGGCGACACGACGCTGGTGCCGACAACCTATGCTCAGCCGCTGGCCCCCGCTGGCACTACCTACACGTACGCACCGACCGCCGCACCAACGCCGGTCAAGTACACGCCGGCGGCGGCGGCGTACGAGACACCGACCAGCCACATGTACTCCACGCAGTCGTACGCGCCCAGTACGGCCAAGGCGTACGCCTACAACAAGTACCACGGTGTCGAGTTTCACGCCCACGGCGGTCCGGAGGCAGCCAGCGGTGGCTATCACCACGGGGCACCTCACCATCACTACCACCACCACCAGCATGATGAGCACCACGGCGGCGGCGGCGGTGGCGGCGACGACCGCGGTTACGGCTACTGGGGCGGCGCGGGTGGCGGCGGTGCTCACAAGAAGCACGACTCCTGGAAGCAGTTCTTCTACTGAGACACTAGTACCCGAGACCGCGGGACACCGGTATCACCTATAGTCCGCTGTCTCTGCTTTCCTCTCTCGCACTACCTACCCACCCACCAACACCCACACCACCACAGACTGTGTCTCGTGCACGATTGCTAACCACCACCACCGAACCGAACTACACCGGAAGTCCAGTCGCTGGAACCGGCGCTGACAAGTATAGCACACTGAAGAAAGTTGCCTACTTCAAGACCGGGCCGATATCTAGTCGAGATCTCGACGGTCTGCTAGGCAAGCGACTTTATATAACACATCCCAACGGACAGAGCCCAACTGATGGGTCACCATCAGCAGCATCCTGGACCTGGACCTGGATCTCTGCTTCGTTAAAATTAGGCTTTCCACTCCAAGAGCGACAGCGAGAGAGGAAGTAGAGGATGAAAAGATAGACAGAGAGAAAGCAAGAAAGAGAGACAGAGAGAGAGATGCCCAGCGGTGGTGCGCTCAGTAGTACGCAACGTTGGAGTATAATAATTATTGTAACTAAGTATTACCATAACGAGAACGATAAAGCCAACAGAAAACAAAGAAACCTTCCTGTCCGTGTGTATTATTTCATGATCTCCACCAGTGTCCTCCACCACTCCCTTATCCTCTCCTCCAAGTTGAGCGAAAGTTCCAAAACCTCCAATCTCGGAAGACATCCAGACGCACCAGTCTGGATCTGATGATGGCCCCACAGCTGCTACAGGTTAGAGTATTCCTACATTTTTTCGACCACATGAGTGAGAGAGAGAGCGAAAGATGGTGAGGATACTCGATTAGGAAAGTCGGGAAGTCGGAAGTTCCGCAAAAGCCCGGGTATTCCACCAGCCATATACAGCGAACCCGCTCCACCGCTCCACAGCCGTCCATCCGTACCTACCGCGACCTACGCAACCAGAGACGACACGACGCTTGATGGTCTGGCGGCAATTGGTGTCACCTGGTCACCAGTGATTAACATCGTGTTCAGTTTTGTTTGCTCGCTAGACGAACACGGAGAAAGAGAGAGAGAGAATGCGAAAGAAAGAGAGCGGGCACTCCACTTGACAGTCATCGAGTGAGACATCGGAGAGATAGCCCCCCGAATGCCCCGCGCTAACCCGCAGTGCTAACCCGGCTACCGATGCCGCGACTGTCAGCCCATAATTAATGTCTTTGTAGTGGCGGGGTCTCGGGATCCGCAGGGACCATGGCCGCGCACACATGCGCACGCAAACATGCCCCTGCTGTGGGCCACGACGCCGTAAATCAACGGAAAACTCAGCGGTCCCAACGGGGGTCGGAGAGCAGCCGATGACTGAGGTAAGGTGTTGGGTCCGTTGGGTCCTGCACTCGAGCGCTTCCGTCACCACGCTCGTTGTCGGAGTCGGTGTTGGGTTCACCAGCATCAAGCCCCTGTTTGAAACCTATTAAACCTAATCGAAACTGGCATGGGCTGTCACCCGTCTAGAGACGGCCTAGACGATCTAATGGTTGGGCTAACACGTACTTTCGGGACGAAGTCCCGAACAAGTCGATCGATTGTAACACCAAATACCTTCCGGGAGTGGGTCTTCCAGTTGCAGCAGGAACTCCAGAGCTAACTACAGTATTTGGGGAAAAACTCTTTATCTTTGACAAGAATTGAGGAAATTGGCAGAACTAATTTTTTTTGCAGAATGTCGTAGCGAAGTCGTACACTTTAGTTAACTACTTCTCAACTTTGCACTAGCTTAACTTGTTTCAGCACCTTCAAAGTCTCCTTTTTCGTTGATCCTTCTTTGTGCATCGTCGTCGTCAAGCGGTCGGTCCGCAATCTAATGCACCGATAAGGTGTGCGCTCCGCACCGATGGTCATACAATGTTGCGACGGTCTGCGTATGTGATGTCTGGACCGGGGTGTGGTATGCGGGCTATGGGTTGCGACCTATTGGCTTGCCTTGCCGTACGGCCTTTATTGGGTCCCTAATGACGGGCGGACATACGCGGAGGCTAGGGCCTAGGTTTCGTCCGAGTCCGGCAGAATTGCAGACCTTGAGCGCAGACCTTGTCGCATGCATTGCAGCGGCCGAAACGGTAGTGTAGCAGCAGCCGCATACATTGGGTCATAATTGAAGGCATTCCGGGTTAATGATTAAAATGTCATTATAAGTAAATAACTGGTTAAAGGAATACATTACGGTGCAAAGACACGCCGACATACTGGCGACCGGCGTTATGTTGGATAAATTGCCTACATTTTGATCGGCCGATTATTGGACGATACAATCTGGTGACGGAACCGGTTCGCTGGGCTCCAGCGTTGTAGTTGGATATGTTTATGGAAAACTAGTTGCAATAGATTCGAACCGACACGTACAGGGTTTTCGTGTGTTCGTTCGGGGCCCAAAGAACTTTCTCGAGCTCGAACTGAAAGAGGGTACGCCGCGACGAGTAGATTAAGTGAGAATATATTTAATTTGAGTTGAGGAAGCCGAGAGAATTAGATTGACACGATGAGGAGGAATTAAATGAATTAGTTAATGATCAGACAAGGATGCGATGAGCTCAACGATTTTATCTGGGACACCCCGGATTCGGATCTTCCGGATCTTCCAGCCCGGAACCCGGGCTTGGCTTGAAGTGCTGATCAGCTGCTGATTTCACACTCATCGTATCGGCTGATTCAATCTCCTGCAATGATGGGGCCTCTGTCTGTCTGTCTGTCTGTGTAGGGAATGAAGGAATGGATGTCGGTGTGCGAGACAGAGAGCAAAATTATACTCAAACTCGTACTTGAGAAGCAGCCGAAAAGCTCACAACCTGTCAACGTGTCTAGAGCTTATCTAGGATTTTTGTTAATAAATTGTCTGACAAGCGCGGCTCATGATAACGCATCGCAGACTATCGCAGACTTTCATTCGCCTAGTTCCACAGGGCCACTGGTCACGTTACCCCGTTAAAATTGCCACAAGTTAACAGAATGGTTCCCCTTTTGCAATAACATCACTCTGACCGTTCCGACGCAGCGGACACCTTTCGATGCGTCTCGTAGTCATAAAAATCGAAATAAATACTCTCCGATCGCCGACAGCTAGCGGTGATGGCGGGTGTCTGCTAACGAGACTAACGTGCCCAGCGGTACCTCTAGACCACCGAGTGCCGGGTCGTAGCCGCGGGTCTGAGCCACGGCGGACCCGGTTCGTGTTCTGATCCGGTTCGTACCTCTCGCGGTCCCCGAAAATCGGAGGCCCCGCCGGTGGCCGTGTTTGCTTTAATCGGCCCTAAATCAACCAATCAACCCTCCGCGCGTCTAGCCCCCCGCCCGGGCCCAGAATGGAGCAATCTGACACGATCTGGCTGATACGTCTATTGACTAATTATTCAATCCGTCCCGCCTGCTCGGGGCGATTTTTCTCGCCATCCTACGCGCAGTTGCCTACTAACACCTCCTCCGGCTCCCACCGCCCCACCGGATCAATATCGACAAACCCGCAACGGCACCACACCGCACCGCACGGGGCTTAGAAAAACCCGTTTCCGGAGACGGAAACGGACCCCTTGGTGGACCAATAAACGGATACGCACTGAAATCGTTTCGCGCTGCAACTGATAGTGTTTGCCATTCGAAACGGACAGCCGGAATCGGCTAATGCATGGGGTCTGCAGCGAGGGCTTGTTAATGTGTCTACCAATGCACCTGCGAAGTCCCCCGCTCGCCCCCCCCCCCCCCCCCCCCGCCCCCACGGTGTGGAAAAACATTAATGAGCCGCACCGCCGAACGTCTCCAGCCGAACGTCTCCAGCCGAACGTCAACTCGTGCTGGTGCCCTCTGTTTGTCACACTCTTTATGCTCCATAATTTAAACGGCTTGAACTGGTGCTTGGCGATGGCCTGATGGCGATGTCCTCGGGGCCACCGCGAGGGCCACCCGATCGCCGTCGATGCCCGTCAACGATAATCGACGGGTACACGCGCGTTCGACGGCGTTGTGTCTTATGCTTTTGCCCTGCCGAGCCGGTTACGTCCGTGGGTCGAGAAAAAAGGAGGAAACATAAAATGTCGCTTAAAAACCATAATAACCAAGAACTGGTCCGGGGGCCCCCCCTCCCGGCCTCCGGTCCGGTCCGGATCTTAGTCGATACGGAGTCGCCGGAGACGGAGATGGGATCCGGTTGCGCGGCCCGAGACCCGTGAATGGCTTAAATGAAATTTAAACGGCGCGCCAGCGACTTTTGGTCGCGGCTGGTCGATGTCTGGAAGCGATCGGGTGCAACCGGCACCGGCTGACTTGCTGATTGCTTGGGAAGATTACTTTTTATGATTTTTAAATTGGCTCTGCAACCGTTTCGGTTCCACCGTTACACACGAACGGATGGGCATAAAACTATGCGGGGAGTATGATTCGATTTTATGTTTTTATTTTCAAACACACACGGCTGCGGGTGGGCACCAAGGCGGGCCCCCTTGGTAGCCAGATGGACGCCCCAAGTCCTAAGCCGTCGCAGTCGCAGTCACAGACGAAGATTTCTCTTCCCTTTTTGTCCCGAATTTTCTGCATGGAAAAAACAGGAACACAGGAAGTTTCTAATCTGAGTGGCCGAAGAAGCCGAGGCAGTCAACATTTCGAAGAAAATTGGGCCGATGATGGGCCGCAGGACCACTCGTTATAACTACGGACCCCGGTCCGTTCTTCTAAGATTAAAAAAAGCTTCAAAGCTTCACACTTCACACTTGAAAACATGCACTCACTTTTTTTTATTTATTCTATTCTTTTGTGAGCCTGCACGGTGTTAACAATGGAAGTCAACAAAGAACTGAAGTGGGCCACTGAAATTTCGCATTCTGTTTATGGTGCCTAGGCAGACACTTCATCGAAAATGTCGATAAAATCACAGAAATAATCAAAGTTGATCTGCATGTTAGTATTCGTAGCATCACTCAGGAGCTAAAGATTGCCCATCAGAGACAGTTTTAAGCCATTTGCACAAAGCTGGATTTGGAAAGAAGCTCGATATTTGGGTGCCCTCACCAATTAACACCAGAAAACACGACGGATCGAATTGCCATCTGGGAATTTTTGGGCATCGAGCCATTTCTTAAACGGATGGGTACTGGAGATGAGGAATGGAATACATACGACAATATTGAGCGAAAACGATGGTGAAGCAACTGAACTGAAATGAAATGAAAAATGAAAAATTGAGATCAGGAAAAGATTGTGAAAAGAGATTGCTAGAGATTTTCGGCCAATAACGTCCAAGCCTTCTACAAGAGAGCCGTTACAAGCCTAGCTTTAAAAAGACAACAAATTTTTTCAACAAAACGGTACATATTTGATGTAATTCGGACCATCCAAACATTTTAAATACAGTTTTAAAGCTCACGCAAAAATAATGGATTTCTTTTTCCCCAACCTAATGTTTCCCAATTTTCTGCCAGCGTATAGCACGCTCCATTTCGTAAATGTCAAAATGTTTACGAAATGTTTACAATTTCCACAGTGAAGTTTGACGTTTTAAAAATCAAGTAATCGGTAGATTAAAATCCAAAACCCTTTGTTGGATCACCCTATTCATTAGTGATACAGAAATGATTCATTCATGTACTAACTCTAGCCCAGCAAGGCAAGGTTAGCTTAATTCGCCACAACACAACGCATGGACCTTGAGATCCTGGGACGAACTCACGAATTGAGACGATCGAGGTGCGACATTCGAAATCCCTACATCAGAGGATTATTGATGGCGGTCCTCCGGATGGTCTTTTGCGTGAGCCATTCAATAAAATTATTCCCTCACGAAGTGGCGTGTCCCTTGCGTCCCTCGGATACAGACAAAAAAACCGCTCAAAGGTTGCATCACACGGAAGCAGTGACCTACGGGGACCCAATGTCTGGCGAACTGTGAAACGAGTGATATTTCACCCCGAAGGACACCTAAGTGTGTTATGGGGTTCTTTTCGTTCCGGTTGCGACCATTTTTACGACGGCTGTTTATGGTTTACGTGTGACACCGACACCAGCCAGCCAGCCAGCCAGCCTGGAGCTGGAGTGCTGTGCTGTCGATATTTTAGGGTTATTTTTCTTCTCCTAATCCGCGATCAGCGATCGCAGTTGGCAACGGTTCACGGGCAGAATGGCACCCCGCACGACACGACACGGCACTGTGTCGATTAAGGTTGGCTCAGCTCAGGAGTCCCGGACGACGGAGTCATATCTTGGACACACCGTCGATAGCAAAGTCGCTAATAGAAAGCATCAAATCTTGGTTCTGGATTTTTTTCGTTCGGGTTCGGTTGTTGAATCAAATAAAATAAAAAATGGCAACCAGATCGCGTTCGGCGATCGGTTCGTGTGTCCACAATACAGCACACCCACGCAGTGCACCCCATAAACCCTATGTTCTAACGTTGGACTGTTGGACTTTTTTCAGATGTGGCGACTTCATTTTACCGCAAGGCGCTTTTGAACAAATTTATCCCAATATATACGAAGAGCTGCACAAGCTGATGTCTCCAGTTGGGTCTAATCTTCGTCTCACCTCGAAGGGTTAGGCAAGCGATAGGCGGATTAGGGCGGGCGACCTAATCCGCATCATTCTAGACTTGGCTCCCTTGGTTGGCTCGGATTGCTCGGCTCCATTTGCGAGCTCCGGTTATTTGAGGCATTTTTCAACATTTCGCCATACCCACCGGCGCTTTCCCAGCGACGGCCAACTCGGAGCGGAACATACGGAACGTAAATCAAACCGTGTGAGTCGCAACCAGAACGTGTCTACACACCGACCGACCGCGTCTAGGTTTCTCGTGCGGTTTTGGGCCGACTGGAACCGTTGCAAACCGTTGCGCTGGTGGCCACTTTCGTTCGTTCGCTCGTTCGCCCTTAGCCGCCCATCTCCACGGAGGGTCCCTAATCGCCCCAGTGGACAGCGACAAATTGCAGAAAGCTAGCGCGACCGGCGGCCGCGATTATTGCCGTGCGCCCCACCACCTATCGGGGGGCGACATGACGAAATCCTGCTAACTGATTGGTCAGCCAGCGGCGCGCGCGGTGCGATGATGGATGGCCAACGCGCGCGCCTGAAACAGCCTGCACAGGGAAACGCGTACGCGAAACGCGGCGTGGCAATATCGTCCTGTGTTTTCATTGTTGTGGGCCCTTAAGATATCTTTTTTCACATCGCATTTATAACGTACTTTATCTTGTAATATGTAAGTTTAGTCTCATTGTATCCTTTTTTACTGATAATACGTTCAATCTCTATAATTACCCGGCATGAGTAAACGGCTAGATTGATGACCGAGGATTTGAAGCGAAGATTTCAAGGTAAAACAATATTTTGAGCCAGCTGAGATCACTTGATTGTCACTTGGTTTCCGACCATTTAGTATCGACGTTACACGTGTATTTTTTACAACGGAAAAAAACAAGGATCGTGCAGTGATTGAATTTTGGAAGGTTTAAAAGCAAATGAAAATTATGAATGAATGTTGAATTTTTTTTGACGGGGTCTCTGGCGCATACGAAGACCGACCGGCGGTTGTAGCCGGATTAAGAAGAGGAAGAGGTTCAGTCTACTCTAGTTGCTCTAATGCCAAGCAAAATATTTAATATGTTTATTTTAATATGAGAAAAACGGACCAGGCCGTATTTATTGAATTAACTTAATCGTTAGCTTAATCTAACTCAACAAGATTAATTTAAGACACGTGTGGCATTTCCTGCACTACTGGACAGCAAATTTGGCTGCCGCATGAATCGGCAGATGGGCTGTGCCGAGCCTGTGAGTGCGCCAAAGGCCAATGTCAGGGTCACGCTGACCGACTGATGGACATTGTTGGCCCGTTTGCCCGCCTGACGGGCATTTGCCGGACTGCGTGACGGCCCGCGACCTATTTGACGGTTGAATGAATCCATAAGGAAAGTATGGTTTTATTTGACCATCCAATGACCTTCGTCCCTTCGTCTTTAAAATACCTATGTACTGTTGCTGTGCCTTTCTTTTGTTTCGTTTCTCGTGCTGCCATTCTGGCGCTACGAAACTAAAAGGCAGCATGCATTGAACATGCCAAATGAATCCTGCGTATTCGATTGCTCGGATCCGCAGAAAAAGCCTCACCAAATTCACCGATTGGGCGTGCGAATACATTTGAACAAGCAACGGGTATTAACGGCCTCCGCTGCACGCAGCCATTTTCTGCAGCTTCACAAATAGATGGCGCTACGGTCGCCGTACAAGCTGGTGAAGCATTGCATGCCAGCAGCGTACGTAGCTCGTATGCGAACTGCGGTAAAACACTCACGACCGAGTTGAGCAGCCGCGGTGAGAGGTTGAGTGGCTTTTGAAATATGCCCGCGAGTGTGTGCTCCGCCTTCGTGCGAGGCCAACGGATAATCCGTTGTAAATGGAATCCTTGTTTAGTTAATCGAACTTTAAAACATGTCGATTCCTAAACAACAAATATTGTGCATCGATGTACCTAACACACACTGTCTAGCGTTCATTTCAATTCATGAAATGTGCTAACGAAAAACCCAACTCTAGTGTAATTCAAAACCTCAGTTACAACCATTAGAAAAGTTGCGTAAATAATGTTTCGGTTCTGTTGTAATTATAATACTGTTCTCAATCCTCTAAATATAGTCTACTGAGTACGTAGTAAAACAATTGAAGCTTTTCAATAAAATATACATCAGTTTACCAAAAGATATTTCAGTTCGATAGAGTTTTCATACGAGCGTTTAGGTCGCTCGAAGAGACAAGGTATTTTCACAATGGTCCCATTTCTCATTTGATATGAACAAAATACCTGTTGAGAAGACTATTTGTTACTCTCTTAGTGATTTTACTTTGTACTTAACAAAATATATCAATATATAGGGTGCGTAATAACGACAAGGGATACTTAAATGTTGGATAACACCGCCGTTTTTCAGTCGATTTTGGAAAATGAACAAGATTTATTTGGGGTATAGAATGCCGTTTATTGACAATTCACTAGAAGTACAATGTCGTTGAAATTATCTCCTCCACACACAAAAAGCGGGCATTTTTCATGTTATTTGACAACATTTCGGGCGTAATAGCAGCAATTTCCGCTGTGAGGTTAGCTTTCAGTTCTTCAATGGTCTTCGATTGGCTGGCATAAACTTCACTCTTCAAATAGCCTCACAGAAAGAATTCAGAAGAAATTCGGTAAACAATAAGCACGCACAGTTTTCACAGTTGAGCGATTATTTTCAATGTAAAGCGCTACAAATTCAGCCCGCTGTTTTTGTTGAATAATTGCAGACAGCAGGTTTCGCGAGGTCGGAAATTAATAGGACTTTATTTGTCTAGAGTTTTAGCGCGACTGACATATGTGGCTATAAATGAGGGAGGCAGTGCTGCCGACTGGCAGTGCTGCCGGAACTACTACATTGCAGGAACGCAATTTTCAACACCCCAACTCGGGCCAAAAATGTAGTAAACCGTTAGGGAGCGCTTAGGCTATACCAAAACCCTTGCAACTAAGTTTAATCTTATTTCCACAAACTCCCTTGGTCAGACAATCAGCGATGTTTTCAGCAGACGGCACGTAATCAAGAGTGATGAGTCCACTCAATACATGTTCACGTATGAAGTGAATACTGACGTCGATATGCTTCGTACGGGAACTGTACGCATCTCTGCCGGACATTACTATGGCACTCTGATTGTCGCATCGCAAATTGATGCTGCTCTGTTCACCGAACTGCCTGATGAAACGGACCAACCAAATTGCCTCCTTCGCAGCGTGAGACATAGCGATGTATTCTGCCTCCGTACTCGCAACAGCAACTGATGTCTGCCTTTTGCTCGACCAGGAGATCGCTCCTCCAGCCAACTTGAACACGTACCCGGAGTATGAACGACACTCATCTCGTTCTCCTGCCCAGTCTGCGTCAACATATCCATACATGGGCTGTCCGGATCCGCGATTGTATTCGATTCGATAATCGGTTGTACCCTTCAAATAACGCAAAATTCGTTTAACTGCAATCCAATGGTTATTGTGATACTTATCGTTGAAACGGCTGACGTCGCTAACTGCGTAGGCTAAATCGGGCCTCGTGCCCTGCACCAAAAACAGCAATGCTCCTACAGCTAAATCCTTGGCTGCCGCTGACGGTAGGACAACGTTCGCTTCCTTCAGTGCCGCCAGGTGGGTGGTCCGCTCCGTCAGCAGAGTACGGCACAATTTCTGCAACTGCAATAACTGATGTGCCGTTTTCTCGAACTGTTTTACCCGATCGGTCTGATCGTCCAGCGTTTTCTGCTCGGTGCCGTTGCTCGATTCGCTGCGTGCCTTCCACACTATCGATTCCGTTTCGCGTGCCTCCCGCTCGGCCGCGTCCCGCTGCTCGTCGTGCTGCTCGCTGATGACCTTCTGCTCGGCCAACACATTGTCGAAGTTTTTCTGCTTCTTCTCCAGCTCCAACACCTTGGTGCGCTGGATTTCCAGCTCGATGTTCGCGTCCTCCAGCTCCGACTGGATTTTCTTCTTGCCCTTGATCAGCCGATCGTTAGCAACCTAAAGCTCCTGGATCTGACGCTTCATCGCCTCGATGTCCTCGACCATCTTTCTCTTCGACTCTACCAGCTCCTTAGCCACGTGTGACACTTCCTCGGAGCATTTCTGCATGTCCTGAATCATGACATTCAGCTCGGTCAGCTTCTTCTCGTAGCTCTTCTTGGCCTCCTCGTCCTTCTCAGGCTGCTCCATGAGCGCCTCCTTCTGGGACTCGATCTGGCACAGCTTTGAGCTAAGGGCCAACTTCTGACGCGTTTCCTTCTTCAGCAACTGCTGCGGTTCGGTCAGTTGACTCTCTAGATTGCTGGTTCTCTTGATGGCCGCCGAAGCCTTCTGTTCGGCATCGTCCACCTGCTGCGTGATGATTTCCGTTTCCTGCTGCGACTTCGTGACCTTGTCCTTGTCCTGCAGCTCCACGCGCGCCCGTATGGCGTCTACCATCGCTAACTGCGCTATCGATGCTCGAAGCTTCTCACGATCGCGCCGCTTCCGTTCTCTGC
This sequence comes from Anopheles cruzii, assembly GCF_943734635.1. Classification (NCBI taxonomy): domain Eukaryota; kingdom Metazoa; phylum Arthropoda; class Insecta; order Diptera; family Culicidae; genus Anopheles; species Anopheles cruzii. The sequence goes on from NC_069143.1 coordinate 8,241,349, forward strand.
GCCTGCGTGACGATGATGAAGATTCATCCTCCCTTCGATCCTTCTTCGTAAGGTCGTCGCTTGCACCAATCTGTACAAAGGGTTCCTGGTTGACACCTTTCAGATCGTCCGACTGATGATCGATGAATGACCTCTTCCCCGACCTCGCTGACTCAATGACCTCGCTCATATCTTCCTTCGAGGGACTATCCATCGATCTCAATGAGCCTCCCTGCTTCGCCCTGTCACTATTTGCTCCTTTCTCGTACGCGAGAATGCTCTGGCAGGAATGTACATGCTTCAGCCTTTTCCGATAGTTCTGGTCGTGGTCGATTTTGCTCTGCTTCCCCAAATAATCGTTTCTACCCGTTGCTGCCGTTAACGCGAACAATGTGTTGCCACATGTTTTTAATCCGTCACACTCGGCCTTATTGGGTCTCAATTGTCTATGCCGCTCCTTTAACTCTGAGTCTCTGGCAAACAAACATTTCTCGTAGCCCGTTACAATTTTAAAAATGCCGCCTGTTGATGTCGCATCGATGATTGCTTCATTTTGCTTTCCGAGAAATCGGCAAATGCCATTTTCTATCACCACTCTATAGCCTGAGCGAGATACCTGGTCGAGCGAAATGAGCGAAAAGTTAAGATCCGGAACATACAACACATTTTTCAGCGTAAGTTGCCTTCCTGCGAAACCTAAATTGGCTGTACCCATGCATTCGGCGTTTAATATTCGGTTATCGGCAATTGTGACTGTCAATCCGTCGGTGCGCTGAACGTTTCTCAGAATTTCCAGCTCGGAAGTCATGTGCCGCGACGCGCCGCTATCCAGGTGCCATTCTATTGTCTTGCTATCCCCAACTGCAGCTTTGAACGCTATCGCTGTTTTGGCTTCCGGGAATATTGGCAGGGCTTTGTCTCTCTGTTCGCTGGAATTGGTGCACTGGTTTCTATAATGACCATTCTGGCCGCACTTGAAGCATTTTACCCGGCTAAGATCTTTCTTCTGATTGTTAGCCACACTGGGTTTTCTATGTCCCTTCATACTTTTTTTTTTGAGGATAAAGAATGTTGAAAAACATCACCGAAACCCTTACCTTGGTTTGATTGTCGCGACAAATCCGCTGCATCCGCGCCACAAATCCCTTCACTCACGGCACTCATGGCGCGCGGTCGCTCACGCATATCGCAGCGCCTGCCCCGATGCGGTGTCAGGTATCAACGCGGCCCGCCACTCTTGCCTTGCCACACACAAGTCCGACGTCGTCCGCAAGAGGCAAAGGCAGAGCTCAACGGTGTGCGTACGGGGATGTCTCAGTGAAAACGTGCCGCCCGTTAGCGAGTGCGGAAAAAAGTGGAATTTCGCAGCAAAATCATACAGCTTCGAGGCGCACTACCCCCAAAATTACTGCCCTGGGACGGAATTCGTAAGTAAACTGGCCACCGACCACCGGCCACCGGGCCCCGGGGCCTCCTGCGGTGCGCGTACCGAGAGTGTGGAGCTCATTAACGTATTTTGTTTAAAATGCCAACACCGAAAAACGATCGCGCACGGGGCAAGGTGTCCCTGGGCCTGGCGTGGGCAAAGAATATCGCGTTTTGGGCACCGTGGACAGTGTCTTCCGGTGTTTTGTTCTTTATTCCCTCCATTTGCCCGGGAAATGCGTTAAGTATTGGAACTACTTTCGGCCGTTTTGTGGCCATTTTCAATCGGCTCCTGCGGCTGAGCTTCGTGGCAAGAATCAGCATGGACGAAGCATCGGGGGAAAGAAAATATTTGTGGAAATTGTCCGACTTCAGCTAGTCGTGTTAGTTCTTCAAACAGCCGGAGGAACATAGTAGTTGGCAAACCCGCAGTCCTCGCGCAACAGCATCCACAGTACTGACCACACTCCGTTACGTGTCCGTTTCAGCATTATGTTCCCTTTCTCGTCCCTGCAAGTTGAGTATAGCAATTTCCATCGTTCATCGCAAATCATGTCGAACGCCCTGAGCATGTCCAACTCCGGCTTTCCGCACTCGTGGATCGTGTCCGGGCAGGACTTTTGCCCGATCACCTACTCGTCCATCCAGTCCCACAACTCGGCCGTGTCGAGCAACTTGTCCACCGTCGAGCCGGGGTAAGCCAGTCGGCCAGCCAGCCAGCCAGCCAGCCAGCCAGCAATACACCAACTCGTCACATTCAACCGGAACCGCCCCCCCTCCTCTTGCAGGTTGATCGAGCTGCGGAAGGAGAAGTCCCGCGACGCGGCCCGGTCGCGGCGCGGCAAGGAGAACTACGAGTTCTACGAGCTGGCCAAGATGCTGCCGCTACCGGCGGCCATCACCAGCCAGCTCGACAAAGCGTCCATCATCCGCCTCACGATCAGCTACCTGAAGCTGAAGGAGTTCAGCGAGAACGGGGTGCCGTCGTGGTGCAAGGAACCGCTCGGGTTCCAGAACTACGCACCGCAGTACTTCAACGAGATGTTCGAGACGCACCTCGGCACCCACATCCTCCAGTCGCTGGACGGGTTCGCCATCTCGACCGGCGTCGACGGGCGCTTCCTGTACATCTCCGAAACGGTCTCGATCTACCTCGGTCTCTCGCAGGTCGAGATGACCGGGAGCAGTATCTTCGACTACGTCCACAAGAACGACCACACGGAGGTGGAGCAGCAGCTGGGGGTGCGCAAGAGCTCCGACTACTCCGCGTACGGCAGCTACGGTGATGAGCCGCCCGAGAAGACGGTCCTCAAACTGGACAAGGACGGAGGCGGTGGAGGTGGAGGTGGAGGCGGTGGTGGAGGTGGCAGCGGCGGCGTGAAGGGTCTGCTGCCGGGTGAAGCGTACGAGGGCGACGACCGGGCGTTCTGCATCCGCATGAAGTCGACGTTGACCAAGCGCGGCTGTCACTTCAAGTCGTCCGGCTACCGCGTGATCCTGCTGCTGTGTCACCTGCGCAAGAAGGGCAGCGGGGTGGACCCACACCAGGACCAGCAGCAGCAGCAGCACGGTGGCGGTGGCGACAAGCAAACCGTCATCGGGATGGTTGGGATCGGGATCGCGCTGCCGCCGCCCTCGCTCCACGAGATCAAGCTCGAGTCGGACATGTTCGTCTTTCGCACCAGCCTCGACCTGACGATCATCCATTGCGAAAATAGGTACGTCGGAGGGGGTGGGTTAATTTCAGGAGCGGGCGAGTGTCTAATTGTTTCCGAAACCACACAACGCCGATCTCACGATCGACAGGATTTCCAGCTTCCTGGACTACAGCGCCGACGAGCTGAACGGGAAGAGCATCTACACCCTCTGCCACGGGCAGGACGCGCACAAGCTACGAAAGAGCCACAGTGAGCGTAAGTGTGCCCTTCATACGGACGACCGTACGTGGTCCTGATGATTCTCCTTCCCCCGCAGTGATACAGAAAGGCCAAGTGCTGACACCGTTCTATCGCATCCTCAACAAGAGCGCCGGCTACTTCTGGATCCAGTCCTGCTGCACGATGGTGTGCCAGACGAAGAACATGAGCGACCAGACGGTGATCTGCGTCAACTACATCATCACCAAGCCGGAGAAGGAGAACCTGATCCTCGACATCTCGCAGATACCGGCGGCGGCGAACGTGCTCGGCGACTACCACCACGTCGGCGGCAAATCGGGCGCCCCGCCCAAGAAGTCGGGCGTCGCCATCGTCGACTACGAGCTCGACGGTAAAGGCATCGGCGATATGGGTGGTGGCGGCCAAAGCCACACCGGTCATTCGCACCATCACCAGCACCTCGCCGGGGACGGATACCTCGATGGTGGGTCACACCAGGAGCACAAGGAGCTGCTGGAGAAGAGCGGCTCATTGGGCAAACCGGGGTACGGGCAGCAGACGGCGGCGGCGGCGGCGGCGGTTGGCGGCCACAAAGCGCTAACCGGCCTGGTGTTCGGGGGGCACGAGAAGAAGGATCTGGAGCTCGAGTACAAGGACAAGCTGCTGGATCACCGCGAAAAGGGCTGCAGCAACAGTAAGGTAGAACGAAGCAACGCTGCTGCTAAACTGCTATCCCCCGCCTCCCGGGTGGGCATCCCCCACTTACCACGCAAGATCTCACTCTTCCTCTCTCTCTCTCTGTGTCTCTCGCTCCCCAACTTTTGCAGCACCAACGACTGAAAAGTGGCAGCCCGATGATGGGCCTACCGAACGAGAACGGTGCCATCGGTGAGAAGAAGGCTTCCGGTGGCAAGAAAAGCGTTAACAACCGGGCCAGCGTCATACGCGTGCTCGCCAAGTCCTCGAAAAAGGTGCTGCAGGAGTCGCATTGAAGCCGCACTTTGTTCCATCATTTAATTTGTTTCGTGTTTTTTCGGGCTTAGCACTTAGTTAATGTGAAATGTTCGCTGCAATAACAAACGCTTCCTTCCGCCAGTGGAAGGAACCGGTTATATGAAATTAAGAAAGAAAGAAAAACAATACAAAAGTTACTAGGGTTAGCAGCACTGCACTAAGGATAACCAAATGCCAACCTAGCTGACGGTCGCGCACATGTCGCGCGATATTTACAAACCAGTATTTATAGACCACGCCATCGGTGAACGTAATACTTCTGAACGTGAAGAAGCTAACTAAACAAGTGGGAAACAAGTATTACAAACAGTCCCCCTTACTCGTTTGCTGTAAGGACGGAGAGAAAATTCCAAAAACCAACCATCTTCTACTTGCCTACATACGCCTGTATCGCTTTTAATAGGGACATCAACTCAGCGGGCAGCGCATGTAGCCTTATTGAATTACAAACCACAATAAAACTATAAACTAATCAACATCAACATCCTTTTATGTGAGTTCCTGCTGATGCCTGATAAACCGTTAACAAACACAGCACAGCGGTCATCATTTTGCTATCTTGTATTCGTGTAGAGTAGCTTTTAGGATTTTAGAAGAAATCAACTTGCAGGCAAACCGTATATAACCGTAAGCCTCAGCCATCGCCGAGTGTGTTGTCGAAACCCATGACGATATAGACGCGAGGCCCATGCGAGAGTCGTATTTTATCGATTTTTATTGTTGTTTCTTATTATCATATACACAGGATGTCAAAACTACTGAATTATTGCTGTTAAAAAAAATGGGGAATAATTGCAATAAACTACTGCTGCTACGGATGAGACAACCCTGTGTGTGTGACACCCTATCATCCTCTTCCAGCGCTAGAGCCTTTACCGGGCTCTACAACGCAAATACATAAATTGCATCAATTGAAACGTAAAAATTAAAAAAATGCATAAATTGCGATAAATATTACGAGATACTTGAAAGGCAAAAAAATTCATGCATTATATGATAATTATTGCATTCGAGCACATAAAATCTTATAGCAACGCGGGGCTGACAAAAAAAAGATGTTCGGAGTACATGCGTGTGTATAAATAAGACGAGTATCCTAAGCAGCAGAAATAGTGCGTTAAATGAACTGCAACTGAACTGGCTCTGCGCGTTGTATGTTGCAGATAGGAAGGGATGTGACGGTTTGCTGTTCGTTTCATTTGTCTATTAAACTGGAATAGTGCGTATTAAAATAAAGTAAACAAGGCAGACGCCCGCTTCTGGCCGGCGCCCAATTGGGTCCCTTGAGTAACACAAAAGCTGATCGAGAACACGGTGTTCATTATGGGGGGCCATCGTGTTGCACTCGTGAAGAGAAGATTTACCTACGGTCTAACCCTACTCAATATATGCTTGCTCGATCACCTGCTTCTCATCTCTCCTCCTTTTACAATATAATGACATAAAACGAAAGCTCGCAGTGCATTCGATCAGTACACACCGTTGAACGTGTAGGACGGTTTGTATACATACACATACATGTACACGCACGAACCTCAGCTAATGCTGTACGGTGTTTCAATAGTATGTCCATAGTAAGAGAATCGGGCGAGATACGTTTAAAACTGAAGGCACACCACGCGCGCTAAATGAGGTGGTCGCACCCTGGAAGAACAGGATCAGGTTTTGGAAGGCCCCTCCTAGAACGTTGCTTAACGGGGAGTGTTTGCTGCAGTCCTATTTATCTCGAGTAAAATGGGTGCACCACGGCTTCATTTCTTCTTCTTGCTCTTCCGTTTCTTTCGTTTCGAGCTAGCGCCGCTAGCGGCCGAGCTGGCGAACGTTTCGTCGGCCGCAGGAGTGTTCATCGTTGTATCATCATCATCGGCCTGGGAGCTCTGCTTTTCCCTAGCCTGCAGCAGCATCGCCTCACTGCCGTTGCCATTCTGGTGGTCGTCCCCGCCCTCACCATCGTAGTCATCCCGGTCACAATCCTCGTTCGTGTAGCCGTGTAGCCCTCCCGTATTGCAATTCCTATCGAAATCGGCCGAGAAGCCTTCGGCGTTCGGGTTCGTGATCACCTCGCAGTCGTGGAAGGTGGCATCGAGTAGCTTCTGCGGGTGTGCCCACTGGTGATGATGATGGTGGTGTTGGTGCTGCTGCTGTTGCTCTTGAGCCAGATCGCTCTGGTGCGTGTAGAAATCATTAATCAAACGCTCGCGCACCATAAACACGGTACCGATAGCACCGGTTTTTTCTTCATATTCTTCCGCTTCCTCCAGTAGCCCGCCCTCGATGAGGTCGGTTACGTCGTCATCACTATCACGATCCTCCAGCCCACAGTGCTGCTGCTCGTCATCCGACGGCGTCGCCAACTCTTTCTCGGTGAGACTCTTCGACAAGTTTTGCTTCACTTTCTCGTTTTGCTTCAATTCACGCAGGACGTGCTTCATTTTGTCGTTCACCGACTCGTACTCGAGTGCGGCGGCAGCTTGATGCGGGGGTGACGCACGCGCGGAAGCAAACGAATCATCGCCGTAGGTGTCGTTGTAACGCCCGATGGCAATATCATTCGGTTGACCGTCACCGGTCAGCATCGGATTGATGACTTCGACAATCGTTTGTAGTTTCGGTTCCGCTTGCTGATTTACCGTCGCATATCCCGCTCCGTCGCCCACGTCTTCGGCACCGGCACCGTTTTGGTGCACAGCGGGCTCCACTGTGCCGCAGTGTTCCGTTTCCGGCTCACCCATGTCCAATCCACCCTCACTATCACCGCCCAACGAATCTTCAAGCTCAAACATGATGATCTTTTCGCGCATGGTTTCCACCTGGAACGAAGAGGAAATGTATAAGGAAGTGTTGAACCGTTCACACAAAACCACTGACTGACCGGAGCTCAAATAGTCCCAAATAAAACTGATTCTTGCTTGTGAACTTGTAGAATAAAAAGTGCGCGAATATATTGAAATAGAAACTAGTTTGTTTGAATGCATTTGAATGCAATCCAGAACGTTTACTACAAACAACATTGCATATTGCTGGTTAGTTAGAGACAATTCCACAGAGATTCCGTATTAATTGCAACGATACATCCGAATCGAATGTTTCCCAAAGTTAATTCCTACGTGCTTTTGAACTAACGGGCTTTTTTTTGTGGTGCGTCATGGAAATTCGATTCAGGTTCGCTTTTTTTGTGTTGCGTAACGGCTGTTGCGTAAACAATAGCACGAAATAACAAGTAGGTGCGGGGGCAAGCATTGCTAGCAAGCGTCATACAATCTCCCTGAGCGTACCACCCCCTACAGGCGATGCTCTAGTACAACATAACGTGATGATGATTGGTGCGGTCGGGTCGGGAGGAAGTCAAAACGCTACTACCTACAGTGAACCAATGTATAAACATTGGCAGGTTTAATTCTAGGCGCTCTAAAGCAAGGCTTGGACGGGATTGGAGCGTGTGAAAGAGGTGATCGTGGAAGATTACGCTGGGTTGCATTATACGCAAGAAGCCTGCTGCTGCTAACCTCTGTTTCGATGACCTTCTCAATGTACTCAACCGTCCAAAGTCCACCGCCGGGAGCTTCCTCCGTCCGATGCGTCACCTTCTCCTCGACCACCTTCTCGGTCTCGCGGACGACAACCTCACTGCCCGGGCGCGACTTGACGGCGAGCCGCGGAAAGCGCAGAACGGCTCCCTCAGAGATGGTGGTATCATCTTGCAGGGCGTTCTGATGGTCTCCAGCATCCCCACAGTACACGCCCTGTCTGCTGGTTGCCGTGCTGTCCTGCCACGGTGCGGCAGTCTGAGGTGTTATTTCGGTAGCAGTTAGCACAAGGGGTCGGTCGGTGTTAGCAGAACCACACAAAAGGGGTACGATACGGGATGGAGATGGCAATAAAATTCAAAAAAGCGTTTCATATAACAACTGCACTGTTCCAGGTATAGTATGTAGTTCAAACGGTACGTTGACGTCAGTAGTACGGGTCAGTAGTCAGGCCGTAGAGATAAAAACGTATCTTTTCAGAACTGGGCGGATTAAGCTACCAATGGTTGCTGCAACTCTCTATGTTGCGACTATGTTGAGTACCCTTCTTTCTAAAAAGCGGTTCTACATCACTGCACCACATTCGAATGCAACTTTCGGCTGAAGTTGAAGTTTTCAAGCGTTCTTACGAGTTCGAGCATCGGTGCCTTGCAACACTACGGAACGGGCACTCGGATAGTGTTGTCCTAACGTCGGCAAGCCCAGAGATGGCTTTCACGGTCACGAGTCACGAGTCAGCCATACGGCCATACGGTCTTACCTCTTCGTTCAATACGTGCAATGGTTGGAAACCAGGCTGACCTTCCACCGTTGCGTCACCGGCACTGGCGTCGTTCGTTGATGTGTCCTCGCTGAGCACGACCGCGTTCATCGTTTGGATCATAATTTGCGCCTGCAGTGCATCATTTTCCAGCGATTTTAGTCGCGCCTGACGCCAAGCTGCACGCTTTTGGGCTCTACAAAACAAAAACAAAGCAATTAAATCAACCAACAAATCAAGGATGTAGGGAGGGGGTGTTCTCCCACAAGGCTCTCACCTCAGTGCTCGGATCTCCGACGGGCTAAGCTTCGATTCATCGTATTCCGGAGGCAGGCAGTTGTTGGCCCGGGCACGCTTCTCAGCGTTTGCGGTCCGGATCGGTATACGGCTAACCACCGGCGTCTTGCTCAGTAGCGCCGCCAACTGCGCCGGGGACAGTTTCTGTTGCGCCGCCATCGGCGACTCCTCCCGCGGCGTCGAATATCGCGGCGAATCGTTCCTAGCGAATCGTTGATGTTTGATGTCGTACGTATTTGGTTATTGTTTTTTTTTTTATTTTTCAGCATTCGTGGCGACCATCGTTATTGGCAAGCATTGTTAAAAAAGGAATGAAAGTGGTTTGGTTTTCCTGTTTTGGGTTTCGTGTTTTCTTCGAAAATACATGTTTACATCGATGGTGATTGAAACAATTTTCCGAGCGGAGAAGAATAGAACCCCATTTGTCGGGCGCTACCGTTAGGTACATTACGTCGGCTTCAGCGAGGCGAGCTGGGTAAGGGTAAGTTTATCATGTCAACGGATGGGGCACACGTGTCCATTTATCGGTGCACACACTTTATGAGAATGTTTTGCTTTACTGAATCACAAAAAACTGGCAAAAGGCTACGAAATGGTAATATATTACAAACAACAATGCATTCAATTGTATCAACTCATCAAACGTAGAACTATCAGCTGATTACAGTTGTAGTAAAATAGCCGACTTATGGTACAGAATATTGCAAACTATGAAAGTATAAAATTAGATAACTAAGCAGTAACCGTAAGAGCCCAAGAACCGTTGGTAAACAAAAGTATCAAAAAGATTGAAAGAGAAAGAAAAAGAAAGTAATAGCATTCGAAGTTCCATTTATTAACAGACCTGAGAAACAACAAAATGGTACAAAGGAGAGCGTGTTATGTGTTGTAGATAGAGACGTTCGGTGTTGTAAGCGTACAGATGTTAGTTTTATTTTCACTATATAATGAGAGCAATCGGTTTTATTAAGCCGCTGTAAACGCGCGGTTTGTACGGACTATCCATGATTACACACTGTCTGCTCAATGCTGCCGCGTATTATTACATAAAATAATTATCATAGCTTTTATTTCTATGCATTTCTGAAATTGTGCTATTTTTCTTTGTCGGCATTTTCGATATTTGACAAAGAAGATGGATAAGTAACGTTAGATTGCGCTAATCGCTTACTAAAACTATGCTCCCGCCCAATAGGTGGTGGGGAGTTGTTATAAAATTGAGTTCCTATAAAGTTGCCATTCATGAATCAATCGTCGATTCCATAGAAAAAGGGTAAAACACTGACCACGTAAATGTAAACATCGAATTCGAAAGAAGCCTTTTTGGTACGGTTACCGGTTGTATACGCTCGCTACCCGTGTGTCTAGCTGGCTAAAACTCGTCTCTAGCCGATAAATGTCATATAAAAATAGGCACGTTAATAGGATGTACTGTCAGTTCGCGTTTCGCGCGCGTACGCTAATGCGTACGTATCAGAAGTTAAGTGTGTTTGGTGTGTGCTGAGAACTCATAGTATAGCTAACTCATTCGGGCGTGGCGTGTTAATACTGTGCATACAAAATCATGCAAACATACTAAAATTTAGCCGTCGATGATGCCAACGGGCTCGCTAAATGTGAATCACATTAGCGTGATCTACTGCAGCATGACACTAACTCGCTTCTGGTTTTGGATAATAAAATTATACTAAAGAATATAGACAGCTAACAATATTTGTTCGACATAATGCTTAAATAGACGCAAATACATATATGAATGTATATAAAAAGGATGTGCATTTCATTGCAGAAATGAGCACAATTGAACATGATGCTAATGATGTGCGAGGGAGGTCTATAGGCGAGAGAGTAGCGTACCGTAAAAGCCATGGGAACCTGTCGGTACATGGATTCGGCTGGATGTCCTATGTGTGTACGTTTGTGACAGTTTGCTACGTAAACTACTAAACAGAGCACAGAGTGAACGCGACACATGAATAATACAGGGTGGTCAAAAACGCGTGCACATTTTGAACTACTCATTATTTGACGTTTAAAACGTCAAACTTGATTCTGGAAAATGTAAACATTTAGTAGACACTTCCGAATTTACGAAATGGGTCGCTTTACGCTTGAAGAATGCTGGAATATATTAAAAACTTACTTCCAAAGTGGTAGGTCTAATCTCAAACTGTACGATATTTGAAAAGCACATTTCATGTAAGCTTATTCCCACCTCGGTGGTTATGTTAACAAACAGAATTGTCGTTTTTGGGGTTCGGAAAACCCACACGTCGTGCATGAGAAGCCAATGCACCCACAACGAGAGACTGTTCGGTGCGGATTTTGGTCTAGTGGCACCATCGGCCGCCGTATGAAAGAATGAAGAAAGAGCCGTCGTAACGATGGCGAACGCCACCGAGAAATGTTGGTTAATTGTTTCTTTGGCGAAATTGATGCTGAGAACTTAGCCGACATTTGGATTCAACAGGATGGCGCTACGTGCCCTACAACGACAGCCACGATCGATTGTTTGCGCCGCATCTTCGAAAATCAAACATTCAGCGGAAATGGCGATGTGAATTGGCCTCCAAGAAGCTGCGATTTGACGCATTTGGATTATTATCTTTGGGGAGCGGTGAAAGATAAATGTTATGCAAACAAACCAACAACTATTGACGACCTTAAGAGCGAAATTGAAATTGCCATTGCCGCGATAGGACCAACGACAGTCGAAAAAGTGCTCAAAAATTGGGTCCACCGAATAGGGTACTGCGAATCCAGTCGTGGTGGACATTTGAGCGAAATTGTTTTTCACACATAAATTTGATGATCAACCTTTCAAATAAATGTTTAAGCATCGAAAAATATTCAGCCGTTTTTGTTTTATAACCAAATCAAAATGTGCACGCGTTTTTGACCACCCTGTACTTTTAACAACAAAGTACACATATGACGCGTGCGACAAAGTTGTCCTGACCAACGCACAGTAATCTAATCATTTGCAGCAGCTTAAAAAAGAAAAACTTGACGAATGTTTCAACATTGAACATGTGGAGGGTGAACACTTGCAAACTTAAAGTGACTGCCGGGGCACACCACGATTGGTGCACGAAAAATAAATAAAGCCACACTTGATCCGGCCGCTTGATCGCATAAGCATCATGGCACCAGGGCGGGGAAAAGGGCGCGCACCATGCACCGCATAGAGGAATGTTACAGTGGGGTATGCGTGGTTGTGAGCAAACCATAAAACTTTGGCATTCTACATTAGCAGAACTATTAGACAACTAAAACAGTATTCGCCCGGAGGCAAAACCGGTTGAGCATAAAAGCAAAAATCCGACAAAGGTAAAACCGAAATTAGCTTCTCCATCGCTGGTCGGTGAGGGAGAGAAAGAGAGATAGAGAGAGAATAAGAAAGAAGGCGGGCGCTGGATGAGGAACGGGTATGCGCGGCCAGGATGGGGGAGCATTGGAAGAACGTTAGTGCATCGTGGTTTATGTTCTAAATACTGCATCAATTTCAGCCAACGGGTTCCTGGAGGAAGTATAAGGTGAAAAGGTTAGGAATAAAATCAGTAACTGTCACTAATTACTTAAAAATAAAATTATGTTCTGCTAAATGGTGTTAACAGAGAGTTCGTAAAGTGTAGATTAGTGTTGTCGAGTGGGTTAGGATGATCGTGTGCGAGAAAATGGCTAATAAAGATGCTAAAGATTTACACACTACATCCGAAGCAGTACGCGGTCCAATTCGAAACAATCGTCCGCAAGAGCACAGGACGCAGGAAGATAGTAGATAGTAGAGATGTACAGATGGAAAACGTGTTGTGCAATATCAGAGATGTACTAGTGAAGGCAATCATAGTGTTTTGTAAATCGAAACCACGGTTACAAAAATAGTGTGTGTACTGAACTTTGTACAGTACACCTTAAAGAACACATAAAACGCTTGTTATACCCGCTACGCGGTAGTAGTCGGTAACAAGACCACTCGCTTCTGCATTGCTGGTTACCACGAAAGCAAAACTTTTGACAACTTTAGGTTTGAGATTTGAAAAAACAAAAAAACAAGGCAGCATAACCGTAACACGTGTAATGCATTCAAACGTCAGTCAGCTTCATACTATGGCAAAAGAATAAACACAGAACCCACGCTAACCCACGCTTATCCGAGTTCACGCTCACGCTTTGTTTGGTAGTGACATTTCATGTGAATGCAGATGAGAGCTAAAGACAGTGGCGTTTTGACTTCACTGTGGTTCCCCCTCCGTCATCGGTTTACGTACCTCACGCTGTTGTCGTTAATGTCCGACTTTTCCGCTTCCGGATCGTCGTACCCGTCGGACTGTTGGTGCTGCTCACTGTCCGATTGGCCCTCGTCTTCCGCTTCGTAGCGCCGCTGGATGTTGTCCCGACCGAGCGTGGCAATTTTGCGCTCCTCCTCCTGTCTCAACTTTTCTACCTCGTCTTGCGATAGAAAGGAGAAGACTTTGTCTGCCGAAAGAAAACGTTGCCATGGTTAGCCTGTGGCCTAGTTGATCCACGCACACGTGCAGTTTGACACACGTGTGTGATGGTACAAGGTACGCACCTGATTTTGGAGTCGGTTTCTGCTGATTTTCCATGGCGTTCTCGAAGAATCGCTTCTTGTCGGAAACACTTTTTGGTGCCTTCGGTGGCCCTAGCGGCGGTGACTGAAAGGAAAACAGGCAGAACGGTAAAACCGGGCTGATAATGGTGTGTGCGGAAAGAATTGTCGCGCAACAAACGCAGGAAAAACAAACGTGATCCCAGCGCGCGCTTGCGGACGCGACGCGGAGTGCAATGTGTGTGCACCTGGCTTCCGCCTAAAATCGATCAGAAAGGTTAGCGGAGAGACAGAGAAAGAGACAGAGAGAAAGAGAGAGAGGGAGAAAGAGAGCCTGAGGCGTGATCGCGTGAGCCCTTTGCTGTTATCCCTTTGGTAAGCGCACCGCCGTGTATTAGTTTCGCCAGATACGCTTCCGATACGCGCCAGATATTCCAAAAGGATAAAATTGGGTTTTTATTATCAAACCGCGAAACTTATTGAACAACCCAGTAGGCACACGGACAACCACCACAATCGGTGTGTGTCTGTGTGTGTGTTTTGCAGATAATAATGTTTCTAGATAGAGTAGAGATACGGACAGCGAAAACCATGCGCGGTTGTGTTTTCGACGGTGAAAGATGTTGTTGCCACCAATTGTATTTTAACGAGGCTGCGGTGCACAAGTCGCCCGATTGGGCCGGATCCGTTCGGTTTACTCTAAAGCAGTTGCCGTTACTGTTGTGCTTGGAAAAGGCCGACTGGCACACGTGTTGATGCGATGAACATACGTCAAAAGTTCCGCACCGTGGGCGGTTTTAACAAGACTGGATGGATGGCACACCGTCGCCATCCATTTCAAGCGATCAACGACTAACCACACTGGACCTCGGCGACGGGCTCTGCCCCGCCAGTCGTGCTTTGGATAGTCTCGATGCCGAGGTCACCAAAAACGTGATTACGTCAAACGAACACATAATCTTGGATAGTTTTCCGCAAACATTTTCTTCATATGAATCAACAGAAGTATTATTTCGGAAAAATAAAAGTTTAAATTTCAGTCCAATCTTCAGTAGGTTCTTCTGCTGAGCCGCAGTCAACAAAAAGGCTTAATGCGAGAGGTCTGCAATCCAGGCAAGGCTGCAATGTGTGGGCATCCGTAGCGACCTCCAGTTAGTTCGACGACACTGCAAGCGCATCCTACAATACAAGCGGAACATTTGTTGTGCGATAATCTGGTCTTTGACGGCCCTTAGTAGCGAGAAGCAAACTCTGTGGGCCGTGGGCCTTAGTAGAGTGGTTGACATGAGGCGCGGTCTATTCCTTGAGAATCGGACTGTTACACAGATGGCTGTAACTGTCAATTTGGACCTTCTAATTTTTTCTTTTTACCAACATTACCTTGTTTTGGCATCAGGTAAATGATTGAGGGTCGAAAAAAAATTAATTTAGTTTGAAACCGATCTTTGAAATGGTTAGACCTTGTCACCTTTTGTGCCTGAAAATGACGTTTTGCGAGGATTATTATTTTTCTGCTACATGTTAAAGAAAACTGCTACAGATGGGAGCTGCAATCCCTCCCGCGGTATTCACCAGACTTGGCTCTTTCCGAATATCATTCATTTTCATGGATGGGACACGCATTGGCTGAGCAGCACTTCGTTTCCTACGAGGAAGTCGAAATTGGAGGACCAACTGGGTTGCTTCAAAAGACGAAGAATTCTTTCATTTGGGAATCCACGATAGGAGCAGAGAGATAGGAGAAATGTATATCTAGCGATGGTACATACTTTCAATAAAAAATAAATTGTTCGTTTCAATATAATAAACATTTGATTTCTTTGAAAATAGTCCGATTCTCTAGGTAATAGTCCTGGGACCTCAAGGTATTGTTCTTTCTCTTGTTATCCGGACCGCGCCACGGTGGTGCGTTGCTGCTCTGATGCTTTCTGTAACGTTGTGTTTTTACAGTCCGCCCCGTTCGGCAGACAATACAGAGTGCAGTGAGCGCAGTAGTGCAGCGCGGAATCCCCACAAAACAACAAACAGGCAAACTACTAACAAACACACACGACGCACATACACACATATGTATACCTTGTTAGTAATGGTTGGTTACGGGTTGGCAACAAGGTTCTACTGTCAGCTAAAAAATCGAGAAACACTAGAAACAGTCTAGTAGCGGTAGGAATTATTAGTCTACCCAAAACAGAAAGGCCGATGCCGCGATTCGATGTGATTTGTGAGCTTTTTAATGGCCGATTTCCTTTTGACTTCGTCGTCGAGAAATCCCCGGTGTTCGTAGCGCGTACTGTCTCCCCGCCGCTGGGCGTGCTGGAGTCCGTATCGATGATGATGCGGATGAGGGTGATGATGATGAGGATGATGTGGATGAAGATGTGCGCTCTGTACTGGGGGGTGGTTTGTGCTCTATTGTGTGCCCCTCTCTCTCTCTCTCTCTCTCTCTCTCTGCTTGTCTGCACCACCCTTGCGCCCCTACCATTCCCTTTTCCCCCGGCGAACCCCTGATCACCCTCTCGCTTGTAATGTCTTTCTTCCATTCTAATGGCTCCCCCCGATCGTCTTCTGTGCGCCCTGCAAGGGACTGCGTGCACGTTTGTGGTGGTGGTGGTGGTGAATGCGCGTGACACGCGCTCGCTAAGCGCGGTGCGCCCAAATGTGTGCGCCCGCTGTGTCACTCACCATCATCGTCATCGTCTGGCCGCCGGACGGGGCGTTTGCACCGAACGGTGGTGGTGGTGGTGGTGGTGTTGGTGGGGGTAGTAGTGTTCGTGGTGGTGATGATGGTGGTGCTGGTGGCGGCGGCGTCCCGGAAGGATGTGCCGCCGATACGTACGTTCCTCCTTCTCCGGGGTGGGAGACAAAGTAGGACATTTGGCGTTGTTGTTGCCGCTGCTGTTGCTGATAGTGGACTTGCTGGTGATGCAGCTGGCTGGCGGCTGGCGGGAACGAAGGTGGTGGGGGTGGCGGCTGCGTCGGGCGCCCACCACCGCCGCCGCCGCCGCCGCCCGTGTACGTGTAGATGGTGGTGTGCTGCGGCGTCGGGAGCTTCGTGTAGTGGACGGGCAGAATCTGCACCGGGGGGTAGATCTGGGCCGGCGCCAGGTGGTGGTGGTGGTGATGGTGGTGGTGATAGGCAGCATCCGAAGGCGGGGGTGATCCGACGGCCGACAGCTCGTAACCACCGCTGCTAATGCTGCTGCCGACGCCCGGCGATGGCGGCGATAGGTACTGGGTGAGTTCCGCCACCGGCACCGGGGGAGGGGACGCATAAATGTACGCCGCCGACGGCGGTGACGGTGACGCCGAGGACGACGAGGCGGGGGCGGCCTGCTGGTACTGCGCCAGCAGCTTGTTCCGGACGTCGTTCTCCTCGAGCAGCACCCGCCGGTGGACGTTCTCCGGGACCAGCATGTTCCCGTGGGTGTTCTCGTGCACGAACTGTGCCTTCCTTTGGTGGGCGGCTGCCGCTTGCGTCGCCGGCGGTACCACCAGCACCGCTTCGACCGTCTCGTAACCGTGGGCCAGCTGGTGGTGATGGGCAATCCCGGTTCCCCGCCATCCCGGATCGCGCCGGATCGGCCGGACCGTGTTTGTGGCCACGTCGTGCTCGTACTCCACCAGCTCGCCGTGGCCAAACTCCTCCCGCAGCTTCCGGGCCGCCCGATTGTGGACGATGTCGGCGTGCCGCACCGCAACGACCTGTTCCGGTTCCTCCTGTTCATCCTCCTCATCTTCATCTTCCTCACTTTCGTCCTCATCGTCCTCATCGTCCTCATCGTCCTCATCATCATCCTCGTGGTGGCCATGGACCGGCGGGGGCACGGACGGGTCGCCCGATCGTAGGATCCCCTTCAGCAACGGCTGATGAGGAGGCAACGGATGGTGGTGGTCGTCCAGCAGCAGCACCGTTTCGTCCTCGTGCAAATCGAAACTCACCGACTTCCGCTGCACCGGTGGGGGCGGGAGTGACGATTGAGTGACGGGTTTGGTCGTCGGAGCGGCGGTCGGAGAGGTGTTGTTGTTAGTGCTATCAACGGCTGCCCGCCGCTGGTTTACTACTGCGCTTGCGGGCGAGTTAGAAAGGAGAGCGACCGAGGAGGCGGCGGCGGCACTGGGACTGGGATCATTCGCATGCGTCAACGACCGTCCACGGGCTGCCCGTTCGACCTACGAGGGGATGGTAGTTGTTGGTTGTTGGTGGTGGTCGGGTTGGGTTGGCAGCAGAGCGTTGCCGACACAAGCCAGAGCAAACACAGAGTAAACACACAAGCACACAGAGCACACCACACGTACACAGCCCCCCCGGGGTTCCCCAGGTCCCACACACACAGACATGCGCACACGCACACCGATCCGATCGGCGGTGCAGTGGGAGTGCGCATCGAACAGGAAGCATAGGATGCATAACAGAGGATAGGGAGGGGAAAAAAAGGATCAGGGAAAGGGAGAAAGAGTTGCTCGGGGAGATGAGGAGAAAGAGAGAAAGAGAGAAAGAGAGAAAGAGAGAAAGAGAGAGAGAAAGAGAGAGAAAAGGTGAGAGCAAGGTATACGGGGTAGAAATAATGGGGCAGCAAGCAGGTGGGGAGGTTTTATTGCAACGACCATAAAAACAATGGTTGGTTGGTTGGTTGGTTGAGGAGAGATGTTCACACGTGAGGATGCATTGGAGGAAGAAAATGAAGAAAATCAACAGATCAGAATTTACTAATCATAATGACACACATAAAGCAAGATGAAACACATGAAACGACAGCGACGTGCAGCGTGAAGAGCTCCTTCCCCGTTTACCTACACTGTCCGATCCAATGATTCTATCAAACTGAGAGTCTGAGAACTAGCGGCTACTATCTGACTACTAATGTTGTTGGTTGTAGATGTTCAAAGAGCCTAAAGGCATCTCATGATCCATCGAGATCTTCTATTACAAGTGGTTTATTATTACAAGAATCCTAAGCGCAAAAAATCCCGAATACAGCCTTGTGAACCAGGCTGCTCAATCACGGTTTGCATGGGAATCAATGGACGGTTTCCAGTGGTCCTCCTTCACACTGCACAGGCGTTAAACAATAAGCAACATTAACCACTACACACTCGAGCAGAGTAATGAGAATACACATTGGTGGACACACATATTAAGCTGGCCATTGTTACGCGTTTACGCAATTAGTTTAGACAGGTAATTGAAACTACAATGCTTATTCTGTATAGAACAATTGTTTTAAACATGTAACACACGCACGAAACATAGACGTTCCAGGCGGACACAGACACTCACGGGCAAAATGGTTGTAATGATTGAGAGAGAGAGAGACTTTTGTGAATGTTTCTGGCCAAAAATGGTCCGATCGCGCTGTTTGAGACCAACGGCGGCTCAGTATGATCTTCGAATGACATTGGATAAATATGATAAAAAACCACGTCTGTCTAGACGTTGACGACTATGCCTCATGCGGAGAGATTGCTCCTAATCGCTCCCGAAGAGCTGTCACCAGTTTGACGCAATTTTTAGACAAAATAAAAACTATAAAAGTGCTCCTTCTTATCCGGCTACTGCCACTGCCACCGGTTACTTAAACTAAAAACGTACGTATCAGACACATTATCATCTCAGGTACGGTAGCCTATTCTGTTTTCTTTAAAAATAAAATACAATTTGAAAATCGTTGACTCATGTGTGTCGTTAGCCATCAGAAGGGACTTATGTTACAAGGGGCTTGTGAAAGGTGATTCAATAGAAATTACGGCGATTAGTCTACGATTGTTGGTTTTCTTGTTTTGGACATTTTACATCTTCATTTAACACAATCACACTCGATCTGCACTCGATTTTACAGAAACATACTCTGGCCAAGCGAAAGCCCAATCTCCCTTTAACTGAACATAACAAATACAGGCTGTGCGAAACTTTACCAAAGTAACAACATACCGGAGCGCGGTAACCAAAACTACTCCCAGTTCGAAGAAGGTAAGTAAGAGTGGAGAGTGGTCAAGTAAAACACACTAATAGTCAGTAAGTATTAACATTAAAAATAAATACAGTAAAACTCAACTATTCCACGCGATATGAGGGCATAGAACTTAGGTCCTTACAGTGACTGAACACACACATGTATACAAGGCACAAGCAACAACTAAGCAACAAACCAAAGTAGAGAAACCGTACTTCGTTCCGTAAAATCCCGGTACGATGCCGGAGGAGAATAGGGTAAGTAGGGAAGTATAAAAAGTGGGTACCGAATGAGACAAAACATCGCAGGTTGCAGGAGTGTACACGTTGCGCAAGACAGAAAATGAAATGAATTTTCTAGAAAAAGAAGGCCGAAGAAAAATTCCATACAACAAAACTGAGTAAAGCGAGCGGTAGTTACCAATTGACACATTTCCGGTCCCATCCCGTGAGTTTGATTTGCGCGCGCCCGCTAACCGACGGCACCTCGCCTAGAGAGCGGCGCTGAGTGACACTGCCCCATAAGACACTGCTGAAAATTTGATCGGAAGAGATCGGAATTTTGGCAGGGTGGTGTGGGGTTGTAAAAGGGGGGCGCGGGGAGGGGGAGTGTTGGGGAGTCGCTATCTATTGTTGCGTGGAGAAAACCAAAGTTGATTCACATACACACAAGCAGAAAAAGAAAATTGAAAGGAAATTGCAGAGACAGGCACGGTGTGCTCCTTCCTTCTGCGAAGCCGCATGCGACGGCCGCCGAGAGTTCAGAGACACACAGAATCTCGCATGATCTCGGAAGGCTGACACTGACCACTGGACTCGTTAGGGCTAGGGGAAGTAATGTGGAACAGAAACCGAGCCGAATAACACAAAAACCCAACCAAAACATAACGAGCTTTCGAGACGTGTATTACACTCAGAGCTCACGAAGGAAAATAAAAAAAAAACCATTCCAGTAAGAGCGTTTGTAGAGATCTCGATTTTGCTCCGATTTCACTCATTTGGCTACATCAGTTTTATTCAACGATTACGGAAAAAGATTTCTTTGTGTTTCTTCTTTGTTGTTCTGGTTTTGTTTCGCTTGTTCGTGTTTCACAAGTTTTGTTACGTTTCCAATAGTGAAGATGTTGTGTGTTTTGGCATATTTTTCTTTTCTTCTCTTCTGCATCTGCGACTGCGCTCGACAGCTCGACAGAGAATCTCCTGCGTAAACAGGGCGTATATATGTTTTTTTGATAAGGAAAATACACGGTCCTCGGGCAAGCCAGGGCCGTAATCGTACACGTAGGTAATACGCAACCGAATATGCAAAAAACGAGTACTGTACGACGCTGGGCTCTATGTTTCGGTATATGGAGGTATATATAGATGTACAACAGTATATGTATACACTATATATATTAATATTGTATATAATTCAATAATAACCTATCAGCTCGACCACTTTGCTATACGTTTTTGTGCGTTTTGAGTGTATGAGTATAGGGACCTCTGGATGGATTGTGATCCGATTCAGGGGATTAAAAGGATAATCATTTGACGCTCACTGCAACTGACTCTGATTCCTTCCGTTCCACCCGATACTACTACTTGACGGAATAGATGTAGTGTATCGAACACGTATTGAATTGAAACCAACAGATTTGTTGTGCGCATTCCGTTATCTTCTTCTTAATTTCCCAAAACAACAGTCAATAAAATGAGAGTACAAGTAGAGCAAAACAGAAAATTTCAACAGGAAGGCAAACAAATGGCTTAGATGAAAGACGATAAGTAGGTTTGAAAGTACTAACCGGATGTAGTATTGGATAAAACGTTTGCAAATTATGTTGGCTAGTTAATGGTATACAATTAAAAGTTAGTAAAGCACGTTGCAGATTCAGTACATACTTTCCAGTAAACCGGGAAACATGGTGAAGAAAATTTAATGGTCTGGGGATGTCCGTTCTGTTAACAAGCCGGATGCATCGAGTTTTTTTTTTTAACTAACTTCATGCACCTTGAAAGATGTTATGTTGCGTTAGATCCAGTTGAATATGCCAATACACGTGTACGATTATTTTTCCATCAAGGTAGAAAGACCACTAGCGTCTTGCGTAGGTGGTGCCCACTCGACTAGCCAACTCAATTGTCTGTTCTCTACCCAATCGGAGAACCCGTCTGAGATTGTGAACCGCGGAATTGATCGTGAAGAGGATCGCAATAAGCTGTTTAATAAGTTACACTAAGGTGCTGGCAAAGTAAAAACAGCTTGGGTATCACTATGTGAAGCCATCAGTGACATCCTAGCAGAGCTAAAGCCTTAAAGATGCAGTGCTGCTACTAAAAATAAAAGCACGAAATATTAATAACCATAGATTATTTGACGACACGAATTGACGACTAATTTCATCCGTCATTTGAATAATTTAAAAAATGTGCATGATTCGTTGCAAACGTTTTGTCCAATAATCTAAACGCTAGAAGGTTGAACGAAAGGCAAACAGATTTTCACGGAAACACCCACATTTCTATTATGTCTCCTACTGTTACCATAAATGTTCGCTGTCACAACATTAACAATACAGTAAACACACTGCACAAATAAAGAAGTGTTGCCCAACACGGTTGGTTGACAAGTTTGTAACGCACCAGTATCGGTATTATCCTGTGTTGGTCTCTAGAGTAATGTCTTTCAATAACCACAACTATCCGAAATGTTGTAATAGTAGAGGGCGGGTTTAGTGATTTCTACACGCATAACAACATTTATTGGAAAACATGCGTTTGTGCGGTTTTACTGAAACGGTATGCTAGGCTTTGCTCACACCAAGATATTCAAAACGGCGAGAAGAGAAGGCAGTTAGAACGGTGGAAAAAGCTTCAAGGAAAAGAAAGAAGCATACCAGCGTGAAATATGGAGAACAACCGGAAAATTTTGCTGCTTGGCTAAGTAAGTACATGCACACAATCGCCATTCCTTTCCTACTCTATTCGGTGTCCTACTCTTGTTTGCCATCCAAATTGATCTGTCGCGATAAGTAGAACACTATCCCCAGATGGGCCCCATTAGCAACACACTGTACGTTAAATGTTATGATATACCTTAGGTTATTTAATTATTATCTCCTCACTCACTTTTTGACCTCACTACAACATTAATATAGGTATGCATGCATCCGTCATGCAATCATATGAAACCCATTTGCATACATCGCTTCCATATCCATTACCTATTTTTGGTTATAAAATTTTACCAAACAAACAAACAAAATCGCTGCGTGTGTAAGTGTTGGGATGTGCAATCGTCTTATATATTATATATATATATATATAATGTCTTATGCACTTATATATATATATACACGCACACCATGAAATAGTTTCTCGCTGTTGCACAATACAACACCGCCTATATCGCTTAGAGCATAGCAACTTTGAAGGCATTATTGCCATTCTGTGACAAGGAACCGTTTCTACAGGTATGGCGGAAACTTCTCGGAACCGGAAAGTTTTATTTGCTACAAATAATTGTTCCCAATTTACAGCATTTTCTGTCAGTGTTTTGTGTGCATGGGCTATAAATTCACGCAATCAAGGCGTTCGAAAGGATTCCCTTATCTCTGTCCTATATGGATGTATATGAATAGTTTTATTAAATCTTTCGTCAATCCACGAACATAACAAAACGTAGAAAAGCCAAAAAACAAAAGGGTAACAGCACCGCATTAATGAATAGTGCACCATTCGGCGTGCATGTGGCAGATTTTTTGTTCAACTCCACAATATAGTACACTGAGTGGCGTGTGTTTATAACATCTCGTGATTCACAACTGAATATAAAATAGAAATGTACAACACACCATTGTCTAGTATCACCATAAATGCACGTACGTCTCGAAAAAAACGCTGCTACTTTCATCATTCTAATCATCACTTGCCATTTCATTACCATCAAAAGCAAAGGAAATTGCATAAATTGAGCACAGCTACTACCGAGAAGAAGCTGAATTAATGGAATAGTCAAACAATAATAAGCGTTTCTAAGAAAACGCAAGAAAAAAAGCAAGCACCTCGCTCTGCACTTGATTGCTTGATTATTGTGCGTTTGTTGTTTGATTAATGAAGACCATAGTAATGGTTTTGTTTCGTACATTTCTCCACTCAAACGCGTACACAGACAGTAATACACAAAACGCATCGTCATTCAGCACATTTTCCAATCTCTCATATCACGGATAGCGCCGCGTGTATCCATCCACACTATAATTATTAATTGTCCGTGTGTCTTAATTTCCCTCCACTCGATAATAGTGCCAACAGAACCAGTGATGCACACGCTTGTGCGCAATTATATTGCAGAATGACCAGCAGTATCCTGTTACTTAAAATATAACAGACATGCACAACATGCACATACACAAAGACACACACACACATGCGTGCGCACCCCTTCATTATCAATTCATAGTGATTTGTCCGTTTAGTTTGTACATCTCTTTACTTTTGTAATGTTAGCCAGCAACAACATTTGGTTCTGTTTTGTTATTTCACAGAAAAAAGTACAAAATCTCTAGCTAATCATCTTTTTTTCACTTATATATATAAGCGAATCGCTTATATACATATATATATAGCAAACATTCAAAGGTAAATACTGTATGTGTTTGTGTGGATTTGTGGATTTTTTTAGTTTGCTATCTTTGGGCGTTTCCAACTATCTATTAGTTAGTATAGTATTAGTTTCACTTATAAATGTCAATCAGTTTCACCGATGTCTACACTAAACGGATGGCAGGTTTTCGGTAGTAGTGGTTCATAATTGGTATTCTTAGGACTGTTACATATTTCACGTCAATCTTCCAGCGTCAGACTCTGCCTCAGGTTCGCTGCGTACACTCCGCATTCCGAATGCACAAAGGACCCGGGAAAACGAGGAAGGTTTGCAAAGCCGTCGCAGCGTAATTCAACATTCCGATGTTGACAGAGACACTCGCGCTTGGCCGATCACGCAAATTTGTGTTAAAGTGATTACACTTAGCCTTTCGTTTTTTTGGTTAAATCGTGTTCACTTCATATTTCAACGCGCTGACAGGTTGGTCAGATATAATTGATTTTACTTGTTCTTTTGTTAGGTCCAGATAAAACTGTGACTTATCAACCCTAGCATTCTGCTATTTATCGTGACTCTTATCTCAGCAAAAACTGGCAACGTAACGAATCATTTGTGTTCTTTTTGTATCCTACTACGCCTCGTAAATGCCTACACTTTGTGGTAAAAGATCTCATTTGATAAATTATTATTTCAGTCTTCATTAGTGTATGTTTAGAACAAAATAAATTAATATTAAGGAAGAATTTTTGTCGATGTTTGTAACTGGTAATCGAATACAGTAAGAACAACACAAGGTGAAACAAAGAAAAAACCCCATTGGCCCATTGAAAATGCCAAATATTTTCATATACAATCAAAGATAGCGAGAAAAAGAGAAAGAGAAATAGATAGAGAAGAAAGAGAGAAGAGAAAAGATATGAATCGTGATATTTGAGGGATATAGAAAACAAATATTTTTTCTTTTCTTTTCTTTCGTATAGTTTCGTATTGCATCTTTCTTTCCAAAATGTTTATAATTTGACTATTGGCGAAACAGTCATCATAGTCATGTATGACAATTCTGAGCGCCTCGGTACGCATTTGCAATGCAATGCGAAAAGCCTAGCAAAAGATATTAACTTCTAAAGATCAGTAAAAAAAAAAGAAGTGCATTGCAGCCGGCAAATGAATTGCCGTATGAAACATAAACGAAACACGTTATTGCATATGCGATTCGATGCTCTTAGGAGACCGTAGCGCGTACAGCACGAATCGTTAAACGATGTGCTGGGAAACTTATACGAATGCAAAATAAAACAAATAAAACTATCGTCGATCGAGCGCACATTGGTTGAAAGTCGGAATTTGTTGGGAAAGATTTTGCCTCTTTTTCAATATCGATTTACGAATCCGTTCCCGGACAGTGTTAAACACAATTAGCGTTAGAAGCAACCTCCGCCTGGACGCTTTTTGTACACATGTCAAATACCAGTAAACATTGCATTGATGATTGATAATTTCAGTAAATCACATTTTGCACCAGACAAACATAAAAGAAAAATATATAGACGCAGAGAAGCGAAAAAGATGTATGCACGTACACGATTTGTTTTGTAGATGAAGAATGCTGTTACAAGAAACAAATAATTAATGCGGTTACTTACCTGAGGTGCTTGCGTGTCGAGCGTATGCTTCGACATTACTATGGTAGTTGTTTTTTGCAGTGGTTCGGAACATGCGGTTTCAATTGGCGACGTCGGTGGTCCATTTTCGATCAGCCCTTGGCCGCCAAGCGCCAATGATTCTGCAGCACGCACAATGTCCAGCACCTAAAATGCCAAAGCATTAGGTTAAGCAGCGGAACCAAAAGTGCACACAAAATGTATCAAAAGCAACCTTCTCGGGAGTGCTCTTTTCCTTCACTCCTACCGCTACCAGTTGCTGCTCGTTCGAAACATTGATCGGGGCCAAGGCTTTGGAATAAACTTCCGGGGGCTCGATAGGCGTTTCAACAGCGGTCATTGATGTTTTCGAAAGCGCTTCTTCCTCGATCCTGTCCACACTCAGCTTCCGGGTCGGGTCCGCAGCGAGGATGACCGAATCTTCGCGATCGAGACTGGAAACGCTTTGGCTTAGCTCCGATCCCGTCTCCGAGGCACGTGAACCTATTACAACAAGAAAGAAGAACCCTTTTTATAATGATTCCGTATGAATTCAAGATAAAATCTTTCCTACCGATGCGAGTACTATCGCCGTTATTCCCTATGCCGCTGCTCATTCCTCCCGCACTGCCTGCGAGGTTAAGTAGATCTGATTTTTCGTAGCCCTTGCAAACCACTAGCTGAAGTTGGTTGCCAGAGGCCCGCAACGCATCCACCGCCTCCTGATGTGTGGCGCCCAGTAGCGACAGTCCGTTCACCTCGAGGATGCGCATACCGACGTGCAAACGGGCATCCCGCTTCGCTGCACCATTGCTGTTAATCTTAGAAATGAAAACGCCTTCGTCCAGATTATCGGCAGGGTTGCCCCGTTGTCCATTCAGCCCACCCTTGATATGCATGCCGAGCCGTTCACCTTCCCGCTTGACGATGTGTATCTCCTGCGGAGACGTATAAAGAAATAGGAGCGCAAAATTCAGTCATAACAATATTTAGTTGCAAAAATATTTCTACGACACCGATTACTAGCAACTAACGCATTTCATAGAACTATTGATTAAAAAAATATCTGGGATAGATACAAATCCATCGAACATGCACAGGCGCTTCGTTAATTGATTGATCAAAGAAAGTATAAAGTTTATTTGAAAGTTGTGTGGAGCGATTGTGTGGAGTAAAGCGACGATCGAAAACTAAATTCTACTAGGTACGGGGGAAACAGATCAACAATCTCAAACTAAGCCAACTAAGTTCACATCAAACTTCATAGCGTCGGGATATTGCTCAACACCGGCAGCACTGCCATTTCGCGAAAATCCCGACTGAAGAACAACACGCTCAAAGGTTAAGTCTCAAACGTTACGTACCTCAGTGCTTAATGGAACTATTTTGAAACGCTGATACAATTCAATGGCGGTAGCAGTTGCAGAGGCGAAGGTATTTTTTATATTTAAGTGTTTCATTTGGTTTCGTATTGCAAGCGAGTTTTTTGGAAGTGATTCCGTAAGAAAAATAGAAAGAACAGGAACGAGAAACGAAGAGAAATAACTATATAAGTATATCCAAAAAGTGTCGTTGTTCAAACAGGCTAGAGGAGTAACGCTTTATGTGAACCAAACTTTACGATAAGAAACAATCATCTCAATCCGCAATACACAATTACGCAGAGCTGCAGCTTGTGAAGATGTTGCTTGGCGTCGTAAGGAGGAGCGTAAAGAGGACAAACAGCGGATATGAAGAGAAATATGCGCGCGGCGGACAGTTATCCGGCGCTTGGATAAACCGTACCTGGAATCCGGCCGGCAATGGGTCGTGCTGGACCGTCAGCTTGATATCATCACAGGGTCGCAGGAGCTCCATTACTGCCTCCTGGTGCGTAGCCTGCGTTACGTCGGTACCGTTCACCTTCAGTATACGATCACCCATGCGCAGCTTTCCTGACAACGCCGCTATACCGCCGGCAACGATCTGCGAGAAGAAGAAAAAAACAATAACACAGAGTAAGATAACAGCAGCAACCTCATGTTGCTATCTTGATCCACTTACATGTGAAATGAAGATTCCCGGCTCGTGAGCCCCAAACGGTGTACAGGAATGGTCCGTACCACCGATAATGCTAAACCCTAACGAACCTTGATCCTTTGGAAGAATCACCTCCTATGTTATACGAGTTGCACGAGTCGCATACAGACGAAAGAAAGAAAAAGACAAAAAAACAATTAGCAAGACGAGAATAATTGTTTGATGCCGTTCGTACTTTATCGCATAAGAGAAGCCCTTTGAAACCGACGATGACAAATAAATCACCGAACAGAACGTTAAATTGGTTTGCTTTTTAATTCCTGTGTCTCTTATTATCGCCAATGTTTTTTTTGCAATTGGATGATTTGATCTAGTAATGAGATGCAGCATGCCTGGCTTACAACTTAACGGTCGTGTCGTCGTGCCAGTTATATTCAAATACGGTTTAGTAATGCGACAGAATCATAAGCATTTTTATCTTTGAAACGAACTTAAAAACAGTACACCAGGCGTAATGTTAATATTGATAGCATATTAATAGCTAATAGTGTGTGGAATTGGATTTAACGGTGCATAATTAGCCAAACTATTATGTTAATTTAGATTTTACGATCAATTAGAAGCAACATTGAAATGAGCCGTATGAGTACATGACATGCAAGTCAATTTTTCAGACTTATAAACTATTGGTTAAATAACGAGTGAACATTTATAACAAATCTGAAGACATAAATTTGCCAATACTGGTAGATACCATGTAAATGCGTAAAAGTGTGTAAAAATGCGCTATATTTATTCAGTAGACGAAATAACTGACTAAATACGGCACAGCCCGTTCCTTGAGCAAAACAAATCCAATCAATTTCAATCTTTCTTTGTATCATTTATTAATAATTGTGTTTCGAGTGCAACTTCATAAAAATCAATCTGGAACTAAAACGTTGCGCTGAAGGTTGATTTAATTGACGCCCAACTATCCGATGTTGATTTCGCGCGCTCGAAAAGTGGATGGTTTTTCGAAAACAATGAACTATAACAAAAAGCGAACGAATAAAAACGAAACAAAAAATAGAGACCCTTTGGACGCCACTGGGCAAAACACAAGTTATAAACTAGCTCTATGCGATATAGATTGATTTTGAGTTGATGCATTCTAATCAACATGTTTCACAGCCTCAAATCTTCTCCGACAATACCTTGACGAAGCTATACAATTCTGAACGGTGCGTGTTGAGTCGCGACCAATAAAAATCGAAGAAAAATAGACTTTGCCAATCGGCTTCGATTCATAGTTCCGAATGGAACACGCGCGATCGAAAACTTCTTTTTTGGGTTTAATCACCTTCACCACCAAGTCGACTATCACACTTCACTTCCAAATCGCAACTGAACTCTCCAACTGTCGATGTCTATTCATTTGCTCGACCACCCAAATATCGTGCCCGAGACATGTCCAAAATATGTTCTGCCCGTGTTTCTCGCGCCTGTTGCTTGATTTCTGCTTTGCGCGCCTGTTCTTTTATTCGCTACTTTGTCCTAACGTGATCGCGCGCCTGCAGCTAGGTTTGCAGTTTCTTTGTCCTCACGCGTTCCTGGAATTCTCGTTCCAACAGTGCGAATCGGCCCAGCCCTGTATGGGCTGTAGTGGGCGTTAAAAAACAGGACATTGACCTACAGCTAATTTCCATTTATATAGACGATAGAAGACAAACATTCAAACGTCATTGTCAACTTTCCACGAAAGTACTACAATTTACGTCGGACCAAAACTTGCGCATCCGAACATTAGGAGAACATCAAGCATAAAGGTTACCATGCATCGCCCGACACATGCTAAACACATCCACCAAACGACGAAAGGCAGATTATTGGTGAGAGGAAGAGATAGGAAAAGGATAGAAACAGGTTTACAGGGAAGTAGTAAAGCTATCGTGAGTGTTTTTTTTTTTTGAGTGGAGGGACATCTTCGGGGTCCAACGCAAGCCCTTTCCAGCTTCAATTCTACAAAAGTGCAACCGCTGATTGGGTAAGCAATCCGATGGCAGTCGATGGAAAAACCATCAAACGATACAATTAAGTGAGAAGAGTCCTATCGAGTTTGAGTTTATTTTTTGCTTTGGCTATGCGCTACAAAGTTTCGCTATTAACCTTAAGGGACGGTCCTAGTTTTTTTTTTCTACGATTGACAGATTGTGTGAACATGGCGCTAAAGGCGTAAATGTGTCTGTGCATGGCTGTATGTTTTTGTGTGAGTGTATCTATGTGTGTGTGTGTGTGCTCGTGCAGATACGCAAAAGATAGAGTTTGCTATCAAACGATAGAGAGTTGGTGTGTAATTGGTTTGTTGATGTTTGGATTTTTTACCTCACTGATTAGTGGCTCCAATAAGCGATTGTCGGTAACGCGCGTCATTACCGTCTCTGTGAATGTTGACTTGGTTATCGTTTCGGTAACGGTACCGAGCTCGGTGGGTGCCGGCGGCAACATCGGCATGTCCGGGACGGCCTTCTGCACCGTCACCGTTACCGACGGACCGTGCTCGGCCCGTTCCACATTCACCTGCCGCCCGCCGCTGATAAAGTGTGACGGTATCATGGCCTGAAAGTCTGCGCTGGTCATCGGCCGGGCTGCCACCTGCAGAGGATGTGCCGGACACAACCAGTGGGATCGATCGCAGTGCGACGGAAAGGAACGAAGAGTGCGAGCGCGTCCCACACGGGCCAACAATTAAATGAAAACGAAAAAAAACGAAGTGTGTAAGTTAACCGGACTCTGACGGACTCCGCCCAGGGTGGATTTGAAGATGGTGACAGATGGTGGTTGGAAGCTGCAGAACGGGGAAGCGCAATGGAGGAGAATGGCCGAACAGATCGACCGGACAAAATCGACACGAGGATGAAGAGGAACCAGGGAACGGCAGCGGTGTGTAACAAGCTAGCGGGGGTAACATGCATGTACAGGAGCCGATCTAATGCGCCGCAGGACATGCAAGGAAGTTGGAACAAGAAAGAGGAAAGGGAACTGCAAGAGTGTCGGAGCCGCTGTCAACGAAGTGAACCAACGGCCGGCAGGATCACTAACAAGGCGCTAATTGTGAATGTGTGTGTGTTAATGGATCCTCATGATGATTGATGAACGACGAACGACAAATGAATGAAAATGACCGTGTGTGCACATCTTTGCACACCGCAACATTGAATGACGTTTTACAACTGTTACAGCTAACTTCACGGCCTCGCTTACTTACTTAGTGCCAAAACTGGGGCTTGGGGAAAACGGATAGGAAAACGCCGTTTGGGGGTGGGGGCAGACAAATGGGAACAGAACAGAAACCAAAGAAAGCGTGCAAAAAAACAAAACCATACAGAACAAAACTTGTCAACTTATGTACCAAAAACAAAGGCGTGCAAACAAACGGCCAAAGTAGTTGTAAAAAAAAGTCTTTAATTTTCGGTTAAATTCGTCGGGAACGCGGGCTTCCAATCGCTCGCTAAAAGTTAACGAACCCAGGGGCAGTCGGTGGGTAAAAAGTCGGCGTAAACAGTCGCCCAAGGTACTCCTTCTTTACACTACCATCGGCTGGAAGACGGCATCCTTCACCCTCACACCCACACCCACACCCACACCCACACACACACTTACCTGCGAGTCATCGTGCGAGGCCTGGGCTACTACCCCGCCGCTGTTATTAGCGGCAGCCGCGCCCGTTTCCGATGCGTCCGGCCCAGACTCGGACTGCTTCCGGCCCACACCGTTACTATCGTGCTTGTGATTGTTATTTGCGCTTTGCGTTAATACTGTACGGGGTGCAGGTAATGGGGGCTGTTGTTGCTGTTGCGTTAGTGGCTGGTGGTCGATGGGTGGTGGCTGATCTTGCGATGCGGGTGTGTTGCCGGACGATGGCAACGAGTGCGATGGCTGGTCCTTCTGTGGCAGTGTTTGTTGTGTGAGTAAGTGGCATAATGGTGGTACTGGTGGTGGTACTGTACTGAAATTGGTCCGTCCACCGAGACCGTCGCGCTGGCGACCTGCCATTACCTTGTGCTGCTGCTGCAGATCCTGTGCCTTCTCTTCCGGGTCGACTTGAGTCCGTTTCGTTGGGTCAAGCATCGCCGCCGTCGCACCACCAGCAGCAGCCTGGGTGTCCTGGGCATCACCTATCGATCGCCGGTAGCCGGTGTATGTAGCTGTTTGGTGAGCCACACACACAACCAATACACACGCACACAGTATGAAGTGGTGAAAAGAATGTTCTCGTGAAAAAAACGAACGCAAAGGCGCGAAAACAAATGCAAATGCTTGCACCGGCGGGGTGGTACTCACCGGCGGCGGTACGGGTTCCTCCGTATCCGATACGATCCGACGGACCGACGACGCCGGCGCCGCGTGGGCTGTGCAGCGGTTCGATCGGGCCCTTAACCTCACGCTGCACCACCAAACGCACGAAACGCTGGTGATCGGTCAGCAGCTGCACCGCGTAGTCGTGGTGAGCGTTGGTAATATCCACACCGTTAATCTGCCGTCGGAAGAACCGGAAAGAAAAGGGAAAAACCTCGGTTAGCTATGGGCCGAAAATCGAAAGCCGGACGCGCACGTACCGCCAACACCCGGTCGTCCACCATTATCTTGCCGTCCTTGTGGGCCACCCCGTTCTCTGTCAGCCGCGAAATGTAGATTCCCTCCGAGCCGTCCTTGAACGGTACGTGGCCCTTACCGCCGGCAATGCTGAACCCCAAACCCTGCCCGATCTGGTCCCGGATCAGGGTGGTGTGCAGGATCACCTTCTGCGTGATCTCCTTCCCGTTCAGCAGCTCCCGTTCGTCCGGCCCGTTCCCGTTCGGCAGCCCGACCGTGTTGGGCGATAGGGCACCGGTGTAGGTCACGGCAGCACCGGTAACACCGGTACTACCGCTATTGTCCACCGGTAACCCCACCAAGGCCGAACTGCCGAACGCGGACGTTATCGCCCCGACGGTGGCCGGGTCGCCGGCGGGGATGCTAATTTGTGTTACCGGCCCACTCTCGTCGAACACCGGGTGGCCGATGAGGCGGGTCACTTCGCGCGAGATGAACAGCACCAGCACGGAGCCGCACGCCTTCAGCACCTCGACCGCATCGTAATGGTCGGCGTCTTCGACGGAGATTCCATTCACCTTAAGTACCTGGTGGGGGAAGTCGAATAGAAAAGTGAGAACAAACCACCAATTGTTAACAGCTACGAGCTACGTACCTTATCACCAACCTTCAGCCCGGCCAGATCGGCTGGCCCTTTTTCCGTGACGCGCGAGATAAAGATGCCTTCGTCGTCGCCCTTGAACGGTGTCGAACCGCGCCCACCGGCTATGCTCAGTCCCAGCCCGGCCGACGTGCGCTCGATGTGGATCTCCAGGCGGTCCTCCTTCAGCGAGGTGTATGCGTCAAGAGTATCTGCGAGCAGCAGGGAAACAAAGTCATTAAAAAAGGGGAAATTTAACCTCTGTGCCACAGAAGTTCACAAGTTCCCGCCCATTGTACCCTTCTAACCCTTTGGGGAAGTGGAGACCCTGCGACCCACAACCCTAGTTGTGGTCCGAGAGTCATTGAACTACTCTCAACGATTCACTACGTAGCATCATACTTTCGAACATCTCCGGAGTCTTTCGGCCTACTTGATTTCATCCTATGTGAGATAAGACTACTAGCCTTCCACCTGGTCCTACTCCAGAAACTATTAGACTCCACCACTAAAATCGTAGAATAGAACCACAAACCCATCAACAACCTTAAAAGAACCAGCGGAGCATTACCCTCCACGACAGATATAAACTCCCCAAAATGTAAACTCCAAAGGCCACAGAACTCAACCCAAACTCAAATAGACTGGACTTGCGGGTTTTCTGGTTCACTTCTGTTCAGTTCATGTGGCACCCAGCTTCCATTCTTCCGACTCTTTTCCATGGTCTTCAAACCATAGGGAGATGGCTTGTCCTGTGTCACATTCAACTGATCTGTAACTGATCGCGTTGACGGAGCGCGGTTGGACGGTCGACATGGCTGGCAGCACTGGCGCTGTCAATGGGTTACAAGACGTGCTGGACGTGTTTGTTTGTTGCAGACTGCAGACTTCTGTTCTGTTTGAAGTTGAAATCCCCTGGCCAGATATTACAGCAGTGGCAGTGTTGCCAGCACTACGATTGATGGTTGAATTGATGGAGCTCGAGCTATCGATATAGCCAATTCCTATCCGTCACACCCGTCATTAGACGTTTGCGCCGTTGATCCACTAGTGGCGCTCTCTCGCCACCACTTTTCGCCCCTGTGTTGGTTCCGCTCCGCTCAGGCACAGACCGACAAGACAAGAGTCGGTGTTATCAGGAGTCGGTGTGTAGCGCGCGCATCCCTTACCATATACTTTGGTCCGACCGAACGGCGAAAGCGCCCGGCTGACCCCGTCAGCCCCGATGCCCCGTCCTCCTGCTGCGTCCGGCTGCACGGATGTGATGATCCGGATGCGCTTCCGGTCGTCCTTCTTGGTGGCCTTCTTTTTGCCGTTCGCCAGGATACCGGTCAGCCCGCCGTTGCTGGCGATGGACGACTGGTTCGAGCGGACCGAGGAAGCGGCCGACGTGCGGTAAGCTAGCGGGCGACCCGACGTGCCACGACGAAACGATCCGGACCGTTTGGCCGCGTCCTTTACTTTGAACTTCACCGAAAACATTTCGCTCCACTCAGCCCAGTTGGCCCAGTGTTGTTGTCCAAACCGCGGCGCGGCGTGGCGTGAACTAATTTTCAGGCCTCCAACTCCAACAACGGCCAGTGGTGCGCGCTGATGACTAAAAAGACGACTGACTGTTCAGACTGGTTCCCGCCACACACTGCGTGCGAGTCGTGCAATTTTACAAAACACTCTGCGCCCTTCGAGAGGGCTGCTCTGCTCTGCTCTGGAACACCCAACCGAAGACCCAGCCCAACAAAAACCCGACGCCCGAAGAGACGTCGCAGTAGCACACGTCACCCTGGAGCCAGCCAGCAATACTAGCCCACTGGCGTGTGATTCACGGTCCTTTCTTGGACCCCGCCGCCGTGCTCTTGGTGGTGATGGTGTTGCTGATGATAAAAAGCGAAGCCGTAGTTTACGGAGCCGTTATCTTCGTTATCAGACTCCCTGGCTTTTCTGCCATGCTACCTATCCCCGCGGGGCGGCGGTGTAACCGTCAGAGGCAGGTAAAGCAGGTGGAATCGCGCATATCGCGGAGCGCTGCGCGGTATCGCGGAGTGTGCAAACAAACCAAGCAACCTGCACAGCGGAGCTATCAAGCAATGCTTTGATAGCTGCAGTGGTGTGTGGTGGTTGGTACACTTACGTCACCCTGACACAAATTGTCTACGCAACCCTCCTCCCCCTCCTGATGTGTGAATGTGGAACACCAGTGTGTGTTGCTGCTGCTGCTGCCGCATACCATAAGCTCCCCTTTCTCGCTCTCTCTCTCTCTCTGAGAACGATATTGAGAGGCTACCACCGCCCATCGGCCACCGCGGTCTTATCGAGAAAGAGTCACTCGAAAAAACACGTCACTTATGCTTTGGCGGAACCACCGTTGAGCCGTTGGAAAAAAAACCACGTGAGGCAATAAGTTGTGGAGAAGTTGCGCACTATTCTGTCCTAAAAGCGAACGAATATGACGAATCGACCTCTGGACGACTGGACCGAATTATGTGCCTCGGTGCGCCGCCAAGAACGTTAATTTGGGGATGTAACAATTGAGCTTGTGACATGACATTTGTGCCCCCCACCACCCGAACAACCGCAGAACGACAGAAATTATGTGGGTGCTTGTGTATTTCGTCACGCGCGCGCGTTCTGACAGCGAAATGGGCCACAAAGCAGCGGGTAGCAAAAAAAAAAGCGTGGCACTGAAAACTAAGGGTTATCAGTGGCACAAATAGAGATGGGGCTAGTTTGATATGCGCCATCTATAGTTTGGTCAAGAACACAATATATACAAAAACTGTACGCCGGCATTCGGCACGAACGGCATTCTATACCCCAAATAAATCTTGTTCGTTTGTCAATATCGACTTACAAAATTGGCTAAATTGGACTTTTCCCTGTTTTCCAAAACTCAAAATACCGCTTCGGGGGACACGTTATGAGAGCATTGAGGACGTAGAAACAAATGCGCTGCGTGAACTTGAAGACAATGTCTGAATATGACTATAAAAAGTGTTTCGATTACGTTGGAAGAAGTGTGTTGTTTTAGGAGGGGCACATTTCGAAGGCGATAATATAAATGTTGATGATAAATCAAGCATTTTCTTTATTCAAGCAAGCTAGCAGCAGCATTAAAAACACAAGTTTCCGTTGCTTATTTGACAGAATGTCAAACGAACGTGAAGCGAATGGTCCGGAGCATTTAGCGGAACAATCATCCAAAACAAACATTAGCACAGTAGCGATTGGCGCGTTAGGAAATTCTACACCAATAGTTCGAATGAAGTGCGTTCGCTGATGAGCGTGGGCCGCAACATTGCGACCACTTTGCGAGTTTGTCTAAGCTATTAGATAGTTCCGCGAGGCACGCATTGATCCGGCTTATCCGGCAGTTACAACCAACGGGCGTGGCTTTTGCCCTTCAACTCCAAGGCAATGTTCATGTCTGATGCTAGACTCTTTAACTCTACTAAAGAGTCATAAACTGGTGCTGCTAAAGAGACTTCGGAAATTATTAATTATTAACCAATCCTCTTTACGGTTCGGTTTTTGCACCTCAAGGCTAGGCTAATCAAGACAGGAAGAAGAGACACAGAGGCTCATTTGCAACCGCGTGATACACGCGGTTCGTCTAAGGCAGTTGTTCCCGCGACGATGGCAGAGGATGATGAAACTGATAACTGCTCTGTGTGGCAACTCAGGTCGCCGCCACCGCCGCCGCATGATCACCACACACCCGCAAATCACCCCATCCCCACCCGCTAATCGATCGCCACCGCCATTGTGTTTTGATTTGACATAGCTTCGGGTTTCGTGTGGGTTTTGTAGTTTACCCCACCCCCCGTTCAGCCGCAACACGTCAACTGCTGCATGTATTCAGCTGCTTGCTTCAGCTGCCCCTCACTTCTTCAGGTGTGGTCAAACAACAACCACCCCGGCAGAGGGGTTGAAGGGCGCGGTGGATTGTAGCGGCGGCGTGCTAAGAGTGCAAATCAACTTCACTTGTTGCCTCACTGAAGCGAGCGAGCGAACGAGAGAAGGAGAGAGCGTGAGAGCGACCGAAAGTTTATTTAAACGTACGACAGAGAGAGCTTCGCAGTCGACTTCCGACTAGTTTCTGCTACTGCCGCCGCGCCGCGCGTCAACCATCGAGGGGGCCCACGACGCACACTGTTGCACTGACAGAGCGCACCACTTGCTGCTGCTGCTGCTACTACTTGTCAAGTTATCAACCAAACAACCCCGTCGCGGTTACTACGATGCGACGAAAAAAAAGGGGGATGTTTTGTCGAAATTGACCGCAACCGCCTGTAGTGTGCCACAAACAACCCTGCACACAAACACAAACCCAGCCAGACAGGCAAACGAATCAAAGGTACGAATTGGTACACGGCACGTTCGCATCCAACCTTATCAAAAACAGAATTAAAAAAAAACAACAGTGAACGCTCCCAGTGCCTTCAAACCCCATCTCGCCCGCCCGCGGTCTCGGCGGCACCGCCACCTTTTTCTAACCTTGGTATGGTACCTCCCCGCGTGTACACGCGTTTTGTAGTGCCGCCCTGGAGAATGCGACAGTTTGCTTCTCCACCCGGTGTGTGTGTGTGTGATGCTCTTCAACCAGCATAACAAGCACCCCTCTATAAGCGTGTCACACAGCACGGCTCAAGGGCGTGTTTCGCCTCAATCGCCTCATCAACAACATCATCATCATCAGTGCGCGGGCATTACAAGTGATAGCGACGAAGACGAAGAAGCGCGTGATGCTGATAAAACAAATAATAATTCAGAAGGGTAAAAAAATTTTTAAAGGTCCGTAACGCTACATGACGCCAGCCCCCAGGAATCTGCATAAAAAAAACGGTGCTACACGCGCGATGGTGACCTTCTCGGGCCTCTCTCGGGCCTCTGGAGCTGTGTGTGGCTCTCTCTCTCTCTCTCTCTCTCTCTCTTTCTCTCGGGGGCTGTGGGGGCCCGACGATTAAACCCGTTCGTCAGGGGCCGTATGGACGGGGCACGGGGTGCGGTACACACTCGATCACGTCACATCCATGCGACGATCGTTCGCTCGGCGCTCAGAGACTTCATGGTGGCTCACTCACCTTCGACCGTGCTGCCGCCGGAGGTCGGCGTAAGATCATGGGCGACGGCGGCAGCCATGGCAGGCTGCTCGTCCAGCACCGGTGGTGACAGTTCCTTCAGCTTGAGCGAATTAAACATCAGATTCGTGCTCTTATCGGCACCGCTCTGGTGCACGCGCTTGTTCTTCAGATGATGCGGCGTATCCCTGGGAGAAGGAAAAAAAACGGAACGATGTAAACAAGACGCGACACAAACGACCTCCTCCTTCGAGTGCGTACCTGCGGTGCAGCTTGGAGATGGGCTTTTTGGCGCAATTCTCGTCACCGTCCTCACCGTCGCCACCGTACTGGTAGCCGTCGTCTCCGTCGTCACCTTCGTGGCCGCTGGTAGCGGTAGCGCCCGTCGGTTCGATCACATCGAAGC
The DNA here is from genome assembly GCF_943734635.1 of Anopheles cruzii. Lineage (NCBI taxonomy): Eukaryota > Metazoa > Arthropoda > Insecta > Diptera > Culicidae > Anopheles > Anopheles cruzii. The sequence goes on from NC_069143.1 coordinate 8,279,697, forward strand.
CGACGCGCCGCTCGAACCCATCGTCATCACCCGGGTCGGCCGGAGCCGCCCCCGTTGCTGCTGGGTGATAAACATCCGCATCCTGGCCGGTGGCGGTGACTGCCGGCTCGTTCGGCATCGCACCCTGGATGTCTTCCATGGTGGCCGCCCCGTACCCGGTCTTGCTCAGCTGGCCTCCGGGTAGCGATGGTCGCGATACGGACTCCTCCGAGAGCGTGTCGAGGGCCCCGCCACCCGCGCCAGCGGACGCATCGTCACCCTTGCGCTCCTTCGCGAACAGCTTGTGCGCCTTCATCTTCAGCTCCTTCGGGTGGGGCGTGTTCTGGCGCACGAACGGTGTGTCCTTGTCGGTGCCGAAGTCCTCCGTGAACTTGACCGAGTGCGTACGGGACGCTTCCCGTTCCTCCCAGTTCTCCGAGTCGGTGTCCTGGTCACGCTGGCTCGGGTTCGCCGACGGGACGTAGCGCTGCTGGGGCAACAGGAAGCACGTCAGCACGTGCTCGTTCGTTGCCTCGTCCACGTCCGGCTGGAACGTCGGCACCGGTTGCGATTGGTTTTCGCTCAACCAGACCGCCTTCAGCTGCAGATTGACGAGCGAGTACGGTAGGTGCTGCAGCTGGTTACCGGACACGTCCAGTACGTGCAGCTCGCTACAGTTCCCCAGCTCGGCCGGCAACTTCGTCAGCTTGTTCTCCCGCAGGCTCAGTACGCCCAGCTTCCGGCAGTTACCGAGCTCGGCCGGTACCGCCACCAGCGCGTTCCGATCGACGTTCAGGTTGTTCAACAGCACCATGTTACCCACCGTCGCCGGTAGCTCGTTTAGGAAGTTCTCGGTCAGGATCAGCTCCTGCATGCTGGCGCAGCAACCGACGTTATCGTTCAGCGTGTGCAGCCGGTTCTGGTCAAGCTTCAGGATCGACAGGCTCGTCAACTGCGACACCCCGTTCGGGAGCGTCTCGAGTAGGTTCTGCGATAGGTGCAGATCGGTCAGGCACTCGAGCCCCCCAATCTCGACCGGTAGCTCCTCCAGCCGGTTCTCCGACACGTCCAGGCAGGCCAGCCGCTTCAGCAGCCCAATCTCGGGCGGCAGCCGCTGCAGCTGGTTGTGGTCGAGCCACAGTTCCTGCAGCGACGGCAGGTAGCCCAGGTGCGGCGGCAGCTCGTCGATCTCATTGTCGCCCAGATCGAGCCGCTCCAGCTTCGTCAGCTGACTAATTGACTCCGGTAGGTTCTTCAGCAAGTTTTCGCGCAACTCCAGCGACACCAGCTTCGATAGGCTGTGGCGAGTGAATGTGGGTGTGTGTTTAGGTCAGGGCAAGTTGTCATATCAGAGAGGGGAGAGGGAGAGGGGTCACTTACCAGCCAAAATCCTGCGGGAGCGACGTCAGCGACATATCGTTCAACCCGAGCACGGTAAGGTTCCGGAGCTGCGAGAAACCGGCCGGCAGCCGGGGGATCGGGTTCGAGCTGAAGTCGGCGATCTGCAAACTCCGCAGGTGCCGGATGTCCTCGGGAATGTCTCCAATTTCTGGAGGGTGAGGGGGGTCAACCCAGGGTCAGAAAGCAATGAGGGGGAGACTCGGCGGGGGGAGCGACACTTACCGTTACGGGACACATCGAGCTCGACGAGGTTGACAAAGTTCTGGATGTCGGAGGGAATCTTCAGGATGTCATTGTCGCTCAGGCCAAGCTTCCGCAACCGGTACAGCCGGAAGAAGCCCTGTGGAACGAGAGAGAGAGAGAGAGGAATGGGGGAAGACCCCATTTCAGTCTGGTTGTGGTGATCTGGTGGAGGAACAGTGCCGGAATTACGGGAAGAAGTTGTTTTCGAAGTGCAACTTCAAAGACGTTAACCCACGCGGCGGCGGACACACGTGGACCACCTGGTCCCTAACGGTGAGTGGGAGACAGGGGCGAGGGGGGGGAAGGAGTACCAGGCCCGCGGTTCGTCATGGGGCCAAAAATAAATCTTCCGCAACGAACGGGATCGGGCCCGCAAACACATATGTTGGACACACAATAATAAAATGAAGCGGCTGCCATTATTTCGTTTAGTACGCCCCCTCCCTCTCGCTCGCTGTGTTCGAATTCGCAAACCGCGCTCTTGACCACACCGACCACCGGGTGGTGGCGGCCACGTCATGCGGCTCACCTCCACACGTGTCCCCGAGAGCCGTGGGCGAACCGACATCAAACATCTCCTACCCCGGGGAAACTCCTACGGGTTGAAAAGTGTTTTTCTTTCACACTCCGCAGCCACCCTCCCCCTCCCGCCGGACGATACTTGCCCCGGCCTGATAGTCAGCGTCAGCGCTGCATGTTTTTGCAGCTTTTGTGGTTGTGGTTTTAAAATAAACCGAAGTGCTGCTCTGTGCCCGCCGCGGAAAGCGCAAAGACGACAACGAGACACACAGGGCGGGGGGGGGGGGGGGGGGGGGGGTTTCTTCCAGAAGCCGCTCGCGTTTCGGTCGAGAGCGGGCGCGTGGACTCAACACGCCAAACATCAACATGACCCACATCGGGTCTGGTGGCCAGATGATCGAACTGCGAAGTGGTGCTGTTTTAGCCACCGACACGGACCGTTTCTGAAGCTCAGGATTGCTGAGAAAGCTGACGTGGGGGACCCCAATCGTAAAGTCTTAACGATCAAACGCCAGCAATGCCACTAGCACTCAGACCAAACACAAGTGCCACTTCTGAGCTGGGGGCTTGCCGTTATTTTTTTAAGCTTTAATTACAGAAATGCCCCGATTCGATTTTAACGATTTCGATTTTTAACCGAGGTTGGCGTCTGCGTCCGCAGACGAATGGTCGACGTCGGTCGGGTCAGCAGAGTTTAGCATAGACCAGCGCACGGACCTTCATTTTTATGTTCGATAAAATAACAGCTTCAGGTTCTGGGGTGTAATGAATGTTTCCTGGCGCTTGATTCGGGCGGAGCGAAGCCTTATTGCTTATTGGTACACGATGATACACCAAGCGTAGCACGGTAAAAGTCGCATGACTTGACACAATTTTTGTCATAGGGTATCAAAAAATCATGTACACCTCTCATTTTAAAGATGTGTTTGTGTAGTACGATACATATTGTTCGATTTGGACATTTGCCCTTCATTTGTGGCCTCGAAACCAAAAAGGCACTCCGGTGGCACGAAAATCCGAACTAGTCGCACGCCGAAATTGGCGAGATTGTTGAACGTAGCCAAATCAACTGTCACCAATGTATTAAAAGGGTTCGGAGAACGTTTGACGACAGTCCAGATCCAGAATGACTAGATCCGGTGGAAGTCGCAACCAGGAGACAGCAAAAACGACGAAAAGAGTGATCGGTTGTTTGCTAGCGGAATCCCAAACTCTCCGTCCACAAGAAAGTAGTGACTTCAAATCGTGACGACGAGCAAAACCAGTGTCCGCCAGAAAACGATCACGGAATCTGTGCATAGAGATGTTAACGAAATTTTCTGCGCAGTGCAGGATGATAAAACCTACGTCAAGGCAGACTTTAAACAGCTTCCTGGACAGGAGCACTACACGGCAAACTGGAAGAGGAAAGGTGGGAGAGATTTGCAAGAACATAAAGCTGCCGAAATTCGCAAAAAAATATCTCATATGGCAGGCTATTGGTTCATGTGGTTTAAAAAGTGGTATTTACATCGCGATCGGGTTCATCGAGCAGGAAATTTATGTCCGAGAGTACCTAAATAAACGTTTGTTGCTTTTCCGAAAAAAGCATAAAGGTTTCGTTCTGTTTTGGCCAGATTTAGCATCTTGTCATTATGGGAAAAAGACCATGGAGTGGTCAATGCCGCAAACAACGTCCAGGTGGTGCCCAAAGACATGAACTCCCTCAACACGGCAAAGCTCCGCCCAATCGAAAAATATTGGGTCATCGTCAAGCGGAACCTCAAGAAGACTCGCAAAACACTTGTCGTCGAGATGGAATTCAAAGCAAACTGGTGCTCTGAAGCGAAGAAAGCGACCAAGGGAACGGTGCAAAATTTGATGAAAGTAGTAAAACGAAAGGCCCGGTAATTCGCATTCCCTAGTAAGGAGGGTTGAATGATATTTTTCCCATATTCTGTATAAAATGAGCTTTCAAAAAAAACATTATTTGATTTTTTAATAAAATGTTTGACTGATTTACGCTTTTTTTTGTTTTTGATGTTGGACAGTAACATCCTTTATTAGCACTCCTGATTACTTCATTACTCGCAATTCCCGGATTCTGTGTCGATAGAACTTTTTTGGAGCGATCCAAGCAGAGCTCCATTTTACAACACTTTCATAAGAAGTGAACCGATGTGCTGTGTTACTCACGTTACTCACGGAACGGAACAAGTGTAGTAGTACGAAGGAAGCAGTATTTATGTTTTTATCCCCTTTCTGATCATTTTATGACCGAAACTGGCTTTGAACGCATTACTTGCTGTCGATAGCGTTGTCCATCAATAATAGAGTTGCGGTTTAAATGTTCGTAGTACATCACACCTTTCATGTCCCACCCCATATTCACGGATATTTCGCTTTGATGGTGATGGACCTAGTTCACCAGGCTGTATCCAAGTCTTTTTGCGTTTCGGGATTCTCGTAATAAATCTACTTTACATCACCAGTGACGTCTCTTTCTTTCAACTCATGTGGAATCTACTAGACCAGTTTTCTAATCATTCCCATGCCACTCAGGCGATGTGTCGTGTGGTCAACTCCAAACATTTCTGATCGAGCCTGCCAATTCTTCATCATCAAATTAATTTGGCTGTCCAGGTCGTTTTTGGCCACTTTTAAACCGCATCTGTGAAATTTAGTGAGTGATGCCCTGTATTGTAAAACCGCATGAATGTCCGCAAAGTCCTGATGCATTACAAAATGAAGTTACACTAATCACGGAGGCCTACGACTACGGAATGTTTGCATCCAGAAATAAATCCAACCACTCACGGAGAGATGATTGATTCCCTGCAACGTTGGAATCAATTTCGCTCGAATATGTAACCAATTTAGTTGGCCCACTGGTTAGTGGTTTGGTCTTTGTCGGGCAAATGTTGCTGTCCCAACACTGTCCCCATCTGTCGAAGTGAACCTCCGAGAGAGAGAGAGAGAGAGAACCAATAGGAGCGGACGACACGGAAACGGAAACACGATACCGCGCGCGGCGCGAAAACGAGAACGGAAATAAAATAAACCCGCCCGCGGTACGCAGACACGTGCGCGCAGCTGTATAAAGAGACCGCCTGCTGCCTCCCCGCTGCGCTGCCGTCCGGCGTCCGGCACGTCTCCCCCGAATCGGGACGCGGGAAACTGGGACAATGTCCACCCCGCTTCATCGTCGCGTCGCCCGGAGACCAGCCCAAAACAGGATGCTGGGGAGTCTGTGGGGAGTCGCTGGACTACTCTCCTTGCCTTCCCGTCGTCATCCTCGTGTGTAGACCGTTTGTTGATATGTTGAGAGCAGCACCAGTTTAATTGAACACTCCCGGAGAGACCCGGTGGTGATGCGATGAGGATGCCGGACAGTTGGCGTGGGGGCGAGAGGGACGTTGTTGATTGCAAAATGAGCTTTTGTTTTGCCTGCAAATCGCAATCGCATTCCACGAACCACGCGGGCTCTCTGCCTCTGGCAGCATCATGTGATGAATTGGGGAACTTCACCAACTTCTACGTCAGCGCTTCCAAGGGGGCACACAAAAAGCGCACCATTGTTTGATGGAAGTAATAAGAGCACTGGCAGCGGCAGTCGAGAATATTGATGCATGGATGCATGGATGCCTGGATGGCGGGAAAAGGTCCACGGAGCTCGCACATCCGAGCTGGTAGTGGTGGTCAACAATCTGCGATCTCGGTACAACAGGGCCCAACAGGTCTCGAATCCGTGGTGGACAGTAGACTGCGATTTTGGAGCCCACGATATCAAGCCCTACTTAGCCCAGACTTCCTGACTGCTACTTCCGGGCACGGGTATCTCCACCCGTGAGGCCAGATGTCACGAGAACCGGAGCATGGAGCGTTATTCTCAGCGGACGAGTAGTTTATTCTCATAAGACAAGCAACTTCACAAGAACGAGAAATGATCGTGAAAAGAACAATGACTACGTGAACTCGGGAGGGAAAACAGAGTTCACTACGGACTCGCTAGACAATTTTACAACAACTTCATACATAAGTTCACCTGCTACCGGGAAAAAGGTTGAAAATTGAATAAAGCCTCTGCAAGAGCTTCTCCCTCGTTCTGTATGAAGGGCCCAATACGATGACGAGATACAGTACTTGGTAACTATCATCGAGATAAGTCTGATCAACCTTTCACGCTGCAGCAGATTCTTGAGAGGATGACTAATTTCGAACGAGCCCCCTCTGGAGTGGAGACACCTCATGGACCATCTACTTCAACTCTATCCCGATCCTGACCTATGCTGATGATTGCTCATGACATAGCCATTATCGGTCAGGATCGGTTTTGCAATGTAGCTCCGGCAAAAATGGGGATTGAGCAAGCTGCGGACAACCGCGGTCTGCAGATAAACGAGAACAAGACCAAATTCATGGTGACATCACCATCAGCAGCCACTACCAGCAACATCCTCCCACAGGTAGCATCCATGGCCTGGGATAACCTACTTATGTTGGAGTCTTTATTGCAGGCTAAAACGGTTGCAATGCTTTGGTGCAATATTTTTGAAATTCTGCCATTTCATAAGCCGAGATACAAATTGATATCCTATAAATGTAGCGTTCATCTTTAATTCTGGCTTTGCATGTTAAATATCAAAACACAAATAACGTTTTCAGTGCTCAGGATAAATTAATTACAGTTCCTATAATACCGACCAAAACGAAGGAATTAGATGTGAAAGACGGAACACTTGAAACTTAAAACTACCAATCAAAATCAAACCAAACTAAGTGTGTCGATGACTAATTGAAGTGCCAGATGTCACAGATGTGGCTACGCTGCGCTTCGCCGAACGGTAGGCGTGTGTTAACGACCATCTGAATTTTCGTCGTAAACCCGATTGATGCACTTGCACGTGCAGCGCCCACATCCCTTCTGCTTACGCCCCACTCAGACTGAGACTCAGACCCCACTCAGAGCCCACTGTGTGGCAATAATGGGCCCCCTTCCTGGTAATTCGGTTGCGGTACGCGTAATGATTCATAATACACGGAAGGATCTGCTTTCTTCAAATCGCGCATAAACACCTCCGTATTGCTTTTATTTCTTTCCCGAATCGGAACACCATAGGACAATTTTTCCCACCAACCGAAGCAACCCAACCCAAACAGCCAACAGCGGCGAAGCGAAATATGAGTATGAGAATTATACATATTTGTAAAGCGTGGGTAATGTATGATTTGTTTTTTCATTTGGTTACGAAAAAACGGCTTAACTTAACGGGACTACCCTGTACTTATCAGTTAGAGCGGTCTTGTGGCTCGGTACTCTTGGATGGGGGTTAGTTATTCGCTCGCACCATAAAATCGGCACCGCATTAAATACCGCAAACTCAAAGATTACTACAAGGCTATGAGGCTCAAGATACTCTGTCGCAATTTGGATCCCTACCCTTTTGTGTGTGACCAGCAGACGCAAAATGTAACAACCGCTAACTCAATGACAATCGCAGCAACTCACATAATGTGCTGGTTGCCAGTATGTGACCGTATGAATTTGCATCACAAATAATTTCACGGTTGAAAAGATTACTCCTACGTATGCTCGTGTGGGCAATACCAGGTGCTTTCGCCCCTTTTTTTTCCTCCCCAAGAACAAACACAGGAATAGCCAAAATGGTTCGTTTGACAATCCTCACCGACATATGGCCCGAATATGATCTTTCAATATAACGCCGACTGAAAGTTGAAATTAAATAAAACAAGTTGTGTGTGTAGGCATCCATCAACGCAATTCTTTTCTTGATTAGACCACCAGATCTAATCTAATTCTTTGTAAAGTGACACAGTGACACAAATCGTTCTGTCCATCATGAGGCAAAGTTTTTGATAAAAAGTCAAACAATATAAAACAAATTGATCATTTAAAAATAGGAAGTTGGCAAAAAATAGTAAGTAAATAGTTAGCTCTACAGTAAGTTGGCATCATCAACAATCCCACGTCGCACAAACTTATCCGGGCGATCCTGTAAAACATACCCTGAGCCCTGAGTGAGAGGTATTGTGTAGTCGTTGGACGTACGCACAGTGGAAATGACTTTTTACTACATTTGTCCTCAGCGCCACAAATCGTTATGATTTTGCTATCGTTTCCTTATCCTTATCATACAAGTTACCAAAACGGAAATCCTCAACACCCTAATCAACGCACATAGCGGGCGGGGGTTCAGAGGGGAAAAAGTACAAGCATCACCATTGCACCATCGATCTTTTCCAGCGTTAACACGAACGTTAACCATTCGAAAATTGCCCACAAATATTCCGAACCGCAAATCAGGTGGAAAAGTCTGGAGCTCTGGACCAACGAACGAAACGAAATATATACTGAACTACTACCGCAAGGCCCGCGTGGCCCGCGTCCGTAGATCTGCCCCGCCGTCTGCGGCCTGCCTTATGTTTGTTTGTTTGTTCGTGCGAGATTTGGGCAAACATCATCATCGGTACACGCATCATCATCGGGTAAGAGTGTGTAGAACCAACAACAACGTGCGTTATGCCCGCTTAAAACGCTGCGCAGTTCCGTCGCACTGGTCGTCTATTGGTACCGCTCCGTCTGGTGGTTTGTATGTGTCCTTGCTCCGAAACACCCCTTAAGTCAGAGAGAAAGTAACAGCCACAGGACGGACGGACACGGAAAGGTTTTGATTTGAAAATTTAAATTTTCAAACCACCGAAAAGAACAAAAAGGTTTTCTTTTTTTTCTGGTGCACAATTTCTGTGCAGCGACCGTACCGCACATACACACACACACACACACCACCATCAGCAACATGATGGAGCGATTTTCCGCGCGCGCGGCCGTAACAAAGAAGTACTTTGAACTTTGTTTTTCCCTCGCGCCCTCGCCCACTGCAAATGTTTCCTCACCGTGCCGTGTGGCCCCCCCCCCCCCCCCGCACACTACCACATCTGCGCATACCCACACAAAAATCCCTACATACACGCGGGGCGCGTGGCCATTTTTGGGTGCGGGAGAGTTTTCTTTCATTTCAGTCAAGTCGGTTCAGCTGAAGGGAAAAGGGTTCAAGGGTGGCGTGTGTGTTGCCTCTCTTCGCAAACCCACCGATGCTACCGGTGAGGCGACAGTGGTCTTCCGGTGCTTCCAGCCTGAACAAAGAGGGGCGGTGGGGGCATCATCGGCCGCGGGGCACTCTATTAATAGAAACTTATTACTTTTTTTTTTGCTCCCTGTGCTCCGCTTCTTATCGTTTTGGCTGTCTTGCCCGCCCCGCCCGCGCTGTTGTGTAACATAAACCTCGCTCGCTGGCTATTATGGGGTGCCGGGGGGCGGAGGGACTCGCCCGTCCGGGCCTACTCCTCCTCAAACGAACGAGGAAGGCCTCCGAGAGCTCCGAGAACGCGGGGCGAAAAATAATTTACACAGATCCTCGTCCGAGCCGCTTAAACCCCCCACACCCCCCGCCGCCGCCTCCTCCTTCGCCACGCCACGACAGCCCAAAAGGTCCGCATGGTCCGCACATTCTATCGTTCCGGGAACGTCACATAATCCGCCCCGGTTAAGGAAAATGGTTTCACAGCCCAACGGTTCCCCGGAAACTCAACGGGGGGGGGGGGGGGGGGGCGCCAGCAGCATAGTGGGTCGGCGAAGGGGTTGGTTGGCTTATCGCTACGTTTCGCACCGAATAGTGCCTGAAGGTGTGTCGCTCCGCTCCGTAGCGACTACTTCCGGGTGCGAAGTACGGGAAGTCCGTCGGCGAGCGACACTTTATGGATTTTTAATTCGGCTCCGAGGGTGCTGGTGGGGCGGGGTTTTTCATTTATATACGGTGGGGGGTACCCAACCCCCGGGGGCCTCTAATCAGCTAGTGCGCGCGCGGCAGCGGGCCCATGGCAGGGTCAATGCCAGTAAATTCGCCGTGACCGCCCGCGGAAACTGTGGCAAATTGGGCAACAAGTGGCAAGAGTCAGGGCGCGATTCAACAAGTCGCGCGCCTCCCCCCCCCCCCCCCCCCCCCCCCACCGCCAAAACATCGGCATTTGCCGATGACGCGGCGCTGTATCGCCGATGGCTCCGCTCGTTCCGGATTCGACAACGATTCTGCTCCTCCTGCCTGGGCTAGGGCCGTGCTGTTCTTCGAATCTGCACACCGGGATCTCGAAATAGCGATAAAGGCGAGCACCGACCGACCACAATTGTTCATTCATGCCGGTTCCGCCCATGTATGCACCGTGAAGTAACGGCTTAATTCGTTCCACTTGCACTCCGGTTCGCGCGCTTACGGACGCAATTGCATGGCGAATGCAGTCAGCAATTCCTCAGCGCCGAGAGTGAGCACAACATACAGAGTAGAGGAAAGGGAAACCGTACCAACAGAAACACACTTTCGTTCGTTCGATCTCGATGAAAATTCAAAACATATCCGTATTTTGTAATCATGATTTTTTTACAAGCCATTCAGTATCGACGGGTCACTGTATTTTTTATAACGGAAAAAATCAAGCATCGTGCGGTGATTAAACGTTTCTATTTTTAGAAGGACTGAAAGCAACGGAAGTATAAACGCCCATAGGGGGCGAATGTTACAAGTGTATAAAGACTCTTCGCCTTCAATTGGACCATTAAAAGGGGGATTTCTGAGTTCAAAACGTGATCCTACTAGCCTTCAAGACGATCCATGTCCATGACAAAAAAAACAGACACAACACCTGAGATCGAAGAAAAATACAGGATATTATAATGGAAAATCGTCGCATAACTGAAAGGGAAGTTAGTACAAGGCCTAGCCAGCTCATTGAGCAGTATAAGCAACATTTTGATTGAAGTATTGGGTTTCAGAAAGCTGTGTGCAAAACGGAACAACGTGGAACCGGTTACAAGAGCATTTTGAAAATGGAAAAAAAATGCGGGAGGCCCAAAAAAAAAAATCATGCGTGGAATGCGGCTTTCATCAAACGATGACGTCATAACAGCTGCAGAAGCATATTTTGATGCCATTCCAGTTTCTCATCTCAGGGATGGAATTTCTAAATTGAAATCTCCTTGGAACGCGGTGTATTGATGTTCAGGAAGGTCGCACTGAATACTAAAGTGTATTTCAAACCATGAAAATATGTTGTTATAACGAGTGTTGACTGTGGCTTATGTGGAAGTCATTTTACTCCAAAGCACCGATGGACGTCGGGGGTTCAAAATGTTCTCAGACGGTCGAGAAGATGTGAACTCACGGAGAGCCAAGTTCGGTTGTGAACAGTTTTGCTTACAGTTTTCTTCGATTGCAGGTCATAAGGGATATTATTTAGGGAATATTAACGATGGCGCGAAGCCACCGTATTCCCCAGATCCTGGCCTCCTGTGACGTTTTCTCGTTCCGGAAACTGAAGAGGCCCACGAAAGGTATGACGCTACGTTACGATTTAGGAGATAAAGACAACATCGAAGGAGGAGCTGAACAAGTACACAAAACATGATTTTTTTCAGTGATTCGAGGATTGGAAAAACTCTGACACATGTACTTCTGATGAGGATTACGTTAAAGGGGACAATATTTTTTGTATAACACAAAAGTCGCAAAAATGGTTGAACAGACCCCACGTATGTCACATTTAACTGGCCTTATTTGTGGCCAATGTAAAAAGTAATACTGATTTGAAAGTAAGTAGAATATCGCACTACGGCGGGTGTGTACGGTAAGAATGCTGTTAATGGTGGAGATCGTCACCGTCACCGAAAAACGAATGATCGTCCAACGTGAAATGCGGACAACCTAGCGGAACAGTGGGTTCGATCCTCTGCCGCTGGAGACCCGTTCGAGAGAAGCCTTTGATTTACAAACTGCGCAACACGACGCACCACAGAGAACCGGGAACGAACCGGGAACGGACCGGGCGGGCTTGCGTCCGTGACGGACAAGCGAATTCGCCCTCATTCGTCCATTATTATGCGCAGAAAAAACGACCGACTCTCTCTCTCTCTATCTCTTGTTCCAGAACCATCGCGGTCAGGTACACACAAACACAAACTATTGCCTTGCAAACGACGGCACGTCGTACCGGAGCACTTGGGCCATCGGGGACACTAGGTAGGTTAGGTGATTGCTCGCCAAGAAAATGGGTAGAGGAAAGACACACATAAAAGAAACAAAATGCAGTGAGAGAAAGATGAGGGCTAAGAAAGAAGAAAATTGGCTTCTTCACGGGCGTAGCATAACCAAGGTGCGTACGGTGCTTTGGGTGGACACTATCGGCACATAAATTTTGGGTAGCCCCGCGCGCGCATAGGAAAAACCAAAAGCAAGTACACGCCCGTGGGAGAATTTTAGAGCCATTTTTTGGTTCACATAGCAACGAATTTTGTTCTTCGTTTTTTTTTTTATGTCCCTTTGTTTACACCATGTTCCCAATACCCGTTGTGACCGGTGATGGGTACGGTGGTGTACCTTACTAGAAATCCAGGTGCCATTACATTTATGGTTAAGCATCTACGATTGAGTGCGAAACGAACGAACAAAAGTCCGCAAGACATACTGGGGTGGTGTACTAAGTTTTTACGTTCGATACCAGGAGGGCGCTAGCACGAGCCTTTTTTTTATTATATTGGTACACTCCTCATATGAACGTATGCTAAGTTTCATGTCAATCGGTCACTTAATTATTATTTTTACAAGCAATCTATATGTCGACGCGTTACGTGAATTATGGAAGGTTTAAAAGCAAAGGAAAATTATGAACGAATGTTGAAAGTGTATAAGGACTCTTCGCCGTCAATTAGAAAATAAAAAAGGGGGTTTCTGAGATTAAACGTGGTCGTACAAGCCTTCAAGACGATCCACGTCAAGGACGTAAAAAAACAGACACAACACGTGCAATCGAAGAAAAAATACAGGATATCGTATTTGAAAATCCTTTAATCACTGAAAGAGATTTAGTAGAAGGCCTAGCCATCTCATTGAGCAGTAGAACCAATATTTTTATTGTAGTATTGGATTTCAAAAAGCTGTGTGCAAAATGGGTACCGCATTTGCTAAAAATAGTACAAAAACGCATTCGAGCGCAATTTTCACGGCAACATTTAGAGCTTTTTCGAAAGGATAAAGTGCGGATTTTGTGCATTGAATCATCACTGTGGATGAGAATTGGGTCTATCACTATTAAACCTAAATGAATCAAAACAAGTGGCTAAAGAGTGGTGTGAACCTGGTTCTTCGGGTCCGAAACGGGTTCGTGTCGAGAAATTGCCCAAAAAGGTGTTAGCATCAGTTTTGTGGGATGCGAATGAATTCGCGATCTCGTTCCATCAAATGATGACGTCATAACATCTGCGGAGACGTATTTTAAAGGCGAATAAAGTGTGTTTTGAACCATAAAAATGTGTCCTTGTTATCGAACGACAAAACTTGGTATACACCCTAGTATCTTCCGACTCAATCGCAATTCGCAATCATCGTGCGTTCCAGGAGAGCTAGATAGTGACCGCGGGCGCACGTAAGTCAGTGACGCCGCCGTCCTGCTACATGTGCCAAGCTGCAATGATCGGGCAGAAGGAATGTATGATGCCACCCCTGCCCCAGGGTACCTACCTTTGGCAGATCGCGGATATGGTTCGCGTCCAGCAGCAGCTCCTCGAGGCTGTTCGAATAGCGGAAGATCTCCTCCGGCACGTTCGGCAACGACGAGTGCCGGTTGTCGACGTACTCGATCTGTCGGTTGCATCCCTTGAAGATGGGTATGTACTTGAACATCCTGACCGATCGGGAGGGGGGCCGGTCGCGGTGGACAGCCCAGCGCAGAATGCCCGGCAAACCGGAGCCAGGAAGCGGCGTTCGGTCGCCTGTGCCGGTGGTGCCTGTTCCGTCGGTGGTTGCCGGCGCCGGATTTGCGATGGCCGATTGCGGCCAACACCCACGAGCCCACCACCGGTGTTGTGCCGCCGTTTGATGTCCTTTTTTGTGGGTGATCGACTAGAGACGCTCTCAAACGCACGCAGAGCCACCCGCGCAGCACTAAATTCACTAAACCGCCACTATTCTAAAATCGCGTTAGCCCTACTAGATGGCAGCGACCATCTTTAGCATCGTGTTCGTTGGGCGAAGCTACATACGATCGAAAAATCACCACACACCACCTTCCACTCAAATGCCGGCGCCGCTAATTGATTCGGGGCGGCGAGTCTTCTGTTCGGGGATCAGCCGGACCGATTAGATACCTGAGAGAGAGGGGGGCGGGACGGCACGTCGCCAAGACACGGCGTGTGTGTGTGTGTGTGCGCCTAAGGACTAAAATGCAGCGAGCGGGTTGTGTAAAAATCTGCAACACAATACAAAAATGTCACAACCGTTAGGGTCGGGGGGAACTAGGCTCGCGGAGGACTCGGCTCCCGCGTGCGTTGTGTGTGTGTGTTGATGTTGGTTGATTGGTGGTGCTAGGGAAATCCCGTCCCGTCACTACCGAGGGCTTTTGTTGCATTTTCCACCCCAGAAAAAAGAGGACCATGGAGCTGGAATCTATAGGGTGAGCCAAGGAAGCTGTATTTGTTCATTTGGTTATAAAACCGAAACGGCTGAATATTTTTCGATGCTTAAAGATTTATTTGAAAAGTCGATTCTTCAAATTTATGTACAAAATAAAAATTCGGTTGTAGAAAATTGGAAAATATGAAAAATTTATTTCCAAAGTCCAAGTCGTCAACTAATTCGCCAAAAGCACATTTCGCTGAAGCTCATTTCCACCTCGGTGGCTATGTTATTAAGCAGTGTTGTGGTTCGGAAAACTCACACATCGTGCAGGAGAAGCCAATGCACCCCCAACAAGTGACTGTTTGGTGCCGATTTTGGTTAATTGGTTCTTCGGTCGATTCGATTCGACAATCGATTTATTTTCTTTTTTTAATCTTAGAAGAACGGACCGGGCCATATTTATAATCGATATTTATGTTATACGAACAATATCAGCAACTATTGACGACCTCAACACCCCAAATTCAAGTTGCTATTGCCGAAATTGGACCAGATACAAACGGAAAATGTTCTCAAAAATGTGAGTCGAGCTAATACTCTCTGTCAACTTTCTATAGCTACACTTTGAGTTTTGCTTCCGAGAGTAGTTTTCATAACGAATTTTGCAAGTGAGTTACTTCAATATGCCAAAAGGAAGTGTTCTAAGTGAAAAGAAAAAGGATTGATAAAGGCATACAGGCTGGAGGGTGTTGCTATTCGAGAAATGGCTCGAAGAATAAAGAGATCCAATAAAGGGATCGTGTAATTAGTTAAAGGAGTGTAGGTCAGCCGTTACGCCAGCCGTACCGTGGACACATTTGACCAAAATTGTTTTACATAAAATAAATTTAAAAATCAACCATTAAAAACTAAAAGTTCAAGCATCGTTCAAGCACTTAAGCCGTTTCTGTTTTATAGCCAAAAACTGGAACAGTGCAGCTTAGGAAGCTCACCCTTTAGTTCGGGAAAAAAACTCCGGGAGCTCTCCGGGTTTGGAGCAGAGCGGGGTTCGGGTGTGTTACAACAAAGTTGTTTACTGGCGCGCACACACCCACGTACACGCACACGAAGCCAACCACCGAACGGATGGTGCCGAGCTAGGAAGCTAGACTACCGGAGGACGACCAGGAATGTCACTCGGAACTGTGTACCCGGTGTCGAAGGAACCCTGCGTCCCGCCCCGTCACCCGGTAGATCACCACGCCGCCGCCGCCGGCGCCGTCGTCGTATCGGTTGATTGAAGGTTCGAAGGACCTGTCTCGGTTGATTGTCGGTCGGTTGAAAGTTGCTTGATGTTGTGCGGGTGTGTGTGTGTGTGAGGTTTGTTTTACTGTTTCGCTGGACGCCTGGAGGACTGTACCGGATTGATTGTTGCAATACATCAACCACACACACACACACACACACACACACATCCGTACGTTCGATCGCAGCTTAGTCGGCTCTATGGTAACGACCCCCCGAAAAACACAGTTTGAAACGGCGAAGCGAAGCGAAGCATGAATCAACACAACCCACGCCCGGCACGTTCCAGCGGTGTGTCCGGTGGGGTCCGGTGGGGTCCGATGAGTAATTCTGGGGGGGGGGGGGGGGTGGGGGGGGTGTTGGTCAAGCCACGGCCTCTGGTGGCCATTTTTCGCCCGATCTGACGGGGCCCACACTTCTGCACCATTCTCGAGAGCCGGAGAGAGCGAGAGAGAGAGAGTGATAGGGGCGCGTTACCAGGGGCACCGCGCTTGCATGTGTGGGTGTCCATGGACCGCGTGCGTGCGTGCGTGCGTGCGTTGGCATTCCAGAAAGTGTCTGTGTCTGTCTGTCTCTGTGCCCAGAGGTCAGTGCTTCCTCCCCGGCGGGCGGGGGGATGAGCGAGACGGGTGCGTGTCACTCACGGTCGGTCAGTCGTCGTCCGAAAGAACGCGACGGGTTCGAAAGAAGCCCTCACCAGCGCCAAATCAGTACCGTCGGGGCGCATCCGGTTCGATCCCGTTCCCAACCCTCACTGCGACTGACAGAGAGAGAGAGAGAAAAAAAAAGAGCGTTTGTGTGTGTGAGCGAAAAGGGTTAGAAGGCAGAGGGTAGATAAAAGAATGAGACGATCACACGGCCCGCGCTGCAACCTCCTCCTCCAGCGCGCGCGCTGGTGGAATGCACGGACCGCGGACCCGTTGCCACGGCCTCAAAGGTGACGGCGCGGACAAGCGTGCCGCACACACCAGCGTACACGTACACGAGCGTGCTGTTGTGGTGGTGTTGGTGTTTCGAGCTGATTGTCGCTCAATGGAGTCACACACAGCAACCACCGAACTGGAGCGAGTGCCGCGCCGCTGATGCATCGCGAATGCACCCCGTCCTCCTCGGGGTCCTCGGTCAACAAGCGTGTGAAGGGGGGAATGGTGCGGTGCGGTGGACCGAGCAACAAAAAAAACGCTTCTGCTACAAGCCCCCGCCATCAATGGAGCCTCGGCACACACACCCGCCGCCGCCGGTAGCGCCGTTGAAAACGTGGGTCAATGAGAGTGAGAAGTGAGAAGTGATTCGCCCTGTTCACGCTGGTGAGTCGAGTGCCGCCGCCGTCCACAATTAATAAGCCGTAACAATTGCCGTGACACTTGGGCCATTGTTTTTTCTTCTTCTTCTTTTTGCAGAATTGTTGCTTGGTAAATACAAACGCGCGCGCACACACACACACACACACACACGCACGCACGCACACATCTTCCAGGCGCGTATGATGGGTCGATTCTCGTACGCACTCACTTTGCCCCACGCACAATTCCTACGGGAAGCGTTTCTCGCTCTCGCGGTATGTCACTCGCCACTGGCCGCGTACCTGACTCCGACTCTGACTCTGACTGGTGAAAGAATCTTACGGCCAAACTCGGCCACCGTGTCGCTGACCGCCGTGTGAATGGGGCACCGCGGATCTACCGTTCCGCGGCTACGGCCACAGCAAAGCGGAAATGCTACACATAACACGCCCGCGCGCGTACCGAATAGGAGCCAAGCGACCCGCCGCGGAGCGTTTACCTGCGGGCGGTGCAGCGACTTTCGGTGGCAGAAAGCTACCCCCTTGTTCGACGAGGATAGTCGACTGTTAGTGTTACCAATGAAACGACAAGTAACTTAACGGAACCACTTCACTTCATTTCAGTTCACACACAACTTACGCCATTCACCGGAAACCGAAACTAAAACCGATACACACACCTACCATTGGCAACGCGAGACAATCAACTGAGAAGAATGAAAATGGCAACTTCGTCGCTCTCGGGAGCGGAGCGGCTAGCTGTCTCGCAGTGGAATGGAATAGGGATAGGGTTAATATGGTGCGCATTGCTTCGCACTTACCGTGCCCCGGGCACGGTACGCACACTTGCCGTCTCGGTCGCACCGAAATCGCGGCCGTTTGAAGCCGTGTCGCCGTGCCGTGTTTAAAGGCGTGTGTGCTCGAAGAGGTAGCTTTAGCGGGGGGCTTCATCTCGGTTTTAGCGCGATTACGTAGACACCGATTATAGATGAACCGCAGCAGCTTGATGTGCAACTTTAGCTTTCGTACGGCGGTCGGCGAAAAAAGCATTTATTTCAACGATGCTACGAGTCACGCTTCGATTCGAGCAGTCGTCGGACCGGTTAGTTGCGCGTTTCACGGAGGCGCGGCGCTAGTAGTAGGCGAAGAGAAAGTCCAGCGCGATGATAAAAAGACGGTTCTATTAGCAGCCGGTGCGTCATGCCTGAATAAAGTCGCGAGCGATACCTTCCTGAGGGTCATGAAAAGGCGTATGGAAACGCATAAAGCTACACGAAGCGTAAAAGCAATTTGTAATGCTAAATCGTTTACGCTTTGTGTGGCAGGTTTAAAATATTAGGTTGGGGAAAAAGAAATCCATTATTTTTGGGTGAAATTCAAAACATTATTTAAGATACTTCCGATGGTCCGATTTTCGTCAAATATGTATGGTTTTGTTGGAAAATTTGTTGTCTTTTCAAAGGTTAGCTTGTAATGCCTCTCTTGTAAAAGGGTTAGTCGTTATTGACGAAAAATTGGAGTAATCCATTTTCACAACCCTTTTTTGATCTCAGTTTTTCATCACTCAGGAAATTTTTTAATGCGCGAAAAAGGTGTCAATCGCTCGGTGCAAGGTCCGGACCATACGGTGGATGCAATAAAACTTCCCAACCAAGCTCCCGGAGTTTCTGGTGAGCCACTAAAGACGTGCGTCACATTTCGTTGTCCTGTTGGAACACAAAACCCCTTTCGTAGGCCGATTCTGGTCGTTTCTGGTCAATTGCTAGCTTCGAACGGTACAGTAATTGACAATAGAGATCTGAATTTTATGTTTGACCACACGAAAGCAACTCACAATAAACGGTTCCTCTCAAGTCCCACCATAAACCCAGTAGAACCTTACTGGCCGTAAGTTCTGGTTTGACCACCCTGTAAGCTGCTTCACCACGCTTAGACCACGATCATTTTCACACAGTATTGTCGTATGTATCCCATTTAACATCCCCAGTACCCATCCGTTTACGAAATGTGTCAATTTCATTCCGTTTGGCCAAAATTGCGCAAATGGAAATTCGCGCCATCATGTTTTTAGGTGTAAGTATGGTGGCGCCCAAACATTGAGCTTCTTTGTGGATCCAGCTTTGCGCAAATAGCTTAAAACTGTCTGATTGTTAATCTTTAGGTCCTGGCCGATGCTCTGACTACTAACAAGCCGACCAACTTTGATTATTTCTGTGATTTTGTCAACATTTTCGATGACGTGTCTGCCTGGGTGAAATGCATCTTTAACATCAAAAATAACTGAAACGGGTCAACGAAACCAAAATTTATCACAACTAGCTGTTAGAGTATTGGCACCATAAACAATATGCAAAATTTCAGCCACCTAGCTTAAATTTTCGCCTCTTTCAAAGAAAAATTGTAAAATGTACCGTATTTTCTCTATGGTTACTTCCATTGTTAACACCCTGTAACTCACAAACGAATAGAACAAACAATAAACAGTGAAAGCATTTTTTTAAGTGGATAGTATCAGCTTTAAAACGAGCCTAAATTTGAAACTGTACGATCGATACTTCACAAGATATCGATCACTAAAGTCATCAACTGAGAAAATAATGGATTTCTTTTTCCCCAACCTAATATAAACACCGTTTAGAGCGAAATGTCAAACGTGTTTACATTCGTGGTTTTGGTGTGGATTGCTGAATATTTTTTCTGTTTCTTTTAGATTTTGTTGCTGTACCAGCAAATAGGAAATTACATTATCCGCTGTTTGTAAACAAACCGTTTGCAAACAGTATTTACGCTCGGCTTGCTTTTATCGTCTCCGCGGACGTAGAAACTTTTTGACATTACAAATTAATTTTACGCTCGCTTTAATGCTTCGTATGGCCCTAGTTTAACGAATCCAACGCAGCATCGACGACGACTTGTCTGACGGGGATCCGACTGTCACAGGTTGGGTTGTTTTTGGCACACACTCTCTCTCGGGCAACCGGTAACCTTGCGGAGACTGTTTTTCGGGGGGCACCGGGAATGGAACTAACGGGCAGCGTACAGTGCTACGAGTGGGGCAAACTGGGTGAGCACTCGTTTGTGGCCAAGCTGGCGAAAGCGAACGACGCGAAGCTGGACGTGAAACCGGATCGTTCGTATGCCGAGCTATGGATGGGCGACCACGTCAATGGACCGGCCACGCTGAAGGGCGACGGTAGGACACTCGCCGCGGCAGTGCAATCGGATCCGGCCGGCACCATCGGTACCGGGGCCGCGGGCACCAGTTTGCCCTTTCTGCTGAAGGTGCTCAGCATCCGGAAAGCGCTCAGTGTCCAGGTGCACCCGAGCAAGGTATGTGTGACTGGCGGAATTGACTTCCCCCACCCCCACTAACTTACTGTCACTCACTCCCACCGGCCGAAGATCGAGGCCGAAAAGCTACACGCACAGTTTCCCGACGTTTACAAGGACGCAAACCACAAGCCGGAGCTGGCGATTGCACTGACTGACTTCGACGCGCTGTGCGGCTTTCGGGCGTATGGTGAAATTTTGCAGCTCCTGGAGCGGTGGGAGCCACTCCGCTCGCTGATCGGTGCGCCGGCGATGGAGCGGCTTCGTGCCGACCCCAACCGGGAGGCGGTCCGGGTCGTCTATGAACGGCTGATGCGCAGCGAACCGGATGCCATTCGGCGGTGTATCGAGAGCATGGCCGAGTCCTTCCGACACGATGCTGAATCGTCGGACCTGCACCGATTGTTCCTGCGCCTGTACGACGACTTTGGCTGTGACGTTGGCGTGCTGTCGATTTTCTTTCTCAATGTCCTGCACCTGAAACCGGGCGAAGCGATCTACTTGTCCGCGAATGTACCGCACGCGTACCTGGAGGGCGACTGCGTGGAGTGTATGGCCTGCTCCGACAACGTGGTGCGTGCCGGCCTGACGCCAAAGTTCAAGGACGTCGAGACGCTGCTGCGGCTCGTGTCGTACGAGGGTGGCCCACCCGAAACCATGCTGTACCGCGCCCGGGTGCTGGACGAGCACCGTCTACCGTACACGCGCACGTTCGTGCCACCGGTGCCGGACTTTGCCGTGTCGGAGATTAAGCTGCCGGCCGGTGCACGACAGTACACGCTAGACAACCCACCGACCGGCTCCATTCTACTCGTGACCAGTGGCCGAGGAACGCTACGCGGCCCGGAAGGAACCGAGCTGGCCCTCCGGTTCGGCACCGTTCTGTTTTTGCCCTGCCGGGCCGGCCGAACCATAGCGCTGGAAGTGGAAGATGGCGGCGATGAACCGTTCCTGGCGTTCCAGGCAATGGCGAACGGATTTTTGGAAGCCTAGCTTCAATGGGAGGTCAACAGGACTCAGTAGCTCAATACCCAATAACCCATTTGATCGAACAATTTATTATTTACATAAATATTACACAAAAAAAGAAACGGAAAGTAGAGGCCGCTGGAAATTGTAACCAGAAAACGTAAACCGAAACAACAAAAAAACTAGGACATAGGTATAACATCGTGCGTACATCATTTTCGATGAATCTTCTTATATTAAAATGAAAAACAAAAAACCATCCAGCTGAACCATACTTCGGGTGATCAGGATCGTTTGGGATCGCGTGACGTGGCTCACCGAAAAAACACGACTTCTTGGCGTTCCGTAGCGCGTCCCCTATGCCACCTAGTGCGCGGCGCGCCTGGCGCGTGCGTGCGTGTTAAATGCGTTTCGGGAGCCTGTTCGATGGTTCGATGGTTCCGAAGGTGTCCTTTTAGTCGCACACACTACGAGTACGATTGCGATGGTGTATAGTACAGTGGAACAGGAGGACGGGCAGAGAGTCGTAAGATGTGAGATGGGATGGCATTTGCTAGGTGGAGTGACAAGGGGTGGCGGGTTTCATCTTAAATGGGCTTAACTCTTAAAAACTGCAAGCTTAAATCGTAGCGGAAGCTGAACCGGAGCAGCGACTTGATTCGTTTCGTTGCTGCGCCTCCGGGTTTCACTTTCGCTCTTGACTATTGGATGGATGGGCGATACGCGTAAGTATGAGGGCGATGAAGAGGTGATGGTGATACATGCAGTGAATCTCAAGGGTACACATTAGGTTTTGCGGATTTGCTGGCGGTTTCGTTTTAGTGTTACTTCATCGGCACCGCTGCTCGTCGCTTATTTCTTAAATCCAATCGTTTCCGGTATGTCGTTCAAGAATTGCTGCAGAAGAAGCGGAGCAGACAACAGAGAGAGGGTTGGTTAGTTGGTGAGGTGCAGCGCCCGGTGGATGAGGCAGCCCTACTTACATACTGATGCGGCGAGTGGGTCTCGTGACCGTAGTCGGCCCATTTGGACAGATCGATCGACGGAAGAATTCCGCTCTTACATGGCACACGTGGGTTGCTGGAGCGGGGGGGAAACAGAACCAAAAAAACCATGTAGCCCGGTGGATAAAGGCGTGCAGCGTTACAGTGTTACGTACATTTCGTGATCGGGCAACACCATCGGGTAGATCTGGGCCGTATCGATGAGGTCCGTGTTGTCGCAGATCAGCCGGGACAGCTTGGCCTTGCGGATTTCCTGGAGCTGCTCGGGCGTAAACGAGGACGGCTGGTTGGGCAGCTCGTACCAGAAGCGGTCACCCCGCCGCACGTAGCTGAACTGCGTGGCGATGATGCACGCGAAGGTCGGCCCCAGCATCGAGCCCGGCAGCGACCGTTCCGACACACCGCCCGACCACAGATCGACGTCGGCAGGGTACCTGCGAACCAAAGACAAGGGGGTAAACCAGGGGCTAGTAGGTGCGCTAGGAGCTAGGAGCTACTCACTCGAAGATGCTCTCGTAGCGTCGCACGGTCTCGTTGGGCATCGAGCCAAACAGCTCCTCGAAGTTGTCGGATGTGGGCAGACCACAGAACTTGCGGAACTCCATGTAGCCGGGGACACCGAACTCTCGGCCGCGCTGCATGTTGAACGAGACCAGATCCATGCCGAAGCGGGAGCCCTCCTTCTTGAACAGGTGGTTGGTGACCTCCTGCGTGATCGAGTCATCCATCGCCTGGGCGACCTGGTTCATCAGACCCATCAGGTACTCGTCGTATACACCGGCCCGGTACAGGTCGTACGGGCGACGGATCAGATCGGACAGCCGCTTGGACGCGATGAACTTGTGTGCCTTCGACCAGCGCTCGACCGCGGTCGGTAGCAGCGAGTGGCCGAAGCGGAACGCGGCCGATGCGAACGAGTCGATAATCGCCGGATTAACCGTCTCGTCGTACCCATCCCAGTAGCCCTCCTTCAGCGTCAGCAGCCCGAACTTCTCCATCACCTCCTTGCCGAGCAGGATCGGCAGGAACTCGTTGTACGTGATGTGCTGGATGATGGCGATGTTGATGCGACGCGCCTCCTGGAACAGCGTCTCGTCGTCCCAGTGAGGGTTCAGCTTGCCGAGCTCGGTCGCGATGCGGTTGTGCTCGCGGGCGAGCAGCGTGTGCATGCAGGTCAGCACCAGCTGCTCGTTGACGCGGATCTCGCCCGCCTCGAAGCAGAACATGCTCTTGTTGGGGCGCGTGCAGCCCTCGTCCGGCACGTCCAGCTTGAGCGGCAGCAGGTCCTTCAGCCCGTACTCCGCGAACACCGGGTTCATGCGCAGCAGCCCGTTGTACCCGGTGCGCAGTTTGCGCGTAAACTTCTCGTTCACCCCGTAGATCGTGTTGCCGTCGATGACGGACGTGAGCGTGTTGAACTGCTGGCGCGACCCCAGCCGGCAGCCGGGCCGCGGCGACGGGAAGCCGCGCACGAAGTCGATACACTTGACGCCGAACAGCCGGTAAAAGTAGTCGTCGTCCGGCACGCGGATCTCGTTGCAGTACGGGTGCTTCAGATGCGGCGGCCGCTTGCAGCACTCCTCCGGATCGTTCCGGTTGATCGGATCGAGCGGCGTGGCGGTCAGCGTGAAGTCGTGGTCCATAAACTGGCCCCACGCGATCACGAACACGGTGCCGGCGTGATCGTGGTACCCCTCGTCCGGGTGGATCGTACGGGACACGACCCGCGACAGCGGCAACTCGTGCCCGGCCACCGAGATGCGCGGTGCGTTAATGCCGTCCGCGTACAGTGGACCGATCAGCCGCTGGAACGGTGTCATCGCGGCACCCCACGTCGGGTGCTTCAGGTTGTTGCACAGCCCGTCCACCCGCCGGTACTTGCCCGGCCGGCACTCAACCCCGGACAGGAACGCGGGACACACCTCCCGTACGAGCGTCTTCGAGGTGTCGATCGATGGTAGACCCTTCTCGATCTCTTCGTACGATAGTCCATAGCTACATGGGACAGGGGGGGTTCAGAGATGTCAGATGTCAACTATCAACACAACCGCGGAGGTCCACTTACGTCCGTGCCAGTTGGATCGAGATGTCCAGCAGCAGCTCGCCGACGGTTGCGATGTCTTCCGTCTTCCAGTCACCTTTCGGCTGCGACACGCGGATCCGCTTCCGGGCGTCCACGTACGCCTGGTTGATGGCATCGTACGTGATGCAGGTGGTCGCTTCGGCGTTATGCCCCGGTTGCGCGCTGTAGACGAACGAATCCCCATGAAGCATCCCCCAGAAAGGGTGTCCCGAACTGTCACTTACATTGCGCCGCGGAACAGGTTCAGGTTGTAGTCGAAGGCGGACGACTTGCCCGGCCCGTGTACGTACAGTGCACAGTCGGTCGCGTGCTGGTCGAAGGCCAGGAACTGCCCTTCGCCACCGATCACTGCCACCGCGGACAGTGCCAGCGCCACCGCTAGTATCCTGCGGACAAAACATACACACACAATAAATTCCTTGGAGTGATTCCCGCCCCAGGGTGACCTCTACGATTCGAGGAAGAAATCCCCAAAAAACAGTGACCAAATCGCGACGGCGCTGGAGATGGAGTTAGCCTCGCTCAAGTGGAGCAGTCAGGTCCACTCGAGGGAGGAGCAAAAAAAGTGGCTCTCGACCCGCCGACCACAATCTCTGCGCCAGGTGTCGCCGTGCGACCTACCACAAGGAATCACTTTCACTTTCACAGCGCAGCGCGGATACCCGTTTAGCGTTCCGTGCCGTTCTCTCTCAGCGATCGACGTCCTTTGTGCCATTCCCTTCCCGTGGTACGCTCCAGCGCATACCACAACGTTTCCAGCGAAGATTCGCGCAGATCGATCCACGTTCATGGCATATGTACGCCAAGTCTACCAAGCTCCCTGTAGCGTTTCTGCACGGTAGTGCGTACGGTCGTCATTAGCGTCATTACACAATGCCACGTGTTCTTTGCAACACTCCGGCGGGGAGCATTCATCTAAAACGTTCCACTCACTCTGCGGCATAGCGGGTTCCCCCTACCCTGTTTCAGATTGGTAGCGCTCTCTCTCTCTCTCGCGTGTTGCAGAAAAGGGTCGGGCATTAGGGCACGAAAGTAAGCCATCGCGTACAACGGTGGCGCGACACAACATTAGCATCCTGTGCCGCACTCCGCGGGCCGCTAATAGATCTTCTTTAAGAGTGCAAGCGCGCGCGCGTGCGCACCCGAGACACACGTCTTCGTCGAACGGGGGGTTTAACCTGAATAGCCAAGCGCCTGGTTGCATCAGCCCCGGGTGGGCCAATTGACCGCTTTTCTTGAGTTGAGGTGCACGGCAGGTGCGCCTGCGATGACAATATGTGCGCCAACCCGTGCGCTAGATTCGCGATCGGATGGCGATCGATAACAGGCCCCCCCGGCCCGGCCCGGCCAGCCAATCAATGGATGGAGTGCAATGAGACCAGGTGTTACCGCAAATCTATCGTCATACGGGTGTTATGCGACCCCTGTCTGAGCCTGCGAAAGCCACAAAACTTCACCGCACCGCACAGCAGCTCCACGACAGCGACTTCTGTGTCTGTTCAGAGTTGTGGCTACGTAGAGACTCTAGGCTGGACCATGGTGTGTCTACGGATGTTCGGATGAGGCAAAACGCGTCTACAACACGTTCGGCGCCACCACTTTCTATCCAGAAGTGAAAACAGCGGGCCCCGCGAAACGGGAAACCCGTGCGAGAAAATACCGGACGAAGACCCACCGGCAGGAGCGCAGGACGTGAGGATGCGAAGTTCAACGCCCAAACGCCGAACCGGCAGGCAGAGAGCTTACGATGAACGAAGGAGAAACTGTCACTCGCCCTCGGTATCGACTTTCCATCGACATTCAAGCCACAGCAGCGCCCTCCGGCTTCCGGAGAGACGTACGCGGTAACGCGCGCGCAATCGTCGCAACCCCCGGCGCGGCAGCAGCAGGAAAAACCAGAAAGCCAACTCTGACACCCCGCGAACAGCGGAAAGTTCGCGTAGGTCGGGCCCGTTCTGTTGAACGAGTGTCACTTTTTCAGGACGCTAGTGCCCCAGGTTCCCACAAGAACTTTCGCGTACTTTCGCCATCGATAAGCCAGCCAGAGCAACCCTTTTGATATCGCAGAGGAAGTGTCCGAAGTACCACCTCTAGCAGCAGCAGCAGCAGCAGCAGCAGCAGCATCGTTACATCATCTGGTCCGGTTTCGACCAGACTGGACTAGACTGGACACTACTGGACGTTCCAAATACGGCCGTCATCGAAGTGGAGGCCAAGCTCACCAAAATAGCTCACCACCGTTTGCCGGTGCCGATGGCACTAGGCAACCCACCTCCTCGACGAAGGTGCGCTTCTAGCGTAAAAGGGCAACACCGTTGACCATGACCATTCGCCACCGCACCGCACCGTGGAGTAGCGAGAAAAGAAAGCGGTGGCCGTGCCCGCTTGGGATTCGCTTTCTTTCGGCGGGGCGGTGCCCCCGCCATGCCCGCACAACCGACTACGACTGCGTTAGTAACAGGTGCACACAGGTTCTCGTCAGTAGCAAAGTACTGCAGCACCAGCAGCGGAGTTGGAAAAGGGGGTTTTCTGGGCCATCCGGGAATTTTGGCTTTCAGCTTTGACCCCTCCACTGCTGATACTCCACTAGAGTGGCGAGATCGTGAACTACCCGGAGAAGGTCTGAGAAAGGCTTCGATTGGCGCATCGATCTAAGTCCAGCCTGGAGGATACCAGCGCATATACTAATGGCTTTTACGTATATCTATTAGGGGAAAGCCTCACTCCCAGGAAAACAAGTGGTGAGCTCCAACTACTCCGTCCAGTGCAATTTCCGGTTGTTGCCGCGACGTTTTGTTGAACTCAATTTCATTTTCGCCCACCAGATGACGTTTAAAACCGTCAGACTTCATTCTGTCATAATTGTAAACATTTGGTAAAAACATTGGGCTTTACGCTTTACGCTTGCAGAAAATGGGGAAATCTTGGTGAGTCTTCAATTGTGACTGTACTAAATTTGGAAAGCTCCTTTCATTTAAGCTCATTTATCCTCGTTTTTAGGCTACAGAACAACGTAGCGGCCCACAGCGGCCACATTAGTTAGCTGATCGAGGTGCAGCATCGATGTACATTTGGAAGCACACGTCATCAGAACGCACAGCCGTTCGCGGAAGATCTGATTCACCCACGCATTTTCACTGCCGATTTCGGTGCTTTGACATTGATTGCGTTGATGGTCGACGGGTGACGGGTGATGAAGGAATGATCCGCAGCGCACAACATAACACACAAGAACACACAATAAGCACCTTCAGAACACCCCAATCTCAGCCTCCTGAAAGGCGAAAAATGTGAACCCATGCCGAGGACAACCCGGAGATGGACTCGAGAGCGCTCAAAGAGGCACTTGCCTGGCCATAGAACCCATTCGGCGCTGCTGTTTGCTGCATGCTGATTGAAGATCTGCGGTTCTGCGCTCGCGAAACCACCCCGCCACTCCACGCACGCGCGTGCGAACGATGTGACGCCCTACTTTCCATTGGTAGAAAGAAAAAAAAAGAAAAATCCACCCGGGACCGGGAACGCCGCCCGAAAAACGGGGTTAATGGCTGATCGGGAAGACACCGACTCTCGGGGCTCCTCCCGAAGCGTCGCGCAGGCGACAACCAGAAGTCGGTAAACACCGAAACGGGAATCCGCTACCGAGAGAGAGAGAGAGAAAACGGCCGAAAGCGGGTTGCTGAGGTGAGACGGAGGCGCGTAACAAAAGGCACCAACATTAGCATCCGACAACAACCGTTAGACAACCATCTTCAACCGGGACCGGGCGCGAGATCGCCGCCGGGGTTCGCTATCTCCTTGTGAAGTCACCGACCATGCGCCCCGGTCCTTTCTTCCCCCCCCCCCCCCCCTCGCCGTTAGTTAGCAAGCAACTTAACCCCCTATTGTTATCGCGCAGCGGTGTCTCCCGCAGAGAATGGGAAATTAGATTCGCTGCCCCATAAACACACACACACACGCACGTATGCTTTGTTGCCGGGGCAGTTCCCCGGGGAGTCCAATTACTATTTCTAATAAATTACCAAAGTGGACCGGTGGAAAGAATCCGGAGAATCCGGAGAAGAATCCGGGAAAGAAGACTGCCTACGGAGAAGCCGATGCCGATGACCCCGGACGAACCGTTGCATCACACCCTTGCCCACCGTCCTGTCTTTTCGTTGTGTTTTAATGGGGTAGTTTCGTCTAGGGTTTGGATTTTAAAAATAACGATTACTTGACGTCAAACTTTATTTTGGAAAATTGTAAACATCGATTAAAAAGTTTGACATTTACAAAAAGGGGATCATCTCGACCTTTTCACCTCGCTTCAAACCCCACACGTGTCGTGCAAGAGAAGCCAATGCACCCCCGTCAACAAGTGACTGGTGCGGATTTTGGTCTGCATCGGGATGATGATGATGCCGATGGGCCCATTTCGCTTCGAAAATGAAGAAGGGGAGCTGTCACGAAGAATGGACTACACAAAAGCGGGGCTCCACGTGGGCTCCACGTGGACTCCACGTGCGATGGAGACTCGCCAACAGTAGGGTCGCCACAGCAAGCATATCGATAAGATCGTGACGTGCCTTTCTGTGTGTGCCGGCGAACCCCCTCGGCCTCGAATGATAGTATTATATTGTGCAGACGTGAAACCAGTAGCAGTAGTAGCAGTGGCAGTAGCCTCACGGCTGAAAGAAGATGAACCGCGACCAGCGAACCGCTGAACCGAGATGAATGAATGGTTCGGTGGATGGCGGCACTCACACCGAGGGCGCCCTCGGTTATTGTCGTTGGCCGTTTCTTCGTCTCCACCACAAGCGTGTTCAACCCCGCCGGTGGCGGTGGCCTACTTGACTTGAGGGGTGGTGGTGGTGATGGTGGTGGTGATCGCGCAGCACCCGCTCTGCGCTCCGCTGACCTTTTCTTTCTGCGCTTACTGGCGGTACTGTCACTTTCATAAAACCTTCACTGCATCCTTCGTGGCTTCGACTGCTGCAGTGCCGTGCTCCAGTTTTCTGCCCCCCCTCCCCCCCCGCCATCACCCGCCCACCGTCCTCCCTCAAAATCTCTTTCGCGCCGTTTTAATGTCGTTTCCCCGAACTGCTCGGGATGCTGGACGAGTCCCGAGCCTGACCTGAGCTGGGTATTGTTTTGGAGGTCGAAGGACCCTCACCCCTCATCACCCTCCTTATGGCAAAGGTCATCCTGACGGGGGCTGGAACGCTGCTGGAACGTACCTGACCATCCTGAGGGCGGCGGTGTTGGATCCTTTTCGTGGGGCGGTTGATTGCAAACGTGACGCGAGTTCTTCACAGTTTATCAGCGCACCACGGCGCACGGCGCTGATTGTACAAGTACCACCACACACACACACACACACAAACACACACACCAGTAACAAATGCACAGACACACTGGCACACCGAACACCTAGCACGACGGCGAGCTTATCGCGCGCGCATCCGGCTCCTTCCGGCGCCGACTCCTGGCGGCCAAAACCTTGGCACTACTTCGTCCGCTTGAGGCCTTTTCAGGGATTTATCTATCCGTCTCCGGCTCGGACTCGCAATCAGGCTCCGGAATGGCTGTGAAGCGAGAAACGCTCGAGAGGAGTGAGGAGCGAACCACAAACGGAGCAGAACCAAACCAAAACCGTCGCCGCGCGCGGCTCGTGCAGAACTGAATGCGTCGCCCGAGCTGGCGCAGGAACGTAAAGGCGGCACCACACTCGCGCGGGTCGCGGATCTCTGGAGCCACACGCGCGCGCGCGCGCGCGAGGCAGGACCTTGCGCTGAGCTGAGCCGTGCCACCCTGAGGCGGTCGCGGCGGCGGCGGTGCACGGTGACGGAGTGAACTGGGTGCACCAGGGGTGAGAACGAGATGGCGCCATTCGAGCTGGCGCCGTTCTCTGGACGACGTGGACGGGTTACGTGAGAAATGGGCTCGTTCGAAGCCGAATCCACCACACAGTCACCAACGACGGCCAACGGTTCCCTTTGCCACCCGGCGCGCTCTGACTCTCCCTTTCTCTTTTGCTCACACACCCGTGGGGGTAGGGGGAGCGGGGGGTTTGTCACGCACACCAGCTGCAACAAGAAGTAGCGCTCCGACGGCACTCGCGCGGAGAGCGCGGGCTCGCCCACAGAGAGCGTATGGCGACTCTCTCGCCGACTTTTGACTTTATTTTTTTCTATTTGTTATTGGTTTCTCTTTTATCACGACACACTACTATGGTGTGTCGGTGCCGTGGGTTGACCCTTCAGGACGCTCCGGGAGAATCCACTCCGGGGCGAAGGCGAAAAAGCAGCAGCCAGCCGGGTTCGTCGCTTGCTCCGGCATAGTGCGCTCGCGCAAGTCTTTTGATTGAGGGCGCTTTTTTTGCGCCCAATTGAGAGCGGTGGCGGCGGCGACGGTGTGACATGACACGCACGACCCCACAAGCGCACCAATGAGCATAAGCACCTCACCCCACCTCCCCGCAACCTCTGCGAGACGAAATGGCGCGCGCGCGCGCATCGATCGATCGATGGAACTCCCAGCTGGGTGCACAGCTTGGCGCACACCGCCTGGCGCGTTCGAAAGTAAGTCTCTCTCTGCCCTTCCCCTTTCCCTACCCCATCCCTAGCATCCCTCCTCGCGCGGATGCGAGATGACGCGCGATTCAAATGATGTAACACAAAACCCTTTCTATGCCCCCCCCCCCGCGCTTCCGCCGTCATCTACCGTGCCGTGTCATGCGCGACCTCCCTTCGACCTCCTCACACTTCCTGACCCCTTCCTGGCGGGAGGTGTTTTGATGACGGGGCGCGATGGCGAGAGATTCGGGGGCCGCACTCACGTGAGGCCGAATGACCCACTCCTAAACGTCCCCAGTCCCTTACCAATCCTTTTCACCTCCTCCCCTCTAACCCCTTCCTTCGCTATCACAATAAAAATAATGGTAGCTCCGAATTGCATAATGCGTAGGCGACGGTAACGCATGTGTGTATCGCAGCCACCGGTGTGTGTGTGTGTGTATTTGCACGGTGGAGTCCTAGCGGCTACGGGGGGTCGTTAAGGAAGGTCACGAAGGGGCCACGGCGGGGGCACTATCGCTGATCAGCACACAGGTCAAATCAGGGGCGGGCTGGCTCCGCGGTTGGATACTGCTGGTGGTGCGGGGCGGTGTGGTGTGGACGGTGGCGGCGAAAAGCGCGTTTCGTGATCTACTTTTTTATTATTATTTTATGTTTTAAATTTTATGTTTTTGGGTTTCGAGTTTTTTTCGATTGTCCTTTGGCTGCTTTTTTTGTTACCTTGGTCTACCTTGCCTGCGAACCGTTCTCATTCCCACCCCCCCCGGCGCTCTCGACTCTCTCTCTCTCTCTCTCTCTTCGTCCTGTACATTCGCGCGGTATTTTTTGTGTGCGTTTTTCTGTTTAAATCAGACATTCGCCACCAACGGAGCCGTCGGTTTGCAAATGGGTTGCCGGGCAGGCGGGCGAGCGAAAGTGGTGTGGTGATACGGAGGACGGAGGTGTGGTCCAGAGTAAGGGGAGGGGTGTAAAGGGATGCTGGCTGGGGGTTGCTGGGTGAATGGACGCCGGATCCACGCGCGCGCGTACGAAAAGAGAGAGGCCGACCTCTGCGCGCGCGCCCGTCGACCAACCGAAAGCGGTCCAATCCAGTTACCGCCAGCGCCCGCTACCCGCTTGACCTGCACGGGGCATGGCAAGGGGAGGCGGGGTACATGCTGACCGGCGATGACCGGCGGCGGCGGCGGCAGTGGCGCGCGGGTTTTCGGTCAAACCAAAGTCATTCATGGGTCGCCGTCGTCTGGTCCAATTCACACAGCGAATTCTGGCCACCCCCGCCCCAAACACCAATGGTGTGAAGGAGGGGGTGAGGGGGTCAGGGTGGCAGGGAGATCGTTAAGAAACGAGAGACAAGCGGCGGCACGTTGCTCCATCCAGCCGAGCCTCGGGCGCTTGAGTTTGTGGGGCTCGATTTCCCTTTCTTTTGGAGTCCGGAGATCGGCGGTTTTAATCTCTGTGTGTGTGTCTGTGATCGTGATCGTCGTAATGCGGTTGTTGTTGTCGTTCGCGCTCGCGCGAATTGGATCAACCGCCGAGGGGGCTGCCCAAAAAGGATAATCGCCCGTTCCTCGTAATTGGGCCACATCACGTCATAAGGATCCGGAGCTGATTGGGGGGACCAGTTTGGGACCACTGCACTACAATGCTAGATGACAGCCAGAGGTCACAGGCGCGCGGCGTTGGGTGTTCGATCGGCTCGGGCCCGATCTAGTGCGCTCCCGATGGCGCAATTCCGTCGGCCATTTCGGTGCAGCACTAAAAACGCTTCGATCGGATGAATTAAAAGCCCTGTCTCTCTCTCCTACTCTCACACACACACACACACACTCCGTCAAACCAAATCTAATGCCAAGTGGCGCGATACTGCGCCATACTCCAACGCTATTGGCCGGTGCTCTACATACTCCCTGCGCTCGGAACGGGCCCCGTGGCCTTGCTCGTGGCTGGCTGGCTGACTGACCTTGCCGACACATGCCGATTAGGACGTACGGGGTTTTGGGGGGCTCAAGAGGTACAAGGATCGTGATCTACTACTTTTTTTCCAAGCACAAGGATCGAGGTTTTTTTTTTCATTAGGGTCCAAAAAGTAGCATTCCTGCTGAAAGTAGGACGTGAACTGCGTATTGCTACGCCACGTTCCACGACACGACAGATGGTCTTGGTGGACCAACTAAACTGAACGTCCTTTTTCGGCAGCCAAGTTACGTCCGGATGACGTCCAGAACTCGCAAATCTCCCCTGTCGGTAATGGACAGTCCAGTCCAACGGAGAACTAGAGAACGAGAATCTTTCAGTCAAACCATAGCAAACTAGACATCTGTTCCTCAGATATCCTTGCTAGTCCCTGTCTGGAGATATCCCTGCTAGGAACTGGAAATGCGGTTTTCAGTGACTGACTGGAACTGTGTCCAAATTGGGGCTACCTTCCACAATTTCCTGCAGCTCTACTCTATGCGATACGCGATATGGGTTGTCACTTTCAAAAGACTTCCTTCTGTCAGACCTACGACTGCCATGGTATAGGGTGGTCCAGGGTGGTTTTTTTCATTTGGCTATAAAAACAAAAACGGCTTAATATTTTTCGATTGTTGAACACTTATTCAAAAGGTTCATTCATTACATTTTTTTATGTAAATCAATTTTGGTCGAATGTCCACCACGGCTGGCTTGGCAGTAGCCCATTCGGTTGACCTATTTTTAAGTACATTTTCGATTGTGATCTGGTCCTATCTCGGCTATAGCAATTTAAATGTGGGTCTTGAGATGGTGGATAGTTGCTGGTTGCTGTTCGCGTAACATTTGTCTTTCACCGATCCCCAAAGATAGCAGTCCAATGGTGTCAAATCGCAGCATCTTGGAAGCCAATTCACAACACCACTTCTGCTGATTATTCGATTTCCGAAGAAACAATATCGATTGTGGCTGACGCTGTATGACACATAGCGCCGTCCTATTGAAAGCAGATGTCGTCTAAGTTTTCAGCTTCCATTTCGTCGAAGAACCAGTCTCGGTAGCGTACGCTGTCAACGGTTATGGTTCATTGGCTTCTCTTGCACCACGTGTGGGGCAAAGGACTTGGTTGTCGGGACTCTTAGCCTTAGATCTGAGGATGGCAACATCTTAGAATTTTGAGAACTGGAAGGATACAAGATGGTCAGTGGAGAGGGAGGTAGTAGTCCTGAGGGAACCGCCCCTCCAATGGAACTCCGACCTAAACGGCCACAGATCGCAGAAGCGGAGACAGACCATAGGATAGACACACTTTCAGTATTCACAATTCGCGACCAAACGAAAGTTATTCATGGCACAAGACGAGGCAACCCGACCACGGGAAGACAGAAAGATAACCAAAACGCGAGGCCAATAGGACGAAAAGATGAAGCGAAAGCGAATAAAAAGGAACAGCGGAAAAGACCAGAAAACACCCTCCGCATGGCCCGTAAGTCACAGGGCGACACCATGAAAATACTGCGTAAACTGGCCTCTAAATTCCAACCGAGCCGACGGAGTGCGTATGACGCCCACCGTTACTTTCGTTCATGAAAATTTGACTTCAACGGTCGACGTAGACGCAGGGGGTGGGGAGAATTCTGGCGAGTGAACGCATTATTTGCGCGGCCGATTGCATGAAGCTCGGAGACTCGACCTCTGGCTTGGACCGGCCCGGGTTCTGCTGCGTTACGTAACCTCTGCGACCTAGGTGTCTGTCTACAGCTGCCAGGGCAAACGTGAACTTTACCCACCGGCATCGCGGACTGCTATGGCGATATGTGGTAAAGTAGTGCCCACTCTGACGTCAAACAGTCGCTCCCTGTCGCGTGGAGTGCATTGGCTTCTCTTGCACGACGTGTGGGGGAAGGGATTAGGTGTGGAAATGAGCAGTTTCGTATAGTTTGTGTTGAAGACTCACCATTTCGAGCGTCCCATTTCGTAAATGTCAAACTTTTTGCTAAATGTTTACAATTTCCAGCATGAAGTTTGACGTTGGGAAACGCGGTAGTCACCTGCTGCATCATAGCACTAATGGCGGCACAGAACAGACCCGGAACGGCCGGCCAGCCGGTCCAGATTCTCCTTCTGCCTGCCTTCCTATGCAAGGTTCCCATCCCCTAGGTTCACAGAGGACCACCGCCACCAGCTACCAAGCCAAAACTCGCGCTTAGTTTGGGTTGAGGTTATGTGTTACCGCTACAATTGAGTATAAAAAGTAAAAGTGTAGCGCGCAACGGCCCAAGAGAGTTTTTACTTCGCCCGGTTTGATTTGTGTGTTTCAGTCTCCAGTTGGATTTGGGCCTTCTTTCGAGAGATGTCGAGGATTACCGTTTTCACCGTTCGTGTGGCGGCCACAGCAAATGCGACGATCCCGAACGATGATTTCCGAAGCCAGAATGTCAGCAACCGCAGCCGAGGCAGCCGGGAGGCAGCTGGTGAGGTCATTTTCACACCGTGGCTTCGGGCTTGAGACACACCGGCGAATGTCCGGCGATGTCGACAAAAATCGTGAGAAGCTCGGCCGGCTCGGGCAGCTTGACCGAGCTAATCAATTTGTCCGGACAGTCCGGACGGGCCCGTCGCAGGCCCGCCGCCGCCGTAGCCCTCCGCTTGACATGATTTCCCGTCCCGGCGATGGGACAGTACTCGGTGCTCGGAGCGTGTGTTGTGTAACACTATCGGGCAACACGGCGCATGACTCGGGTGTCCTTGAGAGCCCGAGAGATTTTTCGATGGCGCACGCTGACGCATGATGATGAGGCTGCCGCTGCCGGCGATGGTGCTGGTGGTGGTGCCGGGCTGAAGTACAAATGATGTGCCGACGGGTACCGGGTACACACGACCTGCACATCCGGCGGCGCCTGCGGCACCTGTCAGGCGGCTGCGGGATCTTTCCGAACTCTCTCACAGCACCGCGGCGCTCGTTCTGGTACACGCTTCTTCCGTCGCGACGCGGCAAGTCGTGAGAACCTGAAGCGATTAGAACCGGGACCTTCTGCAAACGGATCGACCTATCAAACGGAAAGCGTCGGAAAGCTTGGAACGTATTTGGAAGCCGCGATTTTCGAAAGGGAACCACCGTAACGATCGACCGTAGGCGTTGCACACTGTCGCTTACTGTGGCAACTTATCGGCGGAATCTGCGCTGCACTCCGGGCAGGTCATCTGTGCTCCACTGAGCCATCTCGATGTCATGCATTCGGGTCACATACCCAAAGTATACTACGGTGAAGGGGTGTCTGCCGGTGATTCGCACATATTAGGTTGGCTCAAAAGAAATCCATTAGTTTTTGCGTGAATTTCCACAATTTTACATGTTGTAGTAGTAGTCGTGTCGAGTCGTCCTGACGGAGCACAACACCAACGCTTCTGTTGGCCAGTCCGGGCCGTTACTGGTCAATCGCTTCAAACGCTTCAAACGGCCCTCAGTTGTGGACAGTAGAGATCTGAATTTAGTGTTTGCCCACACGGAAGCAACTCATAATAAATGATCCCTTTCAAGTCCCACCATCCCATCCAGTAGAACCTTCTGAGCCAACCCGTTTAAGAAATTGGCCATTTTCGTTCCGTTTAGCCCAAGGCCCATTGCAGATGGAAATTCGGATCGAGTTTTTCATTTGTGACGTCGATCACGTCGATGCGAACTCAATCGTGATCACGATCACGTCGTCGATCGGGGAAACCAAAATTGCACGTAGCTAGCTGTATCGGTTCCACAAACCCAATCATGCCCAATTTCAGCGGCCCAGCTCAAATTTTCGCCTTTATCAAATAAAACCGCTAAAATGTACCCGATTTTCTCTTCGTTGACTTCCACGAGCGAACAAAAAACAATGAAAGCATAATGAACTTGAAACGGTGCGATCGATACTTTACGAAACATCGATCACTAAAGCCGATCACTACCGAGAAAATGATGGATTTCTTTTTAAGCCCACCTAATATATTGTATGTATGTTGAGGTCAACCGAGCAATGGCCGCCGGTGTCCGGTGGTCCGTTCCCGCACTTCTAACAGCGCTCTTGCTCCAGCTGACCTTCTCTGGCGGTTCGGACGCGTTTGCGAACTCGCGTCTCGGGTGCCGATCGCAGCAGCATCATCGATCTCTGGCTTCGGTCCGTATGGTCGCGCAAAACATACGCCAAAACAGGGGCAAAGCAATCATTTCGTACAAAATAACAACAATGGTGACGGGCAAAAACGCGCGCGCGCGCACGCGCGTACGTCCTGCTGCCCAGCCGAGCTCTACAGTTTACACTTCGCCCCGTCCTTGGTGGGGTGCTCGGACCGACCCTACTCGACGGCGGCTCTCGGCGAACATCTCGTCTCGTCGTGTGCTCTTCAACCGCGGCATATTTTTGTATTGTTGTTTTTCTTTCTTATTTCTGCCGAACGGACTGCCACTAAGTCGCTCCTAAGACGTGCGACAACATGGACGTAAACTTTATTGTTTTTCTCGCATAATTTTAACTAGCGCTAACTCGATTAGTTGGAGCATGTGGAGGTTGTGCCCTTCTTCTGTCAGCGAACAGATCTGACTTAACTGTTGACCAACGTGAGGGCTTATACATTGTTGTTTTGCGAACATTGTTGACTCAGGTAAAGCTAGGTAACTTCTGAGGATCGGCATTTTTAACCTAGGCTGCATCTTAACTTCTTATCATCTGAACGATCTAAATCGCGAAATATCGCAAATAAACGTTTGCGGACAGGCTGATGCAGGGTACCCTAGTTTCTAGTGTCAACTATTTAGTTTTGGGCCGAAGGGCAAAAGCTCATCCACCAAAAATTCGGCAGTGAATGGACCGACGGCCGAGCCACAGCCACTAGACGTCGCTCGGCTGATCTGACATACATTCCATTGGCATGGGTCAGCCGTCCCTGACCTATCGAAAACTGCAGCACGCGTGAACGAGTCCACCAACCGGCTATCCCACAAGGCTTTCTGCTGGTTGCTGTGGCGGCGTTGATTTCGGTTTCGGTACGCCCCGAACCTCGGTGGAATTCGGTCCCAAGTGCGTAGTGTGTGGCTCAAGGTTTCCGTCCGCCAATGATTTTGCCAACTCAAGATACGGTAAACATCATATGGGCTGCTGAGATCATGCAGGCGGGCTGGAATCGTGCTCGAAGGACCGTGGACGGTAATGTGAAATGTTTGGGCCGGAGTCGTTAAGAAGCCTCCATCACTGTCCTCCAGTTTGGTATCGCGTATGCTCCAACTGGGCAGCCCGCATTTGGCGATACATCTCCTGCATTCGCTCTCTTTCTCGCTCGCTGGTCAGCGATTCGGACAGCCACGGGCTCAAA
Source organism: Anopheles cruzii (assembly GCF_943734635.1). NCBI lineage: Eukaryota > Metazoa > Arthropoda > Insecta > Diptera > Culicidae > Anopheles > Anopheles cruzii. The sequence continues at coordinate 8,318,084 of NC_069143.1, forward strand.
GTAATTAGTTCAATTAAAAATCAAATCAGAGTCCAGAACTTTGCCACAGGCCTTTGCCGCTGCCGCCACCAGTGCCTGCCACCATGTTAGGTTAGGGCCGCGCCATACAGCAAGTAGCCTACTCGAATGCCGAACGGTGGTTCGGTTCAAGCGCACGATGCTTGGGCAATCGCAATGTTGTGCAGGCGTCGTGCACATCGAAAGCAAATCCGTGAAGCAAGCCACACCGGTGAACCACAAATTGGCGATACCGGCGGATACATACGGAGGCAGAGGCTAATGAGCCACCTGTTGCCAATCCCAATGTCTCTCTGGCGTGTGGGCAACGCGCCAAAACCTCAAAACCCCCCAATTAAAAGGCACTCCTTTTAGCAACCGACGGATCCTTACGCACTAGACCTACGCACCGCACAGCAAGCACTTAAATTCTGTCCGGTTGCGCAAACGGCGCAGCGTCGACGATAGCAGAACAGTTCCACTTCCCTCCTGATTTTGCCCCAACCCGTCTAGTGACTTGATGTATTTTTTGTTTTACTTTTATCATTCGAAGCAGCGTGCGCGCGCGCGAAATTCACTTTCACAACTCCACCACCACTACACAGTGACCGCCTGATCGGCGGTCGGGGGTCGTATGGAGGTGACGTACCGACCGTGTGCACCAGTTTTCGCGGCTTCGCCGGTGACAGGGCCACATGGATACCTACCTACCAACAACCTACATCGCTTCGAGGTGACTGAGAACATAAAAAAACCAAGCTAATCGCAGCTGCATCCTACAACGGTGCCTTACCATTCTCCATACACCTTTTGGTTGCGTAAACTAGAAGAAAGTTTCCACCGTTGTTTCTTTCCAGTGTAAAACGAAACAGGCCGAAACGGCCAAATTCAAACATTCTGCTCTGTTCACTACCGCACCTAATATGTGTTTATTTATCCGTTTTAAAGAAAAATTCTTCTCATTTTCATTTGCTTCACGGAGATGAGAATAAAGTTCACAAACATTTGCGAGATACTGTGAAAAAAGGAGGTAAATGTAATTAAGTTTCTTGTTCAATCCGCTCCGCTACCTAACACTAACACACTAGGAGCCATTGGTATCGTTATCTGAGTGTCACTCGATTCGCAACGAACCATCGAACAATACCTGTCGAATGGAAAAGTATTTATAGCACGCTTCATAGCCTACAATGTTTCGCTTAGCTCTACAACAGACGGTACACGCAAACTGAGCTGTACTTTGTAAGTGTAGACTAATTCTTGGTTTACCAAAAATTTATCATGATTATTATTATTTCACTTTCAGAACGGACAGCATACCACATGATCATCAACTTGACGCGTTGCACTGAGGCTGTTGAACGGTCAAAGTTCAAACGTACGACAGTTAGATATACAAAATACAAAATAAAAAAAAAACGATGCAGCGGAGACGGAGATTGTCAACGGACGAGCTATAAGAAAATATTTAGATTTCACATAGTACAGGGAAATCAATCGATAATTAGAGAGGCTTCTAGCATCTAGCACCAGCCCCGAAGCCTCTAGGCGCCCCTCTTCCTGTGTCTTTAACAAGGAGGCGGAGGAGGCGGAACAAACATGGGAGACGGAGCACTAGACGTTGACGGCGGCGGTGGAGGGATTACATTTGCGGCCGAAACTTGTGGCCAGACTGAACCGAGCAGTGAGCCGCCAACTCCGCTGACCGTAGCGTCCGCTGACACCCAGCCAGCGACAGCGCCACCGGCTGTTGAAGCAACCGTCCCATATGCGGCGTATGAGTGGGCCGAAACTCCGACTGGTGACTGGCCGTAGGATGACGTGTCAGCGGTCGGTACGGATCGGCCATCCGATATCGGCCATTGCATCAAAGAGGGAACCGAGCCAGTCGGCGGCGGCGCTGGCAAGGAGGCAGTCGGCGTCGATTGCGATATTTTCGCACTATGAGACCACATACCATTCGAGCTGTGTCCCCCGCCGCCACCCTTGCCCGAGCCGCTACCGAGCAGGGAGGAGCCATGATGGGAGCTTCCCATAAGCGGGCGTGGGACGGAACGCGATTCGAACAAGTTATACGAACCGCGGCCTCCACCGCCGCCATGTCCGTGACTGTCATGTGGGGGCACTTCGCCCAGTTCCGCCATCAGGCTCATGTACTCTTCGTCGATCTTCGTCGCAAGCGCATTACCAGGGGCGGGCGGCCCACCGTGTCCTGGGCGCTTGCTACGGCAGTCGCGAGCAATATGCCCGGTGCCGCCGCATGCCGAGCACATAATGTTGTTGGTAATGTTCGGCTTATCCGGACACAGCCAGCTTTTGTGCTCGTTTGAGCCACAGTTGTTACAGCGCGGCCCATCCGTCTCACGCAGCGTCCCGTTGAGCTGCGCCAGCTCACGCAACTGCATCCGGCGCAGATCGTTATGACCCTCCGGTACTTCAATACCCTGCCGGATTACGTCCTTGATGCGATCGACCGCCTTCTTCACCGCCTCCGGGTTACTGGCCGTTATGAACGCGTGAAGCGGTTCATCCTCGCCCGGCAAGGGCTGCCCGTCCTTTCGGCCCACCTTACCCTCCTTCACCGAACCTTTGCCGCGGATAATGATTTTCGCGCCCGTGTCCTTTTCCATTGCCTTCAGCGTGTTGCCACGCGGCCCAATCAGCAGCCCGACGAAGTTAATATCCGGATGTTCCTCCTGCGGTATCAGCACCTTATCACTGACACGAATCACAGGGGGCCTGTGAGCGAAACGGGAAGACACACCACATCACATTAGTCAACCTGGTGACCTGGCAAACCGCGTCGCTGTGTGCGTACGCACACTCACTCCACTTACTTATAGTCGGACGGGGGCTTAAAGTCGGGGTTGATCGCTTGCATGCGCTGGATGAGCTGGTGGCGCTGCTCTTCCAGCTTTTTGCGAGTGCGAAACTCGCGCGTATTCAACCGCTTACCATCGCTGCTGTATATCGGTTCTGGGGATGGAGATCTGTTTATTATAAAGATTAGAAAAAGATGTGTAAGGTGGAGATTATTCAACATTTCTGCGGAACGGAACCACAGTGCCGGGTGGAGGCAGCTGCGGCCGAGGATGACAGTGCTGGTAACGGCAACGCGGCGCTTGCGCTAACGGCCGGAAAAGTTTGATCGAAACGAGATCGAGAAACAGAAGAATAAGTATTATAAGTACACATAAACTCCGCTAGTCTGCTGAAAGGTACACCACTGAAAGGTACTGTGATCATTAGTATAATTCGTGGGTGATCCGTTATAGTTACTGAACTCCCCATCTGTGCTGCCTCTTAGACTCTCTTCCTTACGCACCATACCATTCCATTCACCCGCACACGCGCAAGAGATATGTAACTAAATTATCCTTTGCCCAATTTGCTTGTTTTTGCGGGTTCAGCCGATGAGGTGAAAACACAAGAACGATTGGTTCACCCGAGCTGCTGGTGCTATATGTCGAAAAGAAGGTTAATGTATTATTGTCCAACTTATAATCTTATTACTTTCCAGTCATGAAGAGGAAGCAGTATCTCTTAAGATCTCTGTTACTCGGAAACATTTGTGCTAAGCGTAGCGAAGGTAGGAATGCTAACTAAAAATATGTAAGGTAAGGAAAACAACGTTAGGTCGCCTGTTTGAAGTTCGAGGGACGAAAGATGTCAACCACGGGGGAAAATGAGAGAAAGAGAGGAAATAGTTTGTTATTAATCCATCGTTTTCTTTGGTGTTCAACTGTTCAGTGAGGCGCTTTAAGAGGCGCGCGCGTACCGTAGTATCGGTTGCATGAATAAATCACGAGTCCCGAATTGATTCATATTACTATGTGTGAAAAGGGATTTTTTAAGCATTTGTCATTTGCCATGGAAATATAGCTCGCGATTGTTTCGATCATACAAATTGCTTACGAGCGCGTGTTGCTTATGTCATTTTGTGGAATGAGAAATGGTTTGAATAAAACACTTGACAGGAAAATAATATAACACTTTTAACCTTAGGCTTTAAGTAATTAGTAAATACGGTGATGGCGCCGAGTGCTTGACCAACAACACCACCCAAAGTTATCAAAGGATCTCTTCCAACCACAGTCCTAGCCTACTGCTATGGAACGCACAGAAAAAAAAAACCATTTAACATCTGTGAGTTTTACAATGCGTGTGTTTTTTTCTCATCTTAGAATACCGGATCGGGCCTTATTTATGTAAGTGTGTATGTCGTAAAAGAAAACCGGTTGAATGCTACCAGTGATTGCATGAGACAGAGCTAGACAACACTGCAATAAAAACATGCGAATGCTTATCAATGTCCACAACGCAATGCCAAGAAATTATGCGCATTACAATTAAATGCACGTTAAACAGTCCATTGTGCCCATAAATTATTGTGCTTTGATAAGCCACTGCCATTAAAAATAACGATAATTGACCGATAGACAGAACACCGGCACACCTGGAATCAGATTGCGAAGAAAAGTGTGTATTCGCCGATCCGAATGATGTTATTTGGATGAAATCGCAAAATTTCACTGGTAAGTGAACATTTTGAATATAACTATCGCGTAGATTTCTCGCGAGAGAAATCTAAACTGAGGTCCTGAAAAAAGCGAAATAATTGATTGAATGATACTTCCAGGTACGGTTGGCCTTATGCAGAAGAACATCCGCGGCAAGGCCTCGGTGAAGGAGGGTGGAGGTAGGCCACAAAGACAAAAAGTTCTAGATAAATAAAAACATTATCTAACCTTTCTTCTGGATTCTGCGGTATCATTAGATCGCCCGTCCGTAGTTTGCGGCTGATTTCTTCGATCTGGATTTGCACTGTAACGAGCAAAAGGTAGATAGGATAGCGGGTTAACTCCCCGATTTTCCATTTAATAACGTTTCAGAGCTATGATCTGATGTTTGGAAGCCAATGAATGAATGAACGTATCTAATTGAAAGTTAGAAAAACAAAAAAACAATTAAATAATGATCTAGTGATGAAAAATGAAGCTCCCTTCATGGGTCTGCTGCCTGAAAGATTTACGGAAGAGCAATATGGTCCCAATTATTTCACATCGTCGCTACGCTGTGAACAGAAGTGTTGGAATCTAATAATTATAATTATACCTATTTACAGCATTCCAGATAGTAGTTGCCTTAGTCACTAATTAGTCACCTTACACAGAGCTTGACATCCGCAGCTGCTAGAGCAGCACCTTACGTTAATTCCAAATATTAAAGACTATAGTTTTCATTCACCCCAGAAATCTCGTTACCAGCACCCTTAGGTGCAGCGGTCCACGGTACGAGAAAACTTACTGAAGCTTTGTGCCAATATACTAACCCAGATATGCTTCCTGTTGGTTGGGGGTCAATGTTGGTGGTATGATGGTGGGCATTCCAGGAATGAAAGTCTTTTCTTGGTCCCCACCGGCCCAACGTGACTTTTTGCGCCGCTTGCGCGATGGCTCGCCTTCTCCTCCACTGCTGTGACTATTAGTTACCAGTCCACCGTACATTTCTCCTGCAACAGAAACCAATGCTAAAGTTTGTTTGTTCTTAATCAAAAAATCACTCCATCGATGCGACTCTTATCCAGCAGCTACAACCGCCGAGCCGGTCTTGGCGCCTACAACATTGACTCCCTCTAGCGTTCGCAGTCAAGTGTCTACGTCCTCCAACTCCTTACGCACTATCTCAAACGGGACTCCTAACGGCCTAAGAAGACTTTAAGCACTGGATGTCTTCCATTCTCATTACGTGTCCTGCCCGCCGGAGCATGTCGAGACTTACACGCCGTAGACAGCTCGCTGTTGTGACGGCTCCTCTATTTCCCCTCCGCACAAACGGGGCAAAAAATCAATCTGAGGCTAAGAAGGTTTCATCATTTTTGGACAGAGTGTATGTCTCAAAAGTGTATATAAGTACTGGCATTATAAAAGTTCTGAATGACTACAGGTTTGACAGCCTCGGCGTGAACGAAATAGTTTCTTCAGACCGTAGAAACTGATACGCGGCATTCTTACGCGAAACTCGTCCGTTATGTCGTTGTTATTTAGGGGTAGCCTAAAAAAGGTGAAAGGTTCTTATATTGGTCTCTATTTATATTTTTAGGTCTATTTGTAGCGTAGCATTGTTTTCAGTTGCCTCATGGCCCTTGCTTTTCTCACAGCACGTACATTATGGTACCGGAGCTCAGTTTCATAGTCATGATCATTGTCATTCGTTCGCTAAGGGGGTCGTTCGCCGTCAGTCCGGGTGTCAGTATATCTCGTATTACTTTCTGTAATAGTATTTAGTAGTTTACTGTAGCGCCGAAATTGCCAAATACCTCTGGATCCGATCGATGAGCAGCTATTTTCGTTATGCTGCTCTAGGAGTGCCTGCTGTGCCTGTATCTGCTGCTGTTGCTCCTGAATTTGTTGCTGTTGGCTATAAGTGTTAAGCAATTGGGCGTAATTATCCGACGTAGCTGCCGTCGAAAAAATTGAATCGAGCACACTCTGTGTGTACTCCATACCCCTGTACTCATATTCTCTCAAGTCGGCGCCCGGCACCTCCTCCATACGGCTCGAGTCACTGTCGTGACGCTCCCAGGAGCGGCGACGTTCCTTGTCATGGCCACGGTGCTTTCGGTCGCGACTGTGACTCCTGCTCCTGCGATGCTCACGGCGGCGGTGCTCCTGATCGCGGCTATCCTCGCGTGTTCGACTATCGCGTCGGTAACGTTCCTTGCTGCTGCGTCGTCCTTCGCGACTCTTTTCGGGGCTCCGGTGCCGTTCCTTGGCACCGCCATTGTGGCGCTCTTTCGTTTCCCGCTCACTTCACCAACCCCAACCGAGTAGTCAAACATACGAAACAAAAGGAACAACAAAACCAAGAATATGAAACAAATGGTCAAATCACAGGCAAGCAAACCTTGCTCATCGAACATCGAACATGCATTAATCGAACGAGTTCATTAATATAGGAATCGGGTTAAAATTCCCCAGGATCCACCAGAATCCACCAACATCCGCCAGCCAATTAAGCACAGAACAAAGTAACCTCATTCAATGTGGTTATGTTTTTTGGTGCTGCAGTGTCAATCCGGATGCGACATCGGATTTAGTTATATGTATAAATTTCAAAATATTATTGTTTTTTTTTCTGTAAATCTGACAAAAGAAATTAACTTTCTATTGACATTGGTCAATTACATTTCGTGTTGTCATCGAATCAAAACAATTGTTGTATTTTGCGGTAGATGATCCGTAATATTAACAGCCTGTTGCCATGCCACTTCCTAAAAGTGGGGCGAAATAGTGCAAGCACCATGAGCAGCCATTCACTCTAGTTGATTCTGGAAAGCTGATTTAAGCCAATATGGGAACAATATTCGGTTGTCATGCGCCAAACGGCGGTAGCATCGCCAAATGATAATATTCAACCAATCAAGCGGCATGTAATAGTTTTAGTTCCTACGCAATAGGAATTTCCGTCAAATTAATGTAGCTGCATATGCATGTGCGTTACAGTTCCCACTAGCACAAAATAAGCAGGCATACAATAAACTAAGGCGCGTACCTTCGTTTTTCACGATCCTTCTCGCGGCTTCTGGCATCCGGTTTCTTTCCAGCCTCGCGATCCCGGTTGCGATCTTTCGATCTCATAGTTTTCCACAAACTAAGTAATCCAACAAACCAAACTACAGCAAATATAAAAACCAGACTGTCCGCGTGCGCGACTAGTACGTATTTCTACGTATTTGATGCAGGTCCCGATGGCCACCTTGCAATGGAGTCGAAAAAGTTTTGACATTTCCAACCGGGAACACGCCACAGAAAGAGCTCTCTACAATCATACTTCTGTTATAACCCGATGAGAATGTTATTTGACAGCTGCGGTGTACAATGCGCACTATTGAGAACATATAACAGGTTGTTTTAAATATGTATGACCAACAATTTGCCCTGATCTCTAAAACATCCCTTGAAAAGCAGCAATAGTATTAACAAGTTAATGTTTCTACTTCTTTACAGCGCCTTTGACAAAAAAATGTGTCGAGAAACAAAATCGTGACCATCGCCCGCGAAATTATTGGAAAATAATCATGGTAAATCAGCTCATTCATGCCCCCCGCTATAAAAACGCCGACCAGAAGACGGAGAGAATTGTCAAAAGCCAAGTAAGGAACCAATGTTGGCTAAGACATGAACCATGACTATGCTTGCAAGCTCTTTGCAATCGAACTACGCTATACTTCGGTAACTTTTATGAATTTGAAACTACCGTTTGCTTGACTTTTAAAATGTAAACCTTTATTCTGGAAATTGTAAATTTTATTCTGGAATTGAGTGATTGGTTCTTCGATGAAATTGAAGCTGAAAACTGGACTGGACATTTGGTTTCGACAGGGCGGCGATACGTGCCATACGTTCCCATCTTCGGAATCAAAACACTTAATGGACCACATTACCTAGGGTGTCGGAGGCGCACTGAGGGCGCACATGCTCTCTCCGATATGCAGTCCTGGAAGGAAAGGAAAGTCTAGCGTTGACGCGATACGGACGTGGCCGACACCACGAACAAATGGCCAACAGTCAAAAATGCTGGTGCAATCGGTCGACTCACGATCGACGTCAGGAATGTCTTGAACAACGCTAGTTACCTGGCTATTGCACAGGCATTGCATAGTATAAGGATTCCCGACTATTTGTGCCGTATACTTGAAAGCTACTTCGATAGCCTACTCTTGCTTTACGACACCAAATCAGATCCGCAGAAAAATACCGCTTACAGGTGACCCCTGCGGAGGTCTGTTATAGAGTCTACGTTCTGGCACATGATGTATGATTCTAGGTTCTGCGAATGAACCTAGCAGTGAAGACTTTGGTCGTCGGTTTCGCCGGTGATATCGTTCTTATGATCCGTGGCCAGTAAGTGAGGATGAAGCGAACGTGGAGCAATCAATCAAGGAAGCACGGATGCTATCAAGGAAGCGTGGATGCGGACTATGCTTGTCTGTTGTGCTAGTAGGGAGGGAGAGGTATGCGTCACGTGTCACGTGAAGCGCCGCTGGTCTGTTGCTTTAAATCTAAATGCATCCTTGGGAGTGGCGCGAATCCATCGGCCTTTTAGAGAGTTCTTGGCGCACTTGGCGTGTGAATGCCCGGTTGACCACAGCGTGGTAAACTACATCTCACTATTCGATGCGATCGACAGTTCGTCCAAGTTTGGAGCATTACGTTGAGATCCACCAATTGCGTCTTTATGCGTGTAACTCGTTCTAGTTGATTTTGTTTTCGCGTCGAACGCTTGGCAAAAATTAATGGAACCGGCCATTGAGTGATTGATAAGTTCTACTATGTACAGGGCACCACACTGTCCAATACATACTGATCGTTCCTCTCAACCGAGCATCGCCGAGCGTTATCAGGGTGCTAGCGAGCCATCTCGTTCGCCCGAGCTGCTGTTTCTCCTAAAGAGAAATCTGCCGGCTGCGGATGCATTTCAATGTTTATTTCGAGTACATAATTCCACGAGACGAACTGAGAAACGATAACTGATAACCGCTGTCCGCCGGTTATCAGATTAATGTTAACCTCGTTAATCACGACATATATCGTCAATGGCCTGTTGTACATGTGACTGTACATGCATCTTTGTTTTTTTTTTGTTTTGTTTCAAATTATTATTTTCGAGTTTCACCGCCGCATCACCGACGAGTGACGTCATCATTCTCGCGTCTAACCCCAGCCCGCCGTTCAGCATCGGCACAGTCTGTGGCTGCTATCAATAGTGGATAGAGAATGCGCGTGGAGGGCCGCCGAGAGCGAGAGAGAGAAGCAGTGGAATTTGGCTTAGCTGGCATCCCGCTCGGCGTTGACGGCGGGACGCTCAGTCAACTGTTGGGGCGAAGCGTGAGCAGACGTTGTGGATTGCCAGGCACAGCTTTGCACAGCTAAGCGGGGGTTTGTGCAGTGATTGATTTTCGGCGCGAAACTCAACGATCAATCGGTGCAGGCCAGCATGGAACAGTTTTCTCTGTGCTGGAACAGTTTCCGGGAAAACTTAGCGGAGGGATTCCAATCGCTGTACGAAAATGGTGAACTGTTCGACGTGGTCATCGTTTGCGATGGGAAGGAATTCAAAGCCCACCGGGATATACTGGCCGCGTGCAGCCCTTTCTTTCGCAGCATACTAGTCGGCAACTCGTCCGGAAACCCGATCAGTAAGTTCAATTTTTGACGTGAATCTCCTCCATGGTTTCGTCCACAAAAAGTAGCTAGTTGAGGCGCAGACGGATTCGCAACAAAACAACGTCAAAGTATCGCGCGCCGGTTTCAGTTACGCTGACCGACTCATGCTTGCTGGCGACGTTAACAGCTAGTGCCTGCCTGCTAGATCGTGTGGTCGTGCTACGTGCTATAACTTATTTTATCGAAACGATTTATTTTCTCAGTGCCGACGATTCGGTAATCTATGATACTATTGAATACGCTCGATAAGCTACCTCACGTACTTCAACGGGAGGGGGAGAGAAAAAATGAATCGAGAAGTCGCCAACGCTCAAGAAGCCCAGATTAGATAAAAAGAAAGAAACCGGCCGTCCGTCCCGTGCCCGATCACACAGTCCATCAACATTCAACGCGCAGCCTCCTAGCTCGTCTTTTTTGTGGTTATCCTGTTTTGTTTGGTATTCGGTAGTGCGCCGATAGTTTAAACGGTTTCTTAAATCTTCGAGGAACGGACGGTGGATAAACGTTGTTCATGAACCACAATGTGTGCTGAATCCGCCGTAAAGCTAGGCGTCAGGCTCTCCGGGACCTTCTGCTGCTTGCACAACATTTGTCAGAACGCTCGATACATTCAACCAGAACGATGACCAGAAGTGAAGAACTTCTTGGCCCAATAGTTTAAATCTTTGAAAGGAAGTCGCAGCAGAACATACAATTCATTTGTTGCTCCTGGCCAATCCACCAGTCACAATTAGAATGAGGTACTCTCTCTCTCTCTCTCTCTCTCTCTCCTTATCCGGCTACAACCACCAAGTGGTCTTGACCTGCGCGCCAAAGACAATGTTAATCTCTGTTGCTTTCTGTAATAGTGTGTTTTTTGCGGGTGGGTGTTGTTAGCGCCGCTGGTATCGGGAATCGAACTCATGCTGCGTGACAACGACTGTTACCGACTGCTCTTCCAACGGGGAATGAGGTACAGAGACTGTCATTTTGATGTTGTTTGGTTTTGTGACAGACTCTGGTCAAAACGGTTCAGGGAATTAACCGAAAATGGCTCGCCTTGCTAGCAATACACTTCTGATTATTTTGAAATAGCTCCTAGTGTTACGATAACATAGTCCGAAGCGTTCTGAGTATGAATCGGATACAGATACAGCTCCGCACGATGAAGCTTTTCCGCGCATTGATACAGAGATTTGACAGATTGCCGTTGCCATTGGGGCAACGATCCTTGACGATTTACAATCTGACAAACCCGACCCCGGTGTGGTGCAGAAAGTGAGAGCAAGTGGCAAGAACGCCGCGATCCGGACGACCGAAGTATGGTATGATCCGTGAGATGCGATCCTGATGCTGATGGCTTCCGTCCAACTGACTGGGGTCCAAACTGGGATAGTTCCTAATCTTGCCCCTGTCGAAGATAATCCCGTACCGTTTCTAGTTTCCTGCGACTTGTGTCGCCCCGACTGGATCCACCCTGATAAATAGCGGCCCGATGCTTACCAGCGCGCGCGCGCGCGCGCGCCTCTGTTTGGGCTCAACACACAGCTCTTTCGCGGGCCGAACCAAACAATTGATGGCGATCCCACGATAATGGGCTGAGAGATAGGGGCTCCCAGAATCATGCGCCCACGGCACGGCCAAAGACTTTGGAAAAAGGGGAAAAATGGACCACAACGGCGACCACGACCACGACTCTCGGGGGAATACGGGAATACTCACGTCCAGCCCAGCCCGGGTCCCACAGGATTCACCCGACAATTGTAATAGGTACAATTTATCGTTTTACCGTCTTGAGATAAAGATACACACACGCGCACTGTGCGGTGATATCAAAACGGAGCCCCGAGTTCGAGTCGATGCGATTGAATGATTGAATTGGGCGCAGATCGGCGCCTCCAGCGCGGGGTGGCAGCGGTGGTGTTGTTGGCCGGTCCGGCCTTTCCACCGGACCCCGGAGGGCTACAGAGATACCTTGAATGCCTTCTGCCCCGTCCCTGATACGCGCGAAGTGGTGCTGGATTACTGTTCCTATATAGATTTATCATTCGCCGATATCGGAGGACAGCATGAGTATGAGTGTGCGTGTGTGTGTGTGTGTGTGTGGCAAGCTTTAACTCTATCGATTACAATGCGCGACAAGTGCTCGACCACGCTATTTGACTGATAATGGCCGCGGAGACCAAACCTCGCGAAGCGCATGTGCCACGTGCTACGCGACCAGGCTGGTTGTGTCTGTGCCTTTCCCCTCCCCCCCCTCCCCCCCCCGCCCTGTGGCGCCCTACACCTTTCGCTAACCCTTTTTCGTCCTGTTTTTCCCGCTTTTTCCCATTCACCGCAGTCATACTGAATGACGTGCCCGAGTACGTGATGAAGCTGCTGCTGCGGTTCATCTACTACGGCTCGGTGATCGTGAACAATGCCGACCTGAGCACGCTGATGAAGCACGCCGAGAAGCTGCGCATCAAGGGGCTTACGCAGCGCCACCGCGCCCACCCCGAGGACAGTCCCGAGGGGCCGGCGGAGCGCTCGACGCCACCGGGAACCGGGACGGGTCCGCTCGGTGGCAGCCCGTACAATGGGTACGGCGGCCCGGCAGCGGTAGCGACCGGAACCGGGGGCGGCGGCAGCGACGACCCAACACCGGACGGAGCAGCGCCTCCGTCGGCGCAGCCCCTGTACTCGGTTCTGGTGAACACCTTCCTCGGTCGGGCCGGTGCCGGCTGCGAGGACGGACCGTCCGTAGCGTTGAAGCAACCGAAGCTGGAGCGGTCGGCGGAATCGGTCAGCCCGTACCCGCCGGCCGACTACGGCGATGCAGCGCAGCCGTTCGATGGGAGCACTCGATCGCTGGCCGGACCGGGACACGCGGACCACGTGGAGCAGCAGCTGGACGCGCTGCGGCCGCTGTTTCCCTCGGCGTACGACTGCACCGCCGCCGTCCCGGGAGCCGCCAGTCTGCCGCCGAGGTCGATGCCCGGGGGCGACCTGTCCCTGTCCAGCCCGCCGCTTCCGGACGGCCCCGGGATGGACGCGCCGCTGTCACCGAGTGGTGCCCCGGTCTCGATGAACGTACCCGCAGGTGAGTGTCCAACCCGAATCCCCAAAACCTACCTGAATCTGTGCCGAAATGCCTGATGTCCCGATGAGGCTTCGAGCTCCTGTCTCATAAGCATTAGGTTGTGCCGTGGCTGTGCCGCCGCCATGGCGCACTGCCCTTGCAGCTCACGCTCATCGCGCATCATCGCGGTTATCAATCAGTTTACCCTCAATCAGGCTCCCCTTCTCCCCCCGAGACCCATCCCCGACGAACATCTCGGGAAGTAGAGATCGGGCCGCGTGTGTTTACTGTTTATACATCTCTAATATTAAGCGGTTTTCTTGGTGTGTGGAGCTTTTTGTTTTTTTTTTTCTTCTCTGTAACCGGCGCACCGTGTGCACCGCACACCAATAGATGAGTGAAGCAGCCTCTGCGGGGCAGAGGCTGGCCAACGAGCCAACAGCCAGCCCGCCAGCCCGCCAACAATATCATCAATATTATGCGCCTCTCGCCAAAGGTCTCGCCAAAGGTCTAGCGGATTTGTTGATCGAGTCAGTCACCAGTCATCCAGGTCCAGGATCAGAGGGGATCGGGATCTTATTTCGCGCCGCCATTATGGTTTCTCCTCGTCCGTTCGACGAAGGGGACACGGCGTCTTTGGCGTCCCCGGGCCAAGAACTCCTGGAGAAACTGAGAAAAGCGCTGCGGGATGAGTCAGTCGGTGGCGGCGATTGACATCGTTGTTTCTAGGTTCTCACCCTACCGGTCCAATACGGGCCTGATACCGGGCAATGGGCGCTGGCTGCCGTGCACTCGAATCCCACTTGTTCTTGTCCGCTCCGTCCGTTACCCAAGTATTTGTCGAGTGTCGACAAACGTGGGCAATATCGGACATCCTCGAGAGACTTGCGGTTGCTTGGTGGCTTATCCGGCTGGAGTGGCTGGACTGACCGAAGATACCAGAGCTCGCTGCCGATAAGTCGGGTTCTGATAAAAGGATAACGCACAACGCGCTGCCCAGCACAACACCGACACTGCACGTCTTAATCCTTGAGGCAGCGAGCGAGTAGCCATTGGGGCTGTGTGGCGTTTTCTTTTCTTTTTTGCGACGAGATGCGCGATGCTCTGACAGCTTTGGGTGGATTAGATGAGAAAGATTAAACAAACAAACCGCGAGCCAGCGATGAGAGCACGGCACTTGCGCACTGCGCACGCCGTTGATCGTGCCGGGGCCGGGGCCGGGGTCCCGGTCATCCTGGATCGAAAGTCGTTCGGCGCGTAGATCAACGCCGCCGCTTATCGGAGGATGCCTTCCGACGATGTGCGCGCTCTGTTGGCGATGTCGTTATTGTCGCTTCTACCAAACCGCAACCCGGTTTCACGCGCGCTTCCTCCCGGTCTCGACGTGCTCGTCGTCGTCGTCGTCGTCGTCGAGGCCCCCGGCCATGCTCAAGACTGATAATAACCTGCACTCTGTTTGGCCCCGCCTCGCCTCGCTCTGGAGAACTACACGGACCCGTGGTTTTTGGGGGAAAACTGGGAGATTTGGGGGACGCCGGCGTACCGGCATCCCGGTACGAGCAACGGCCGCTGTTTGGTTTTCGGGTGGCACGATGATGATATTGACGATAGACAAAAGGGATGTATTCCTTCGTCGGCCTCCGGCACCGCTCGCCGGAAGCGCGATTCCGACGTGAGCGATAACTCTGCATCTCGACTCTCGCTCCCTCTCCCTCTCTCTTTCACTCTCTCTCTGTCACTGGTTATTGGTGTGATCAGGGCGAAGGTTATGTGTCAAACCCCAGTGGATCGGTTTTTATCAGTTCCTCAGCCGTCAGGCGCTCACCGACCGATTCCGGCGATCGTGGCTTAGTTTTAAGGGTATGGTGATGGTGAGCAACCTACTTAATCTACTTCGAAGCCTAATCAGTCGCTGCGGGAATGCTGCGTTGCGCTAGAGCTTCGCGCCACCGCCATGCTCTGTTAGGGAGTTTTAATCACGCGGCAGACAAAGGCGCCTCTACCCAATTAGAGGATCTGGGTGCTGTCTGGGTTAGAGTTGAGCTAAGCCACAAGCTAAGCGGCGAACCAGACTTGCGGAGGACACTGTTTTCTGCTCGATACTCGATACTTGGGCGACTATGGGGACTGCATAAAACCGGAGTACGGATTTGACCAAAATTCTGTCAGTGGGGCCACTGACGTCCTTCCCAATTGCGACGAAGAATTGAAGTGCTGCCACTTACCCGGTGTAAGCGCTTTCCAATTGATGAATTACTTTCCAAAAACGAGATAAAGCCAAGCAAGGTTCAAGTAGATCCGAGCGTTCTACGTGTGGTGGATGTCCTTATTCTGCTGCGCTATGATAACAGGGAAGCAGTCGGTTGTATGGGTTCCCCACTTCTAAATGCCCTTTGTATTATTTATTACTCATATTGTTAGATAAGACAGAGACAACCCGACTAGCATTTAACAGAATCACTGCCGCTTTGTCGGCAGTGGTAAGATCGTTGATCGCAGATCGAACTCCAGCTAAAGTTTTCCATCATTCAGGCACTGTAAGAATGGTCTTGGTCATTGGTTTAATGGCTCAATGCACGCACTTCTTTTGCACTTCTTTCCAGTGGCGCCGGGCGAGAAATGGTTTCAAGGTCGCTTGCAGTTCATGCTAAGTCAGCGCGGTAAACCTCTGCTGGTGCACGACGGCCACTCGTTCGGAATCCAGTACATACGGAAGGACAAGAAGTACTGGCAGTGCAACCTGTCGCGCAAGTACAACTGCAAGGCTCGGGTTACCACCACGGACACGGGTGACATCATAGTAACCAACAATGAGCACTGCCACACGGAAATCCGTCAGCACCTTCGCAAAGACTACAAAACGATGAAACTGGCGGCCACGCTGGCGGCGAGTCGAGCGTCTTTCGAGGCAACCAACTTGGCGGTCGCGTCCACCAGCTCCAGTTCGGCGGCAACCTCCAGTGACTTCTACATTGGGCCAGTCGCAGCGCCACCAGTGACGGCCGACCAGGAGATGCGAAGTCTGAACCTCAGTTGGACGTTCAACCGTGAGTCGAACAAGTGCAACGATTAAAACTAAGCGCGCTTAGGGAGCTTCCCTACCAACCGGTAGCTAACGATGACGGCTGACGACACACCTCGTCCGGGCACACACCTTTACTCTAACACTATATTAATAGCGGCGAGTAGGACACTATGCGCTCAAAAGGCCTTCGCCTCAACCCTACATTATACTCTAATATTATACTGTATAGGAATCTAGGAAAAGAAAAGCTAACGAAAGGAGTACGTAACAAAAATGTTCGTTTTCGATGCCAGCCATAAGCATACTCCAACATAAGACTACACAGGAAGCAGCTACGATTGCGATTGCAACTTCATGCTAGAACAGTAGACTACTACAACATTTGGCGAAACATCTGCGCTGTAACCCATACCGTAAACCATTAGTTCACTTGTGCCCAAGCAGGCTAGTTCACGTTTATGTCATTTAAAAGAAAAGATTGATTCTTGAACCAGCTCATTACAACTTTGTAACTGGCTTTCAACATTTCGTAGCGAATCGTAACATTTTCGTAACAGCATCATAGTTCCACAGTTCAAGCATCTACGGGTGACTATTTTCAGCACCTTGAGTTTAGTTTTGTCAATCAACCAACCAACCAATGAATGGTCAACGTTAGTTGCACAAGTGTTTTGTCCAACGCTGTTGTCTGTAAAGCTGCTGCCAGATTCAAGCCAAAGTGTTGTCCAGTCGCATCCTATGAAAGACATCATTTGCTCAACGACATGTGCCATAAATGTAACGTTAATTTAGATATTACTAGTAAATTAAATGACAAGAATACTAGACGCTATTGAATGGTAGTTCAATAAAAAACGAAACACACTTCCCGAAATTTCCACGGCCGATTCGCTCAATTTGTGGAACAAAAAGAGCTTTCAGAGCTTCATACTTTACTTCAACTGGATTATAAATAGCTTTTATTGTATTGTACTGTATTAGTATATACGAGAACGATTGGTAAAACCGAGTTGGTAAACAAAGGTGTCCGCCAACCAAGTGTTGAAATAACCTGTAAAGTAGAGTAACCTAGGAGTATGTATAGGGTTACCAAACGGCGATGTTGACAGCCGTTGTCAAGCATTCTGACATTTACTTTTTCAGGAATCGCAAGCACCCTGTTTCGCTGTCACCCGGACTTCATGCA
Source organism: Anopheles cruzii (assembly GCF_943734635.1). Classification (NCBI taxonomy): domain Eukaryota; kingdom Metazoa; phylum Arthropoda; class Insecta; order Diptera; family Culicidae; genus Anopheles; species Anopheles cruzii. The sequence continues at coordinate 8,335,561 of NC_069143.1, forward strand.
GGCAACAGATACGGCAACTGACTTTACAACACAATTATCGATTGTGGACGGAAATTCATTGCACGGCAAACGATCCATTACAGCATTCAGTGGAATATGTACCGCCAGAGTACCGGATCAGGTAACGCGGATAGATTTTAAGAGTCGCTGACCAAACATTAACCAATTCCTTAAACGGCCTCAGGATGTAAACAAATGCTTCCGTCATCACTCACACTACTACATGACCGTGGCAGCTCTATGTACAAAAAATGAATGCGCATGCGTTGCCGCAAAATTACAGCGCGTGCACCTTGCAGTTATGTTGGTGAGGACGGAAACAGTGCTTGGAGTTTCGCTAACGAACCTGGCCAATGCCAAAAATCTATCGGCGTTAGCTGTTCTTACGCCAGAGTTGTCAGAGAACCTCCTGTCGCAGGGCTGCCAAACGGTACAAAATTTAATCGTTTGTTCAACCAAGTGAAGTATCGGGAGAAAGAGAAGGCGCGTCGCTTTCGGAGCGGAGTATGCGTATCGACACGCTGCGCTGCGTAGGTGTAAGTGCGGGAAGCAAAACTTGGTACTTGCCGATCCTGATAGCCGCAGAGGGATAGCCCGTACAGAGTGCTTTTGTCTTGTGTTTTTGCAAAAACCTATCGTCTCGAGTCGTCACCATGGCGCAATACCTTCGAAACAACGGCGGTGTCTGATAGAACCGTTTTATTGTGGGTGCCAGTACCGTAAATAGTTGAACATTCTGTTTGTTACCGTTACCGTGTATAGCAGGGAGGCTGACATCGTCAGGGATATGCTTATTGAGTCACCATCCACAGAAGTCCCAAAGAAATCAATGGCGAAAACAGAGTAAAACTGATGAAATTACATACAGTACGAGTCGCGCAAAGTAGAGGAGCCAGCGGCAGCGAAGGTAACTTGCTCTGCAATGTTCGGTTGTAGAAGAGCATCATTGTGTGGGGGGTCCGCTACAACTACTCGTGCGAAATCGTCCGACAGAGAAGCAATAAACCGCGCTTAATAAACTTCGAGAGCAGAGCTGCAAAAGCAGCAACTACGAACGCAAATGTCTCTGGAACCTGGAACATTCGACGGAGAATCCGATTTGCTGCACAGGATGTCACCGCCAGCACCTTCCGCTCTGGATGAGGGCGAGCTCGAGAGGTGCATGGCGGAACTGGAGATTCTTGACGACCAGCTGGCCGATGAGCGACTGTCACGGAAACCACACTTTCTCGATTACGACAACAAATCGCCGGCCGAACTGGAGGAACGGCAAGAACCGACCGTTGTCGCTTCTCTGCCATCGCCCAAAGTGCCGGCCGTGGTCGGTCACTTTCGGTATCCTTCCAATAATCGCAAAGAGGTGCCCATCGATGAGCTAGCGCATCAGATGAACTCGTCCTGCGATACTGTACCGGCCGGCTATCCTAAACCCTCGCCATTCGGTGGCACGTGGCCGATGAAGGAGCGGGTGCGATCGGCACGAAACGGACCCCAGCTGCACCCGGTCGGTTCGGAGGTTGGCCCGAAAATGGAGTGTGTCTATTCGCTGCTCGCCATGCTGGGGTCAACGAACGTGCTGGAGATGTCGAACAAGTTTCTGGAGTTGTCGCGCAGTGACGAAAAGTGTGCCGCCTTACGGCGGGCCGGCTGTGTGCCGATGCTGGTGCACATCATCCACAACGATCCGAACGAACAGGCGCGCAAGAATGCGCGGCTTGCGCTGGTAAATGTGATCCGTGCCAACGGTGAGGGAATGGGTGCCCGTCGCGAGCTGAAAGTCCTTCGCCTGGTGGACCATCTCATCGATTACGCCGAGATGCTGAAGGAACAGCATGCCGCTATGGTGCAGGACGAAGCCAAAACAAAGCAACGGCCCCCGGCCGGTGCGGTTCCGGAGGAACAGGAACGGCGACCGATACAGGCGATCTGTACGATGGCAAAGATAAGCTACGACGAGGAACACCGACGGGCAATGTGTCAGTTTGGGGCCCTACAAACCATCGCCGCACTAATCCAGCTCGACCATGTCGTGCACGGCACGGCGGCCGACGTATCGCCCAAGTGCATCGAGCTGCGCCGCTACGCGAGCATGGTGCTGACGAATCTAACCTTTGGCCAGGGCAACAACAAGGCACTGCTGTGTGCGAACCGGGATTTTATGCAGGCCCTAATCGCACAACTCGCCCGCATCGAGCTGGTCCAGGTGACGGCTTCCGTGCTGCGCAACTTGTCCTGGCGGGCCGACACCGTAACCAAGCAAACGTTGGCCGAAATCGGCACGGTACGCATCCTAACGGAGGCCGCCATGCACTGTACGGTGGAGAACACGCTCAAATCGATTCTTTCCGCGCTGTGGAACCTTTCGAACCATTGTGCCCATAACCGGTCGAGAATCTGTGAGGTCGAGGGTGCGCTCGAGTTTCTAACCGATCTGCTCACGTACGATGCACCGAGCAAGACGATGGCTATCGTCGAGAACGCCGGTGGCATCCTGCGCAACATTTCGAACCACATCGCGCAATCCGACAGCTACCGGCAGGTGTTGCGGCGAAAGGGCTGTCTGAAGATTTTGCTCGATCAACTGAAATCGCCCAGCCTGACGGTGGTAAGCAATGCCTGCGGTACACTCGGCAATCTTTCCAGTGGCAGCGCCGAGGATCAACTGTTCCTACGGGAAAACGGTGCCATATCGATGCTGCGGTCACTCATCTACAGCAAGCACAACATCATCTCGAGCGGTTCTCGGTTGGCGCTGCGAAACTTACAGCACCAGCCGCACCACCTTCGTGGGCCGTACCCCCCGGGAGCTGTGGCGATGACGGACGAGAATGGTGATCATTATCATGCTGCCTCGGCGAAGATGGCGGCGGTGGCGTCGACGGCGTTGGCGTTCGAAGCCCAGAAAGAGTTGCCCAGTCTAAACGTTCGAAAGCAGCGTGCGATTGAGCAGGAGCAGCTGGAGAGTGCTTTCTTTGCCAAACCCATCGCTTCGGTAGAGCGTACGGAGGAGCACGACGGAACGGAGACGGATGATGATGATGAGGTGAAAGTTCAGATGGATGATTTAGTTATGTCGTTGCAGGAGAAGGAGGACGAAGGAGGGGAGGAGCGTGAGATGGCAACGGGCGGTGAGGTGGAGGGCGGTTTCGATCAGGCGGAAAACACGGAGAGTGACACGTCCGTACGCTCTCCAGAACCAGTACCGTCGCACGAGCCCATCAACTATGGACTGCTGGAAGACTTGCAGCAGACGCCTTCGTACGACTACCAGGAGACGGACATCGATCAACTGACGGACTACTCGTTGCGCTACGCAGAAAACCAGTCCGATTCGGACGAAGGAAACGCAGAGCAGGAAGGCCGCGAGCCGAGTGCGGAGGACCGAGTAGAGCACCGTGAAAAACCATACCAGGGCGACGCGGTGGTCGGCATGCTCATACCGGAGGATTCGGTCAAGTGTTACTACACCGAGGGTACTCCGCAGATCATCTCGAGCGCAACATCGATGAGTGATCTGCGGGTGGTGGCAGCGCCGAGTGTGAAAACGGCGGCAATCCACAAATCAAACCCCATTCCGATCGGCCAACGGATGAGCGTGGCCGGTGTGGGTCCCACGGTGGTTAGTGTCGGCCGTACCGATGATCTCGGGAGCAACACGCCTGACAAACCGTACAACTACTGCGAAGAAGGAACGCCCGATTTTAGTCGCGACGATTCGCTCACCATTCACGAACTCGATGGTGAGATGGCGACGGAGGTGTTCAAGGAGGACGTTGGGGAACGGGGAGTTGGCAACGGGACACCGACAGTTCCGGCAACCGTGCTCGATCCAACAGACTCGATGCCCACGCCTGGCGTCACTGCCGCCAACGTCGCTTCCGCCACAGACCCGGCCGCTGTCAAATCGGTTTCCTTTCTCAACACAGCGGAAGAGACGCCTCTGATGTTTTCGCGTACCAGTTCGATGGGTTCGCTGTCGAGTGCGGAACCTGTCTGTACCGACGACAAGAGCTCGATCGTGAGCGAGTTTAGCCGACTGGCGTCGGGCGTAATTTCACCGTCCGAACTACCGGACTCTCCAACCCAAACGATCGCCCACTCGCCCCATCGTACGGCGGCGGGGCCCGGTGAAGCGGCACGAGAAAACATCGTTGTTGCGGGGCAGTGCGCTGGAGAAGAGCAAGCAAAGGACGAAACGACGGCAGTAGTGATGATGGTTGATGAGACACCAGAGACGGAGAACCTGCACCCGCACCCGCACGACGCTGTTCCGCTATCAAACGATACGTTTGCGGACGTCGTGAACGTCAATTTTCAAGTCGCCCATACACCGACGCTGTTCTCGTGCTCTACAAGCCTCAGTAACCTTAGCATCGAAGGGGAGGAAGCCAAAACAGAAGACGGCGCAGGAGGCCAAAATTTGAAGGATAACAGAGGCGAGCAGGGCACGGCAGGGATGACGATAGTACCTTCGGTGGATTCTAATGCGCGCCCTCCACCGGTGCTTCCACATCCAGCGACCCTCGTCACCATGGGGTCTAATGGCATTGGAGGAGGAAACGTTTCCGACGGAGATTCGGACGCAGGAGGTGATGAAGAGCTGCTGGCTTCGTGCATCAGCATCGGCATGAGCAGTGTGGTGGCTCGTAACGCGACCACGAAAACGAATAAGTCCGTGACGGCAACGAGAATTTCGCCGCAGAGCAGCGAACTGGAGGCGCAAGTACCGAACGGGCTGTTGCCGTCCGACGAGGTGCATGTGCAAGGCAACGATTCGGACGATAGTATTTCCACGGGTGGCACGGCTGAAAACAGCGACCGGTTGGTCGAGGAGTGCATACGGAGTGGAATGTCTAAACCGAAGCAGCAGCCACCGGCAGAAGGCAAATATAAGCCTCCGGATCGAGGTGCGGACCGGAGGTCGTTGCCATTTGAAAAAGAACACCCGTTCCGGATGATGCGAACGACGGCACTGCCACCGTTAGTGGCCACCGATGAGCTCAATCCGTTTCACGTGGAAAATAGTCCGTGCAACTTTTCCATCGCTTCCGGACTTTCCGATCTGACAGTTGCTTCCGAGACTAATGTGCTACTGACACAGGAAAGGTAAGGTTTCATGCATGCGAATGCGAGGCTAAAGCATCCTAAAGAAGCGGCTGAAGAAGTTTTCGTTCTTATCGAACTTATTTTTTCTCTCTCTAGATTGGAAGACAACCATGAGCATTCGACCATGAGCGCTACGCACGATTCATTGAGCTCACTGTCACTGGAGTCCGACAATGATGATCACATACTCGACGAAGCGATTGCCGCAGGCATCGGCTCTAAGACCCAGCATAGCGGCGCCCGTCCCCCGATGATGCAGGTGGCAGGCAGATCGTCCGCCAACATGGAATCGAGTTCTCAAACTGGATCCTCTGCAATGGGATTGTTGCTGACAACGGCAGCGGCCGGTCACATAACTAACTCTGCCGACGATGCCGCCGATGACGATTCGATGGATTCGATCGATTCGATATTCGCCAACGATCCACAAAACGATTCGTTGCTCGAACAGGCCATCGAGACGGGGATGAAGGGTGGCATGATGACGGAGTATGGACCGATCACCGGGTACGAGTTTCAGGCCGGTATGCTTTACGGTACCATTTCGTACCAGCGCGAACCGGAGCCAGCGGAAAGTTTGTCCGACCGGCACGATGATGATTATGAGCTGCTGACCGAGTGCATCCACGCCGGGATGCAAGGAAAGCCCCGCCCGGCTGGCACTAGTGGTACTGCAGTGGCGCAAGATTCGAACGCACAGAGAGCTCCAGGTGGTGCAAGACGTCCGCATATCGCCTCCTATTCTCCGTCGAGCTCCTATCCTCCGCCGGTGGCCAGTTGTGAAGCCGTGCGCGTCAGAAAGTTTCAGAGGCCAAAAAACGTGCAAACTACGCCTGTGATGTTAACGGTTGCCGGTGCCGCCGAAGCATCAGCAGGCGTAGTAGAGCGCCAGGCAAGCTGGCAAACCACACAACCCATCGGAACATCGGCGAAAGTGAAGCCAGCGGGGGCACCGGTGGCGGCGTTAAGGACATCCACGAACATTCCGGCTCCTTCGCGACGCTATCAGCCTACCGCTATCAACCACATCCGCAATCCCGTCAGCAGCAGCAACAACAACAACAACAACAACAACAACAACAAGAGCACGGTGAACACCACCACGAACGCCATCATAACCATCAGCGGCAGCGGCTTGGATCACGACAACATCACCGTGCGCTTATTGCCGAGCAGCGAGTGGATGAACTTACGGTACAACCGGCAACTGCGGCTTCATTCCGCCGGTATTACCGCCACCACTGGCATACACGGGGCGCCGACGAGCGGCGGTCCGAAGGCATCGGGCGACCGTTCGGCGTCGGGAGCGAATGGGTGTGAACAGCAACAACCGGCGGTCACGATTGAAAAGCACAAAGATCCCAAACAGATGCTGCAATCAGTCGAGCGTCTTACCGAGCGGCTAGTGTCTCGCACGCAATACTTCCGCCCCGCAGCCGAAGACGGTAGTAACGTGGCAGAGCAGAACGATGATGGGATGGAAAAAAGTGGAGGAGCGAGGACAGCAATACCGAAGGTAAGTTCGATTTTTGTCTTCGTTTGATAAAAACATAGAGCTCTGTTGTCCCTGCGTCAGTTGCGGTACTTCAAACCCTAACAGTAAAGTATGAGAACTGTAACCCTGTTGAATGTTGAACATTTAAATCGATATTAACACGTCTGCTCGAGTTCCTCGTCACATGCAACATCGTGACGGCATGAGCTTTATTATAATGCAATGGTGTTTAATTTTTTTTAAATTCCTGTGTAGAATGTAACCACCAGTCGGCCATCGAAACACCTCACCAAGCTACCTAAACAACTTTCACGGAGGTCGTCAGTGACCAAACCAGGCCAGATAAGACACCGACCTGCATTGTGCATAGTGAAGAACGCTACCGCTGTTTCACGTTCTGGTCCTGCACCATGTACCGGTCGCACTACAGGTGCCACTACCATCGAACCCAAACCAAAGCCATCAACCGGAGAAGACTCCCGTAAGCGGTACGGTAACGTGTCATCAGCATCACCAACGTCGCAAAAACTTGATAAACTCTCTATTCGTGATACGAAGTTCACCACGACAACACAAGCGCTAAAATCAAAACCTTCGTTCGGTTCCGTGACTGACTCTGGCAAACGACGGCTTAGCGTTCCTGCCACAGTTAATGCCGACCGGACGCGAGCTACGTCTGCTTTGTTTGAAGAGAAAAGTAAACGCAAGTCATTGGTTCCAGCCGTGTTAGCAACTCCTTCAGCCCCCGTTAGTGCCAAACATCGGCCCCCTACTCTGCCGGGAGAGGCTATTTCGAAACGCAGGATGAACGCTCCGGTCACGGTAGCCAAAGCACGTCCCGCAGTTGGACCGGGGGAACAAGGCAGTCGCTCGAAACCGAATATGGCAGGAGATATAGGATGTTCAGCGCTTGCTGCTCCGTTCGAAAAGACTAAGAGCAAACTTACGGCAGCGAGTGGAGGAATAGATAACACGGAAGTGCCAGCCAAACTGCGTCAACGAACTTTCGTATTCGATCGACCAAAGGTTGTTACAAACGGTCCTCACTTGCCCGTCTCATCCTGGATTCTAAAGCGCCGTGTTCCTACGCCGGCTCCATATAGTGGTTCTGCTGACGCAGGAAGCGTAGTGGCAGACACCCTCCGGCAATCCAACCAGTCAAGGGCCGTCGTCGAGCATACGGCGGCTGCCGAACGGATTCCCAAGATGTCTCTCCCGATGTACGGAAATTTTTAAATTAGAGCACAAACAACTTAGGCTCTTGCAGAATTCTTGCAGATAGTAGTTAAATTATTTTCCCTCTACATTTTTATAAGTGCATACTCATAAGAAAAAAAAATCCCACCACGACGGTAATGACACCTCAAAATGGCATGGGTCGAACAGGTTCTTTCCAATAAGTCGAAAAAAACTGTACGCTATTCTTCAGCGTTTCAGCTTTATGCCGTGATGTTTTAAACGAGTGAGTCGAGACAACGCTCTGGTCCCGTACTGCCATATCTGATTGTCATTACCATTGTCCCCGCTCTTCTTGTGCGATCAAACACGGTGTTTCGAATGCCCAACACATGATGTTTCGATCAAGCACTATGATACGTGCATATACAAAAGCATATCCAATTACACAGTGCTGACCATGAGCCATCTTCACCCAAAAAACCCGGTAACCCAATGAACCCAATGGATGAAATATGCGAAAAATAGAGTTTAAAACTGAATTATGTGATTGAGCTATGCGTGTCCCACCTGAAACGCTGTCGGTTAATAGCGCAGGCATTACGCGTTACTTTCATAAATGTTACAAATGTAATAAGGTTCGTCCGTCGACTATTCTTCTAATTCGCACGTATTAGGCGTTTATAATTCGGATTCGTATGCATGATTCCAGCAAGAAATTCTACCTGCGAGCCAGACTGGCTGGCACGATTCCGTGCCGGAAGATCGCATATAGACTATATTATCACGTTCATGACACCATGCTGCAGTAAATTATACAATTCCAAGAATCTCTGTATTCAGTTTTCATTGATTCCAAACTAGCTCTGGCCAACCTTTTCATGCAAATCCGTGGGATGCTCTGAGACGCATCGGTATACAAGATAAAATCGACGTACGCATTGACGCGGACTACAAAGCGTTCACATGCAAAGTCCAGCATTAGGAAGTCTTGTCTGATCCTGCCCTGGTAGTTGCCAGTGTTGGGCATAGATATATATTATTACCGTTACTATTTCACTTCGGTATCGACGAGATCATGGTAGATGCTGCTGACAGTGCGCCGTGCTTAGGCAATCTATGTCGTATCGAAACGACTGAGAGTCTTCTAAACGCTCTCTTGTGCAGGGTAAGCTCGACAACCTAGCCAAGCGCTTTTTCATGGCATCAACAAGACCAAATTAGAGGATGTTGACACGATTGAGTCTGTACAACTTTAGCTAGCCAACTAATGCATAATGTCAGCAGTGTAGACATGTATGCTGTTATGCGTTAGTGAAATATGACGTGTATTAGCGGAGAACAATCAGAAGCTGCTGGCGTTCGTCAGCCAATGCCTGCGGTGCACTTCACGCCTGGCTGGTGACTACGCAACTCGATCTCGAACGTCGATGTCATCAAAAGATGATAAATATAGGAATTTGTGAAAATAGCGAAAGGTGGGCCTTAGCATTCGAAAAAACGGACACGAAATATAAAACAAGCATCAGAGACAGGCTCTCGTGGCTACTGAACAAAGATCAAAGATATAAAACCATTCCTCGTGCCCCAGGCCTCGTGCCTCGCTTGTCATAAAACCAGCCCTCGTGTCTCAAAATGGCTCTAGCTAAAGACGAAAGATGTGTATTGTCGCCGTTCGATCGGCCGTATGCACCACTACAAGGGATCATATAAAAAAGGGTGTTGGTTACTTATGTAGTAAGTAAACTTCTCAAGGCATCAGTTTAAATCCAGCGCATTCATTTCAATCTAGAAAATAAGAGGATGGAAACAAAGCTCTGGTCTTTCTGACAGCAATTACTTTCTGGTCATACAGAAATTATCGAAGCTCAAATTAGGCACTTCAGGTAAACCTTGGGTAAAACGTTGGTAAATTATGTACTAACTAGCAACCGTGCGTAAAACAGAAATAGCGGCATTAGGTCCATTGTGTTTGCTTCTATCATACAATTTGATAACCAATAAATATAGTCTAAAATCGAAAAACCGACATGGGGTTTTGAAAAATTGTAATATCGAACAGTTTAGTCAAATCACCGATATACAACGTCCTGAAACGGGTTTTCAAACATAAAAGCATGTCTGGCTCAAGGTAAATTTGCTACTGGAACTAACGATCGGCAACAGTGTTGGAAGAAATGGAGATTAATTATAGCAATAAGACGCTAGAAGTGATATTGCCATGAAGTACGACCGTCTGCGGAAGACACAACTGCGGAAACGATACCGTTCTTTTCGTACCTGTGAACAGACAAATGAGACATTGAAATATTCGAATTGGATTGCAACAAGTACAAAAGTGCAAATTTTCGTTTTGAGTTGCAGAGTTTGAACTTGAAAGTTTATATGGCACTTTCATAGTACATAAAGGCAAAAAACAATTCAATGAACCCTTCAAATTTTTCCCACTTTCAGCCAATCTAAGAATATTAAACAACTACATACAACTACAAACTACAGATTGACAAAACTGATGGAACGGATTCAAAAAAAAAGGCCGGCATTCTCGTCGCAACCAGATTGTATGTTTTTCTCATTTCTCCCAGAGGATGCAATGTTGCGCGAGTGAGTTTTTTTTATTCTTGCATTTACGGTCGGACAGTATTTTGAGTGAGTTCGAAAGGGTTATTTCCCTCAGACTAGAATGGTATTACCCCATCCAAGCTGTCTCCTGATGGCGCCAATGGGTTTGTTCTACATTTTCAAACGCCGAAAGCTTCGATATTCGATTTTACAAATCTAACATTCTTGTCAGTTATTGTTGCCCTTTGAAACTCGTTTTGAAATTAGTTCTTTTTTATTAACATAACACGATTAGAGTTTTTACAATCATAGGTAATCATGGCCACGTAATCATATTGATTCGAAATCAAACATTTACGCACCACCCCAGCGGTTGCTCGGCCATACTTTCTATTCTACAATTTGCACCATGTCGATCCGCACCGCAGTGTCGGTCAATGGTCTATTTGCGGTACCACATCTGGACCGTTTTCATGCGCTTTACCTTCTTCTGCAGCTGCAGCACACCGTACAGTAGCGCTTCAGCAGTGGGCGGGCAACCCGGTACGTAAATATCAACCGGTATGATGCGGTCGCAGCCACGCACGACCGAGTACGAATAATGGTAATACCCACCGCCGTTCGCACAGCTTCCCATCGAAATGACCCAGCGGGGCTCCGGCATTTGATCGTATACCTTTCGCAACGCTGGTGCCATTTTGTTTGTCAGCGTTCCGGCCACGATAATGACATCTGCTTGGCGTGGCGATGCCCGAAACACCACCCCAAAACGGTCCATATCGTACCGTGGGGCGGCGATGTGCATCATTTCCACTGCGCAACACGCCAGTCCGAACGTGAGTGGCCAGATCGAACCCTTTCGGCCCCAGTTGAGCACATCATCCAACCGGGCCACAGTCCAATCCGCCCAGCTCGACTGCTTCGTGCCGAACGGACTGTACGGTAGTTTCTCTGGTTTATCATTCTGCACCACCGGCATGGTGGCCTTCGATCGCAGTGGCAGCACCTGGATGGCACCGTTGATTGACGGCAGCCATAGTGCCTTCGACAATAGCGGACGGACTGCCAGCATCGTGTGATTGATGATGAAGCACGGGCCGCAGTGATAAGTCTGGAACACAACGCACAGAGAACCAAGCGTTAGTGGGTATGGCTAGTCCACACGCAGCACCGGACGTCGCTTTTCACAAAGGAAACTACAACCCACCTATTGCACCCGGAAAAGTGCGACGAATATGTGACCGAAAGGATTCGGTTGCTTCGATTTTACATAAGCATGAAGTGGACGAAAAACTTGCTATTGTTCATAAAAATAACACACATACACACTTACTCTTACGCGCACGTCAATTTGACAGCAGACTCAAATTATGTGACAGTTAATTCAACGGCCGAGTTAATTGCGGCCGAGCTTTCCTAGACTTTCGATCCAGTTTGCCTAAATTTTCGACCGAGCTGCCGCAAACCCTTTTGGCGCATCGAATGGATTTTTTTGTCGTTTATCAAATCAGTCAATTTGTAAACTCACGTTGATGAAATGAAATAGTATGAGTGGCTATGTCCAAGACCGGTCGCAGTGGTTCCGTCTGCTCCTCCAGTGAGCCGTGTGGTCCAACGAAACCAATAAACCATCGTAGCCCGCTGGGTAGTCAACGGCTCTGTATAGTTACAAAAATCTCCTCAACATCAGACCGTTGTATTTATTTATAGCTGCATGGAGAACGATGGAAAGCTCTGCAATCCCTTTGCTAGGAGCTTGCCTCCTCTTTAACATCGTGCTGGAGCGAGCCATCCGGGACTCGGGAGTGGAGACCCCAGGGACCATTTACTACAAGTCCAGCCAGATCCTGGCCTAAGCTGGTAGCCGGATAAGTAAGTAAGCAAGTAAGCATGGAGAACGCCATTCGCAGTACTTCTTTGACGGCCCATAAGCACCAAGCTAAACCAAACAACGGAAAACCATTTGACAGCAGCTGTCAAATAAAATTGTTCGTCATGTTCATGTGAAACAAATGAACCATTTTCTAGCATTTCTAATACTTCCGATTATTACAAATGCAGTAAAATTATTGACTGCTAATTCAAGACTATGCGATCGAAAATTCGAAACTACTAGTGCAAGAAAGCATCAGTACATAGCACCACGTGAACCAACCACCAATGTCACGATGGACTTTCGACGTGAGGCTTTAGACGAACGATGAGACGATGCTCTGATTGGTTGAAATCATAGCGATGTATAGACGGCCTGATGTAAATGAGACATTGGCAGTATGTGTGGTGCAACACCATCAATGACCGACCGTTGAGTGCAAGCAAGTATTTTATCATCAATCACTGCGTTGTTCTCGGCTAGGATGTTTCGTTCCGTTGTGTCAAGGTAAGCAGGAAAGTGAAAAAGGCAAAGTGTGGTGACCAATTATTCGTAGGACAGAGAAAAAAAAAATCGGGACAACTATAAAGACAAGGGCACACAAATTTACGCCGTGTACGTGTGGATGTCTCGTTGCAACAAACAACGGAATTTCATTGTGGGTGACGGCGCATTTCCGAAGCTAGAAAATTGGAGTACAAAATTTCGCAGCATATACTGTTACTTTCCCTCTTTATGCATTCTGCATTAGACAAAGTCGTGAATCGACATATTAGGTGGGCCAAAGGTACGTTTTTTTTTCTTCTTCTTCAACCCATTGAAGTTTCCGTCCTTGCTTGCTCGGTACGGAAACAAAGAGCCAATTACGACGTTATTGTTAACCGAACAGAATGTTTTCGTAGAAAGTGCTTTTCCCGATTTTCATGAAACCGATTTTGTTCGATTGCGTGCGGATGCGTACGGACTTTTCCTTACTTCATGCGTTGGTTCACGCGATGGGGGATGGATGTGCAGCCAACAGTGGGGGTCTCTGAGTGTGTGTTTTGTTTTTCTCCTGCTCACACTCACTAACCCTATGTCTCAAATGTTGAATGGAAAGAAAAAAAGGGGTGGTGCGTTTTTATTGTTCGTTTCTCTGACATTTTTTAATGCATATTATTTTTCCTCCGATAGCCCAGAAATGGATGTGATTAAAACGGAGACAGTGTTGAAAGTCCCAAATTGGAAGCTGATGTTTGAAAATCTGACTCTGCAGGAGTCCGATATTCAGCAGCACTTCGAGAATGTCGCCAAATCGTTGCTTAACTTCGAGCCACAAAACGCCACATCGGTACATGTTCCCACACCAGGTAGGCACCACCAGCCAGTAGCAATACTAAAGTCAACAACTACTAAATCTAAACTTGTCCATCGCAATAGTAACGTTTCCAGGAACGTACGTGTACGACGATGCGAGTGCCCGGACCAAGGTTATTATGTTGCTGGAGGAATTCATCAGCGACGACCCTGTACGTTTCATCGAGACACTGAAGCGCACCCAAAACGTATCATCCGTGTGCGGTCGAGTGTTTAAAGTCGGGGAACCTACCTACAGCTGCCGTGAATGCAGTGAGTAGCGAACTAAGGACAGTCGAGTTAAAAGGATGGGATAACTGGCTGCCTTTGATTTGCATTATAGTTACACTTGCACCAACACAAGTGCAATTGGTGACGGTTGGCATAATTTTATTTAGGAATGTTTCTCTGTTTCTTCGTTATAACGTATTCGGCTACAATGACGTAGACTTGATTTCAACCATTTTATAGCGCAGCACTTGGGCACATGACGCAGAACTGCACCTCTACGAAACATCATCGTAATGTCCGATTCTCTCAATATGCAACTATACGGTTGCAGGAAAATCAGTTACGGTTTCCCTTGATAACGTTGCCCACTGATAACGTAGGAACGATTGCAACCAATCAGATAACAACATTTGGGCAGTGACATCAACACAACACAGCATTCAACCAAACAGTAAATGTTCTGATTCAATCGTCGCATTCAACCATGTCGAATCTTATTTAGAACCCTTAAATAGTTACGATTCAATATGCTTGTAACCGTAACATCCTTGGTTGTTTATACTATAGTCGATTGGTTACTAGCGCCCACAGCTTCAATGCTATTTGAAGTTAGAGCAATAAGATGTATGGGGGTGCTGAAACCCTTAAATGACGATAAAGGATGTAAACAAATGTTTCCCTCATCACCAACATAACTGAATGGCGATCGCTGTCAGCCATCAGTGGAGGGACATACAACGGCATCATTCAACCAATAAAATTTTGATTCAACCACTACCAGGTCGCAACTTTTCATCGACCATTTTGGTTAAATCAAGCAGGAATTAAGCTAGGGAAATCATTGAGAGATCAACCTGATTAAAATTGATCAAAACCTGTCTCGAAAATGTGGTGGTGTGGTGGAAACTGTTACCCGCCCAGCCTGGTAAAGTATTGAAAATCGGTTCTCTGTTTGGATCGCCTCTAGAGACGAGGAATTCTATCGACACGAAACCCGTTAATTACCTGGAAGATGGAAGAAAGTAGTAGCTGACGATAGGCAATACTTTCATTAAAGTAGTCATATGTTTTGTTGTAGTTAGACCACAAATTGCGAACAAAAACGGCAAGAATTAAATCATACGCCTAATACATCATTTCTCATTTCCCTATATCTATCTTCCTGCCCGCGATCTCTGTACTGTCTTCTCTCTGTTACGCGATGTCGACCGTGGCCTACAGGCATGGATGCCACTTGTGTGCTATGCTCATCTTGTTTCAAAAAGTCAACCCACCGACTGCATAAATACAAGATGGCTACATCGGGTGGTGGTGGATGCTGTGACTGTGGTGACCACGAAGCATGGAAAAAAGATCCCGTCTGTGAGGGACATGGCGTAAGTATTAGGAACATAAAACGCAAAACGATCGTTATCTTTCAATTTTTTTTGTTTCCTTAAGATAAATTGGAATGCTTCAATGTTTTTTTTTCTGTTTGCAGCAAAGTAATTCTGATCAAGGCGAATCGCAGCAACAAACAGCGCCACTGCCCGAATCGGTACAGGGCCGCTGCCGATTTGTGTTTCGTGCCATACTGAATTACTGCATGCGTGTGCTACAGATGCACAGTGACGGTAATCTGGTCGAGTTAGACGACGAAGAGAACTCCCACTGCACCATACTGTATAACGACGAAACGCACACGTTCGAGCAGGTGAGTGATGAACTGACTCTGTCTACTACAAAACCATTTGAAGCAATAATTGACACATTTGACTTCTGTGCTCTTTTTTCCTTGGTTTCCCTGTGGATCATCGTCGCTGCCAACAAATCACACAGGTCATACAAACGCTGACGTCGATTGTAAAATGTTCCCAGAAAGAAGCGGTCGATTATGTGACCAGTATTGATCGGGAGGGACGTGCCGTAGTCAAGTGTGCCCCCTTTGAGGTGTGTCGCAAACTGAAGGAGGATATTGAAACCAAGGCAATACGGTCATCGATGGGTATGAAGCCGTCCCCGCTGAAGGTGACAGTTCTCCACCGAAATGAGGTGGCTTGTCAGCACCTGGCTATGCAGATATTAGGCTGGTTTGTAGGGCCAATCTGGACCGGAGTAGCGGTCTTTTTGATTTTAACGATGGCGATAATGCTTCGATTTTAAAGGTTTCACTACAACTGTTCTTATTCTGCCTTTTCCAACAGGATGCAGGAGTTTTTGTCGCTTCACAGCACGTTCCGTAACATTTTCGCCGCGCTGGTCTGCGAAACGTCTACAGCGTGTAACTTGAAGATCATCATGAGCAATGACCACAATCTCTGGAAATCGGCTCGCACCTGCTGGCACCGGCTGCTCATCTCAGGCATGCTGATGGAGTATGAAAACAAAAAAAATCTTGCAGTTGTCTTTACGCGCCATTACGGACCTCTGATGCAGGACTTTATCCGCGACGACCACTACCACTCGTTTTCGATCGTTTCGTTAAGCGTGCAGCTCTTTACCGTTCCGACGATCGCACACCATTTGATCGCTCATGAGTCGGCCTTCTTCAAGCTGATGCACACGTTCTACGCCGAATCAATTGAGAAGCACATCAAAAACAGGCAACTGCAGTTTGCAAAAAACACCTCTTCGATGAACGTGTTCAAACGTTCGGCCTACATACTCATCGATCTGAAATATCTGCTTAGTTTCCGGCCAGAGGAAGGCATGTGGACGCAGGAGCTGCGTGCCGGATTTCTGCATGGTGTGCAGATTTTGATACGCCTGTTGAAATGCATGCAAGGCATGGACGCTGTAACACGTCAGGTTGGTCAGCACATGGAGTACGAACCGGAGTGGGAGACAGCATTCACGCTTCATCTGAAGCTGTCGCATCTAATCACGCTTGTGCTAGAATGGTGCGCCACTGATCGCATTGTGTTGGTGAAGGTGTATCGAATGCTGCTGACCGCGCTAACGGATGTAAAATTCATAGTGCATGAAATGACCGTAGTCACTCGGGAAGTGGCGAACCATGGCGCCTCCTGTCTTACATACGACGTGTCGTCGAGGCCGGTATCGGTGCATCTACCGTTGACCCGTTTTCTGGCTGGGCTGTACCTCGAAATTGAACGCTACGGATTGACTTACGATTCCATTGCACCGAATTGTCCTGAGCGCCCGACTCCCGAACGTATAATTGAACCTGTCCTGTGCACACGGACAATGATTTCGCAAGTATACGCCGGGATGTGGCGCAGGAATGGATATGCCTTGCTGAACCAGATTTATTTCTATCGCAACGTTAAGTGCCGTTACGAAATGCTGGATCGGGATATTGTGATCCTGCAAATTGGCGCATCGTTAATCGAGGCGAATGAATTTCTGATTCATGTGCTGAACAAGTTCAAGTTGCTACATTGGCTAGAGAACGATCAACCCGTGGCACCCAGGCGCTTGGCGGAAGCAGCGATGGTCGAGGAGGACTATGTGCGGCAAACGGTTAACTTGGTCGACGAGTTTCTTGAGCTGCTCATTGCGATCGTTGGTGAGCGATATGTTTCAGGAGTGGGAGCGGTCACTGAGAACGATCGCATCAAAAAGGAAATCGTACAACAGCTGTGTATCAAACCACACTTGCACTCGGAGCTAAACCGTGCCCTGAACGAAGATAAGTATAGCGAGACAGCGATCGAAGCAGTCATCGAGGATGTGGCGGTGTTCGAAAGGCCAACGGCAACAGGAAAAAAGGGTGTTTACCGGCTGAAACCTGAATATTACAGCTGGTACAATCTCTACTTCTATCACTACACGAAAGAAGACAAATCAAAGTCGGAGGAAACGCAACGCAATCGATGTAAGGAACGAAACGAACTAGTGTGCTGTCCGCCTCCAGCCCTACCGAAGCTAACGGAACCGTTTAGGTAATTGTGCTCAGTTTGCCAGTTTTTTTCTTCAGCAATGGTACCTAACTTGTTTGCGATACCTTTCCTGATTGTTCTTTTTTTAATGTGTACAGTATTATTCCTAACATACTGCAATGCGACGTGATGCTAGAGATCATGAATGTAGTGTTGATCCGAGCCCTGGATCTGAAGGCGATCAGCTTTTCTGAGGGACAACTGCAACGCGTAAGTAAATTATCGCTAGCAAAAAAATTAAAACTTTCGATTTATTCATTTGATTTTTTGCTATTTTACAGCTGCTGCACTTGATTGGATACGCCATTCAGGAGGAAGAGACTGGACACTATCCGTATCTTAAGTTTTGCGAACGTAGTCAAAAGATCAATCTTCTTTGGATGCTTGAGGAACTCGCCATGAGTCAACGTGTAAGTGAATTTGAAATGTTTGATGCCCCAAGTTTTCCCGATATTATATTGTTATCTTGGTTTTTTGAGCAACTTATAGTTGGCATTAAATCAATCGACAAATTGTCTGTTATTTTCAAACAGATCACGCTTTGATCACGATATATTTCACGTTCCGTAAGACCATATTTAAAACTAGCTAACTTTGGTGTTTGCGAGTTCTGAATATGTGTTTCATAAGACGGATAGTTTACCAATTACCAGTTGAAATTTTGTATTTAAACACAATTTGGAGGTTTCATGAGATAACTTTGCAGAAAGTTCTTTATACAAGTTGTAGCAATGTAGATTGGTTGTTTGCGTTGATGTTTCTATTTTTGTTATTCGTACAACCCGACAGGTCGAATCGCAGCGCGATCTTTTGCGCTGGGTAATCCAACGCTACAAAGCACTCGAAACGAAAAACAAAACCTTGCAAATGGAATCGATCAAGGAAGAAGTCGAGCTGGGAGTACCAGCATCTTCATCATCCCAGGAGAATAGAGAGGCGCCGCTAAACGAGACATCCGCGTCCACTACCATCAATGCAAGCGATACCAGTACTGCCACCGTCACTACGGTAACGCAGCAGAATGCGGAGCAGGTGGAGAAAGAGCAGCGTGCGAAGTTGGCGGCCAAACGTCGCGCTGAAATCTTGGCACAAATGCACCATGCTCAAATCAGCTTCATCAACGCGAACGCGGCTATGTTTGAGCACGAAGAAGCCCTGGCGGATGCGTCAGTCGAAGAAGATATGGACTGGGTACCATCCGCTTCCGGTTCTGCCTCATCATCGTCATGTACTACGGCTACAGGGCGAGCGGTGACCGAGCAAAACATCCAACGACAGCCGCCAAATGCAGCTGCAGCTGCAGCAACAACTGCAGCGGAAGCTGCTTCACCGACCGAACCGACTCCGGCACCCTCTACCCCCGTTTGCATGGGTCCAGGGCGCGCAGATGTTCGCTCAACGGAAGGGGCTGTGTCGCACCGTTATACTTGTATTCTGTGTTCGGAGGAATCGGTGCTATCTGCTCGCAACACCACGTGTATGGTCTACGCCGCGTTTGTTCAGCGCTCTTCCGTTCTCTCCCGCTACCAACAAACCAACGAAGAGGGTCAGTTGCAGTACATCGAGACGGACATTCACCCATCCCCGCACATCAGCACTTGCGGGCACGTTATGCACGCCGACTGCTTCGAGCAGTACTTTAATAACGAGATAATGAAGGAAAGCCGACGCCCTTACCGCAACCGGACACCGCTTTTGTTCGACGTCGAAAAGCGCGAGTTTCTCTGCCCGTTGTGTCGTTTTCTGAGCAACTGCCTCCTACCGCTCATTCCCCCGCTCGACGCGATCGGCGTAAATGATGGCGGGCTGTGCCTCCCCGAGGTCCGTGACGCGTGCCGCCAAATGCCACAGCAGTTTGATTTTGAAACTTGGTACACCTACATGACGGACTTTTTGTTTTTCATGAAGCTGGAAATGACGCAAAAAAACAAAACTCAGGCGCGGCCCGCGTCGTCGCATCACTCGGTCGTCGAACAGCCGGCCGCCGATCCGTGCGTGCTGCCGGAAACGACGATGCCGGCTTCCCCGACCGGACTAAACACCACCAATACTTCCAGTAGCACCAACGGCAGCTCATCGCTTGATACTACCGTGTCGATGGATGAAGATGAGATTCTCGACGAAGAGGAAGAAGAAGAGCAGCAGCAACCTCAGCACGAAAATGGCGGAAGCGACGACGAAATTATGGGCGAGTTTGAAGGAATCGGCAGTGAAGAGGTGGTGCCCGGCGAGGTCGGCGAGGTCGACGAGGATCCCCTCGAACTGGACGGCATCGAGTGGAGCGAACTGACGACGGAACCGCTGCGCACGACGGTGTTGGCAAAACTGGAGATGAGGTACCCAAAGATTCGGCTCATACCACCGATGAGCCCGCAAGCCATTGCCCAGTCCGAGCACCTGTTTGACACGGACATTCAAGACTATCTCCACAAGTTTTGCATGGCTGTCGGTGAGGTAACAACCATACCTCCCGTCGCCAAGCACTTCAACAACTATCTGTCCGTGTGGCTCTCCTGCTCGTACACCATCAAGTCGCTCGAAATGCTGCTGCGTGTGATGGATCGGCCGCTGGGTTCGGAACTCTCGATACGTTACTCGAGCTGTCTGCGCGGGCTGGTGCGCGTCTCGTGCGTGCTCGGCTCGATCATGCACACTGTCTCGTACCGTCCAAGCATGTTGAACTACCTCGTCGACCTGTACGAGACACTGTTCGGGCACAAACAATCTGCTTCGTTCTTCGATTGGGACTTTTTCGGTATCCTCAATACGTGCTTGTTTGCCACCCGGCGCGTCCTCTTTTGCACCATGCCAACCGAGCGCATTCCGAAAGGCGACGAACTGGATCGGTCAATCGTTCAGGCGGTCTTTCTTCTGAACGTGTTGCGTACGCTCGTAACATCAGCATGTGGCAAAATCGGAACCGGTGCTGCCGACGCCGACAAGGAGACCCCGGCACCCGGTTCCGCTGGTTTGGACGGAAGTGGTATGCCGAATGGCGACCGAACGAAGGTAGCCGATGATGAACCCGTGAGCGAAGCAGACCAGCAAGCGATGAAAAATCTTCTGTACCTATTCCGGGACTTCAATATCCATTACGAGCCATTGACTGAAAGTGAAATAATGGAGGGCGTCCATGAGCATAATCAGCGCGAGTGCGAGGATGCGGCCTGGGAACGGCAAATAGTGCGATACATCTTGCGTGACATCCGCACTCAAAGCCAAACACTGCTCCGCTGCTGCTGCCTGTTGTTCCATGGTATCACCGACGTCGAGTTACCAAAGTGCACCGGTGATATACAGCAAGATTTCTCCCTCATGGTAACCTACCTGGGCATTGAGGCTGATCCTTTGAGCTATTTCCGCCCGCACGCTGCATCGCTGCACTTCATGTCAGATCTGGCAATGTGCAATCTAGAACAGATCAATCGCATGCGCAACGCACGTGACGAGCAGCTTTTGGCCGGTGCGATGTTCCTCCGACCCGGTGGGCCACCGGTGCGCCAGCTGATCGACCTGCCCGACGATTACAGCGATCTGATCAACAGTGTGTCACTTTTCATGTGCCCGAACAACATACGAGACGATTCGCGCAACCCGACCATGTGCCTGGTGTGCGGCGAAATCCTCTGCTCTCAGTCGTTCTGCTGCCAAAAGGAGTTGGACAAGAGTCTGGTCGGCTCGTGTACTTACCACACGTACGAATGCGGCGCCGGCATCGGGATATTTCTGCGCGTGCGTGACGCCGAAATACTGCTGCTCGGGATCAACAAAGGTTGCTTTGTACCGGCCCCATACCTGGACGCCTACGGGGAAACGGATCAGGGGCTGCGTCGGGGCAACCCACTGCGACTGTGCAAGGAGCGCTACCGGAAGCTTCACCTGACGTGGTTAAGTCACGGATTACACGAGGAAATTACGCGTCGCAGCGAAGTTCAGCAAACACTTTTCGCGACCCAATGGCAAAACCTGTAAGAGACAAGCTCACAAGCGGTAGCTTCCCGTGCCCAGCACGATACAATCGTTTCTGAGAACATGGAGAGTGGAACATGGCTGAAAGTATTCACAGTGGAGTTACGTGGACAAATCAAGGTATTTGGTTATGCTGCCCAGTTATGAAACGGTCTTGAATTTGTGGTCGGTTTACCAGTTAGAGATTTTGGTGTTACTCACAGATTTTTCCTTGTATGATGGAAGATAGAAAAGAACTACTTTGAGGAAACGGTGCAAGGTCAATGTCGGATAGGGTAACTATACTATCAGCAAAACGGATTCAGAGATGAATGAAGCTTCTTGCTTCAATAACAACATCAGCTCGATAACGTTAGTTTAGCGTGCTGACAGCGTGATGTGAAAAAGTGATGTTTTGATTTAGGTAGAATCGCAAATTATGTAACGATCGGCACAGTTGTGAGGATGTCATCATGTTTTATATTCATCTAGTTTTTTCGGGTAAACCTCTTAAACCCTTTTGATATTCTCGCTATACTTATGTTTATGATAACTGCTTTCTGGATTATGCTTTTTTGCTAGTTGTTGCTGCTGTTTACTAATTCGTTGCTAGCTAGCAGAGCTAGAGAGGAAATTGCAAGACACTAAACACTGCAGTTGTTCCTCCGTCGCACTATCTCCTCTGGCCACAGCTGTAAGATTTGTAGCGTTACGGCATGGTAGGCATGGGCAAGGTGTATGGTTAAGGTCACTGCGTGCAAAAGGTGCCACCAAAAACTAACTTTTATTTCTTCCAAAAGAAAAACATCACGTCACAGTACACCAAATAGACAGTATGCCGTCGTTTTGCGGATAGTATGGCGGTCCTGTAAAGGTACTCTTTTCTTATGTTTCGTTTTTTTTAAATATAAATTTCAATATTTTGTAATTCGAATAGCTTGGTATCTTGGCAGATACGTGTAGAGAGAAGAAAAGGGACAGATATTGTAGGTTGACTCAAGTTCATTTCAGTTAACGACGAAGAAATAGGCATAGAGGGAGTCGAGAACTACAAATCGTCAGTCGAAAACCAAATCAAGAAAAAGTAGCAGATACAGCAACCGTAGTCTTAGTCTTATATTTAGGGTGTCCACGAGCAGGAGAACCAAAAGTTCACATTTCAAAGCGATCATTTTGGGGCTATTACATTTGCTGAACATAATCGTAGTCGTTTTTTTTGTGTGTTTTTCAAAACGTGTTTTTTATGCATCTATTACAACTGAATTATGTTTACGTCGGGTGTTTCTCTGTTTTCCTTTAATTATAAGTATATGTTTCTCAATCGTTTGAACTTGAAGGTGCGACAGATCTTAGCAGTTTTTTTTATTGATGTCCAAATTGTCTACATCATCGATAGAGACGACCCAACACTAGATGGTATACGAGGACATGTATGTTTGTATGTATGTAAATTGTAAATGAGTAGGAAGAAAGTTTGCTAGAATGAAAACGAGACTCAGACGGTAAGATGATGACGCGACCAGCTTTGTTTTGCAGTTTTTGAAACTAGCGGATCTAAGATCGTTTGTTCGCGCTATTGAACCATGATCCAAATTCATTTGATGCAACTGAAAACTGTCATCAATTTCAAACTAGATTACTGAACTCAGTTTATAGAGAAGAATGATAACGCTTTTATGCAACTTACATTCATTTCACGTTTGATTGCTCCAAACTACGAAGGTATGAACAAAAACGGTGCATAAAAAGAGAAGTAGCGTAGAAGCTTAGTCAAACAGAAGTTATTTGGGTGAAAGGAAAAGACAAAGGATTCGTAAATGTCATCAACTCGCAAGTTACGCATGAAGTAAACTGTATCGTGTGAAGCGTGTCTTGTTACCATCCCGTTTTTTAACTGCTTGTTTCAGGTCGTGTTTTTAGTGGAGCACGTAGCAATTAACCTGAAGCTAACATAATGATACTGTATGATACACATATACAATTACGATCGGTTGTTAGATTAGCAGCTATTGTAACTTGTCCTTAAATAAACCGTTAACTTCGAACGAGAAGAATGCTGTTCATGAGTTGGAAGGCACTGCCAAGGAGGTGAGAAAATCCGAAAAGCTGAGGAATATCAAACTTGTAGCCCCGTTGGTAGAAAAATCGGTACCGTGCCGTGTAGCCGCTGGTGGAGGCTACCGGTCACTGTGAGGTTGTCGTTGTTGACGAATAACCGTTCCGGTACGAGTCCACCGCCAATGAAAGAATAGTTTGGGAGATAGAATCTCTTAAAGTCTACTAGAAAACCTGAAGTCGGATGTCTTTGAAACGGAACGTTGCAGAAGACAATGTGTTTGCTTAAGCACTGTGAGCGCAAACGCCTTAAGACCACCCGAACGACACATTCTGTGTGAAGCGCGCAGGCCAGAGGAATTCATATAAACGCATGAACGGAGTCACGGGGTTGAGGACGGGATGCGCATTATTTATTGCCAATAAGTTGTAATTGTAATTGTAAGGGGTGGTCGAGAGTGCTATATTGTTCCAGGTGTTGCCAGTGTGTGTACTCATGGCTAGAGGTTCGCGGCTTCGGTATAAAATGGACATCTTTAGTGTATCGTAGTTTCGTGAATTCCTTTTAAGCTCTCTTCATGGAGCCGGGCCATCGTTGATTCATCAACGCCCCGAGGCGTTCGAGAGCGAAGTTCTTCTACTTGTGATTGTTGTGTCGGTGCCAGATCGGTGAGACCGCTAGACGGCAGCTAAACAGAAGAATCAGATCACACACCGAGAGAAAATGGAAAGAAAATGGAAACAAATACCAGCTTAATCAAACTAAAGAGCTACACAAAAAGAAAGCAACTGAGGTAAATTTACAAACTAACTAGGAAGGGTGAGGGAAGGACGCGGAGCATAACGGTTCTAAAGGGCGCTTGCATTCTTACAAGCACAGATAATTTACAAATAAGTAATGTCACTAGCTTTCAGGATGGGGGGCGTAAGAGAACCTTTCCCGGCCTCCACAACGCGGCGACGACCGCCCCCCAACGTTGACGATTTAATTGTCTTTTATTGCACAAGAAAAGAAAAGATAACATCATAACATAACATCGACAAGCTCTTTTCGTCGTCGGCACGCTCGTCGTATAACACGTCTCCTTTTCTTGTGTAAAACTCTTAAGTTGAACAATAAAAGACAGTTAAATCGGCTTTAAACTAAAACGTATCCGGTCTACGGGCCTTAAACATTGAAGACATGGGCAAACATGAGTCGGGTCTTCTTGTCGTAGAAAAAATGCAATATTAAGACAAAATCATTCCTACCTCTGGTCGAGTCCTCTATGCTGTGGGCCCCTTCTCCAGCCAATACGTCGAAACGCCATAAATCAACGGCAACATCCACAGAGGAGCGCTTGTGAAACTTGTAAGTCGACTCCAGATTATAGCGCAGTTCGGCCAGTACCGTACCTTTCACGTCCCACTGCGCAGCTTTTTTTCGAATGAAATCCCTATAAGTAAAAGGCTTTCTTGTCGATTACCGGATTATTGAATTCAGCGATGTATCTTGTCGCTTGAGAGACATACCTTATTTTTAATCTTACAGGAACGGACTGGTCCGTATTTATGTACATACCTTGTTGATGATTTATGCATCGAGTACACAGCGCACCTTGCCAACTTGATGCCAATGCGCAGGAATGCCATATCAGTGCCACTGTTTTGCTTCGTTCCAAACGGTGGGTTCATCAAAACTATATCAAATTGTCCACTGCGGAACAGCGTTTCCAGCTGCAGTACGTCCACCTGCACGCAATCAATGTTGTCCAGTTCGAATTCCCTACAGTTCTGTGAGAAAATCTATGTTCGCAAAAGAAAAATACAATAGTTATGGATATATCTACTGACGCGAAGCAGTTTCGCACATACCTCCACTGCGTTTGGATCGATTTCCGCACCAGTAACATTGCTAGCGCCAAGCAGTGCCGCCCCGATCGAAAGCATACCGGAACCACAACCAAGATCCAAAACCGATCTTTCTTCCAGATCTTTGAACTTAGTTTGAATATCGTAGAGCGCCTGACTGGCAATATGCGGCGGTGTCATGTACTGCTCGAGTTTCACTTCCGGTTTGACGAAATCGTCAACGCTTTGCAAAAGTGTCTCCAGTTTTTTCAGCTTAATGCAAGCCATCTTTGGTATGGCGTTTAATGCCTGCACTTGGAATTATAGTCACTTCAACGCCCAGCACAACATAGTATTAACAACTTAATGAATTGTTCTAGATAAATCGTAATAATTGATCAGGTTTCTTTACTACTGCGAGTTCCAAACTGCTATCATACCATCAACAACAACATTCTACCTATCCGATTTATTTCATACCTTAAACACTCTTCCTAACGCTAATCGAAACAGTCTCTCTCTCATTCGTCACCGTGACCGGTTTAGTTCTGTAGCCTTAGAAAAACGCAGATTGTTTTTAGTTCTTCGTTGGACTAGTATAATGCACCGTCGCATTATCGTAGCGTGGTAGAACGGGTAAAATGCAGTTGCCGAACACCGAGTCCTGAGGAATGAAAGAGCCAAACGATTGATTGATAGCTTGATTCCACACACCCTTGGCCACAACGTTCACACTGCCGTCGTTGGGTAGCTGCGTTCCAGCGTTATTTGCTGTGTACTAAGAAGAAAGTAACGAGATATAGTGGTTGATTTGATACACAAGATAACGCCAACATAAAAGAGGGAAACTCCGTTTCAAAAAGGTCAATACTTAATTAGCATAACTTGGGGTCATGGGTAAGAGCATGGAGTCAAACTGAGAAGACAAGATAAAGGTAAAACCACGTCTTGAAAAGCAAAAATATTTACAACGAAACTCCTATGCAATATCCCTCTAAAATGCTGCGACATGATTCGTTCAATCAGAACTTCAAAACGCCTATGTCCTGATTGTTTTCCCCCTACGTTTGATGACTTTATTGTCAAAATGTTTCAAAGTTTGCTTTCTAACTAGTTGAATCATGGAACTGTTAAAGACTCCGCCCGTTTGCAGGCACCTTCCGCACTACTATCCTCACCGGGCGTAAGCTTTGTTGCTGGGATACTCTCTACGGGGATCCTTATCACGAAGGACAAAGAGTGCAGGACAAGATCCTATTGCCGTCTAATCTCATACCTCAAATGCTGACTGCCTTACTGAACACGGGTAATTACTGAAGTATCTCAACCGTAGGGGGAGCGCTCCGTCGCCGCAATGTCCACCATGCATGGGCAAAGTGGAGTCGTGTGAATACGTTTTGTTTTGTCTTTCCCAGGTTCGAGAATGTCCTGAATTTCATGCGTGGTCTGAAAACTATCTGTGTGGACAACATACACCAACACATATGCGAACTACGGAACTTTTTGATACGGAACGGATGCCTCTTATTCAACTCAATATTCAAGGAATGGACTTATGTACTTGCGGGCTTGAAAACACCGATGATGGTGTATAAAGGTTGGCAAATCCAGGTGGCGATGTCGAGTTGGCTCCCTTTTGTAGTTGCTGCTTTTTGATCTGTATGTCTTCTAGAATTTTCGTCAGATCTGTAAAAAAATAGGAGCTTGTAAAACGACACTACTAACCACGTAGACCACGACACCGTGCTTAATGAAACAAACCTTGATTGGGTGTTGTAGCTGGAAAAGCCATTAGAAGAATCGCGCAAAGGAAAGAATTCCCTGTCCCTAGCACTCGTACCAAATACTGCAGCTGTACATGGAATAATTTGTGACTACAAAGATGTTTTCAATCAGTTTGGTTTTTTGTAAAGATATTTAACAACATGGCACGAGAATCTGCTTCCAAACGAGATTTCAACCGTTACAAGATAGAAGCTCACTGGGTTTTGCTCTAGTTACTACGAGCTAGCAGAGCAAGTTTGAAAGCAAATTGTAGCTGTCGCTAGGCGCTACGGTGGCAACTGTCCGTCTTCTGTGCGCGATGTGGCCGCACCGTTCGCTTCAGACGCCTGCCACTGCTCCTCTCTCCACGCCTGCTGGCGCTGTAGCGCTATGGTCCGGTCGCCAGGTTGTCCGCCGTGTGTGGGCATCGGCCAGCAGTTCCTCGCTCTATCGCTCGAACCTCGCGCAGTACAGCATGTCGTTTTCCACTGACTCCACAGCCCCAGGGCACCAGGTGCAATCAAAGCCATTATAGGTACTCTCGAAAGAATCCGTGCCCTTAGAATACCTGTGATATGTGGAAGTCTACACGTCTATGCTTCCTATTGACGCAGCGCGCAACATCCGGAACCACTCGGAGGGCCTCGAAGGGCCTTATGTGCTGGCGGAGCCTGGCGCGGAGTGCTGGCTGTGCTGGCAGTGACTTGCCGGGCCGTAACGTTACAGTTTTAACCGGCGTAGCAAGAAAAGCAATAGCGGGCGGCTGAAGCAGTGGCCGGCGAAGATGCGGCCGACTAGCGAATGGTGTGACTCGAAGGCTCCGAAACAACCGGAACCGGAAAGATCGTCTACGGACGCAGCATGGGTGTTTAGGCACCCACCCACTGGCATCTAGCGAGCAGCCGAAGGTCGATCGCCCGCGTCGGGGATGCAGTCAAGGATCTGCCGTATCGAAGGTGGTGGAATATATGTGCAGCCCAACTGGCAGCGTTGTCGCCGTTTGCTGATGAGCGACGTGTGGCCGAAAATACCGAGTAATAATGTTATTGTTTTGTTTATATCATTAATGTGTTTTAAATCAACCAAAAAGCCACGATTTGGTATAGCCTGGACTTTCTATAACCAAGGTGCAGTGTGTGCAGCCAACTGATTTTGAGGCCAACAAACATAGCCTACGTTTGAATACACATTCGTATCGGCGAAGGGTATTCACGTAATTATACTTACTATCGTGTCTAAACAACACCGGGATCACACTACAGCTTCAAATAGATCTTCCCGTTCCGAAATAGCTGCTGCCTCAGAGGAATTTGTATGGCGCGATGGATCAGCCGAACGTACTTCTCGCTTCTCACTTCTTGGTGGTCAACCACACTGTGAAGAGAGGCTCGTGTCAAAACTCTATTTTGTCTATCGAGAGCTCGCTCGCGAGAGATACTTTTGGTGGAGAGTGAGAGATATTCATGCTGTCAAGCGTTCTGTTTACGCTGCACACACGCATGCTGTCAATTCGTGTGCGCCGACTGCCGATCGTTGATTAAAAGCACTGCCATTTTGCGGCACTTCATCTTTTTATTTAGAGCTAATATGATGGCGATGGCTGCCAGTCACGCCAATGCTGTAATGCTGTGCCGTGTTTGTGATGGCTGATGCATTTGTTTGCATCGCAGCCCCATACAAGAAATTGCTCTAGCAAAGAACAGTCAACTTTATTAAATCGCTGGTCAAGGTCGAGCCGTTGGAGAAATACAGCAGGCCGCATAAACGAATTGACAGAATGCGTGTGTGTGCAGCGTAAACAGAACGTTTGACAGCATGAATATCTCTCACTCTCCACCAAAAGTATCTCTCGCGAGCGAGCTCTCGTTAGACAAAATAGAGTTTTGACATGAGCCTCTCTTCACAGTGCGGTTGACCTCCTAGTGGGAATAGAGGAATACACTCGGCCGAGCCATCCGTACGGTCCAAAACATCTGTGGCCGAAGCCAAATTCCCGAACGGGTGTTTTTTCGATTTTTGTCCGATATTGCTAGATCAATGTTACTGTTAATCAAATACTTTTTCAAATACATCATCGTTAAGTAAGAAATGCAGAGTACTGTTTTCGGCTCCCCTGCGTAACAAACTGTAAACATTAGCTAAGCTACATCGCCGAGGATCGAAAGAAGCGTGATATTTTTATCGGAAAACGCACGCACTACAGCTGCAAATTATGGCCAACTGCTTCCGTACTGTGTCGTTGAAATGTCGCTCGTTGGGTCGAGTTTATGTTCCCCGTGTACAATACGATACGAGACATCCGAGCGAGAGCCGGTACAGCACCTGTCACGAGACGCTGGCCAAGCATAATTCTATAGTCAGTTTATCACCGGCAAATTCGTGTGCCTCTAGTCTTCACAATGCGTATTGCATAATATCCAAATTTCTTTCTGCTTGCTTATGTCTAACCTCAACCGACCAACGAAAGGTATTGTTGCCCGAAGTAACTTCCGTTATTCCCGATGCATTTGGATTCCGAGGCGTAGTTTCGATTCAGCACAGTGAAGTGCTGCAACGTATGACGGAAGAACTGAACCCCATAAGTTACTGCAGAAATGAATGCACTCCATCAAAGGTATTTTGGAATTTGCTTAACATCGGTGCGGTTTCGGTGCGCTGAATTCCCCTTCGTAATGATGAATGATGTATATTTTCCTTAATTTTCATCGACAGGGTGCATCCAACGACAACCAACCAACTGAAGAGCAGTTGCAGCGAATATACCATGTGCTCTCGAATACGCTACCGAAACTGTTTGTGCAACCGCTTGACTATTCTATCTACAATCCAAATTTAATATTCGAAAACAATATACGGGGAACACGAACGGTGTAAGTAGTGTAGTAAAGTTAGTATGCTTCTAAAATGAATAGGACCGTGAACTTATTGTATTTTATTTGGCAAAAGTGCAAACAGGCTTTCAATCGTTTCGTACTGTTATTCTTTTGGTTTTACTGCTTCCAGTGGGCTTTACCATTATGTAAAACAAATTGCACTACTGCGGACAGTCGGCCATCTGAAGTTTGCATATGTTACCTTTGAAATATTGAAAATTACCAAGCATCCTGAAGATAATACCGTAAAAATCCGGTGGCGCATACGTGGCATTAGCGCGCTCAAAGTGATGCTACAGTTCTGGAAATACAAGCTGTGGAAGTTGAAGGAAATATTCAACGACCAGGAAGCGTAAGTATACTGTAGTAGCGAATAAAAGAATATATATTAAAACATTCTTTATTATCGCTTGCCTTTTTAGCTGGTACGATGGTTTTTCTGTACTATACGTAGGCTCCGATGGACTGATATCGAAACACGTAGTTGATAAGGTAATTATAGGGTTCGTTCGTAGAACCCATTAGCATGTTATAATATGTTACTGTAGCATATCAGTACAATGCCATTTTTATCATACTTTTTCATAGATTGTGCCCGATGACGATACAGTGAAGGTAGCCCCAAAGACAATAGTATCACCGAAATTGGCTCTTGTTGTTGGTGTTACTGCGGAAATGTACCCGGTCTTGAGTGGTCCGCTTATCTAAGAGGTGAAAGAAACCTGTGGCTACTAAACGATCGTAGCCAGTGCAGAATTTCTAAAGCAGCATTGTGTAATATTTGTTTTTAGAGATCATATTCGTAGAATCGCATTCTTACAGTGTATCATTGACCTCTGTTCGATATTTCAAAATATGAATAAAAATTGAAATTCCAAAGAATGAAATGAAGCGATTTTTAGCGTCGTTTGGTGGTGTCACGCAAAGTGGAGTATGCCTTCCAACTTGGCTAGTTAATGTGCTTTATTCAACAGAACTAATTAATCATCGCTACCATTTAAAGCCACTCTCCGCGCTGCCTTCAACCAGCACGAGGAACCTCATCTGTCAAGCAACATTCTCGCAGGTGTAGATTGATGATCGCGAAGGCATTTGTTTACATCCTTTATTATTGTTTAATGGGTTCACCCGGGCTTTCTATAGCAAAGGTGTGGCCGTGCTAGGAAGCAACTATCTTTAGCACGGTGCTTTACTGACATGTGTTTACGATATTTAATGAACTACATCATCAGCACCGTGGTATGTGGTGCTCATACATAGTGCTGTTAGAATTTAATTCCTTAACAATGTTTGCGACTTTGCTCAAAACTAATTTTTGTGTGTTAAGTTTTTTGTTATAATACATCCCATTCTCATGTCGTGGTTCGTTTTTTGTGATTACACATGCAAATTTATTCGCTTTCCATTATAATAATGTAGATTTGCGTTGTGGTTATTTTACCGATACAAGAGACCCAACAAGGAAATCCTTCATCAACACCGAGCCACAATAAGTGGTTTGCATTTTAACTGGCATCCTTTCTCTTTTAGTGCTATCCATTGGCTGTTGATTACACCATTGACATAACTGGAAGTGTGCTAATGATTATATTTTCGTACTCTCGATTGGGCCACCGATCGTGCTCACGGTTAGTGCACTCGGTTACTAAGCTGTACCATGTAAAAAGGACCATGGGTCAGTTATAAGTTTGCAGTGCTGTGAGTGCATCAATATGTATTAAAAACTTCTTGTGGTGGGAGACAGTGGAGCGAGTGGAGCGAGTGTCGATTCTTCCAGGGCTAGCTGTGTAACGAACAAGAAATATACACTATGTCCAGTGGAAGCAAAAGTCAACCGAATGTCGGAAGCGACAGGGCAACGGAAATGCCGCAGGCACTGCCATATTCAGTAACCAGCTTGTTTCCGTTGTCACCACACTATACCGCCCCCCCTCACTGCGTCAAAGATGAAGACGGGTTGCTTTGGGAGGCACCTCGCAACGACCTAACACCGAACACAACCCCGGTGAGCACAGTACTGCACTCGCCTGAACCGACCACCACTGCCGAACTGGAGTTAAAGATGCGTTTCCAGCACCGCCATCAGATACAGGTTGGCCGGAGTCCGGTCGGTAGCGGAGGTCATAACGGGAGCAGCGACTCGACGGCTGCCTCTAGTCCAGTGTTGACTGCGAAGGGAGAACTGTACGGTTACGATTCGTACCAGCACCACCAGCAGGAACATCGATCCGAATACACGATGCTGTCCGCGGGTGAGATCGTTGTGTTCGACGACATCGAAGCAAATTGGCCTGTAACGTGCGGAAGCGAGGACGAATTGCCCGTTTTGTTGGATAGGCAGAAGAGTAGTAGCGCAAGAGAACGCAATCCAATGATGCCCGATGATGGTCGCACGAAAGGTCAAACTATTATAGGTAGGCTTCGGTAGCATAGCGCAGAATGGTTTTTATTTCGTAACTCGGTACCATTTTCATTCAATTAACTACCCCACAGGTGGCTTGATGATTGCCGAGTACGAAGGATCGCCGCGGCGCTTCGGTAGTATTTATACCGATGACTATCCGCAACCGGATGGCCTTATTTTATACAAAACTACTGGCAACCTTCCTCGACCTCCTGGATTTCCGAAACGAGTCAACAGCGCTGCATCACTGGCCCCCAACTGTGATGACGATTGTGATGGCGGCCACGTAGAAGGTTCCAACGATGTCAGCAACGTCAATAGACAGCGGTTACTCGATTTGGAAATCGGCGAATCAAGTCTTTATAATGCAGTCAACGTTAATGGTAAGTGTACCACTCGGTTATCTTTCATGGGTACCTTTTCCCATCATGTTGCTTTCTTACGCCACAGATGACTTTCTCGTTGCAGGCACTCAGTCAAATGAAACTGCATTCGATAGTCAAACGAAATATTACAGTCAAGCGAAACAGCCGCAACAAATAGAAGAAGATAATGACAAACAGGGGAGCAATTTGAAGCTACATGATTTTGCGCTCTCGCCGGTGACAGATTATGAGTCTGGTTGTAGAGCGGATTTTAATCTGCATAATTCACTAACATGCGTGTCAAACAATTATGGTTAGTTGGCGTTATATCTGTATCACTCTGCAGCAGTTGCCCCCCATCCCCACATGAGCCACAACTCTGCATCGCCTGTTATATTAGGTTGGCGAAAACGAAATCTATTATTTTTGCGTGAAATTAAAATTTTTATTTCAGATATTTCCGATGGTCCGATTTGGGTTCAATATGCACCGTTTTGTTCTATATTTTTGTTGTCTCATAGTACTCTTGGTCCTTATCATTGGAGTTTCACGAAGTGGAGTACAAAAAACACATCTACACAGCTCGAATATTGAGCATCGAGCTTCACTCAAACATCGAGCATCTTTTTGACTCCAGCTGTGCGCAAATGGTTTACAAGTGTTTTGTGGTCGAATTTTAACTTTTGGGCGATGCGACTGCGACTACTAACATGGGCGATCAACTTCGATCATTTCTGTGATTTTGTCGACACTCTCGAGGACTGGTCTGCTTTGTAAAATGTTCAGCATTTTCTTTTTGTTGACTCTCATTATCAACAGCCACAACAAACAAAAAACAACAAACGATTTTGTTTAGTTGAAAGGTCACCTTAGCAATGAGCATAAACTTGAAATTGTTTGATCAATACTTTACGAGATATCGATCACTGTGGCCATCTAGCGAGAAAATAATGTATGTCTTTTTTGTCAACCTAATTTTATACGATGTTTTGCATTTTTTCCTGAATGATAAATGGAAGTGTATGCGCACACTTAAAGAATAATTTCACATTCAATGTTTTAGAAAATACGAAAACATACGATACCACGGTTAGTGATACGAATCACCGGGTCTCGAAGGAGCATATAGGTGCGCCGTGCACCGATTACGGGAGAATGTGCAATAGTATGCCAATATTAGAGGACGGACTGTCCAGCGGCCATGCGTCTGACTCGGAAAGTAATGCTCATCTAAATGGTGTACTAGCGACAGTAGAAACGCAGTCTTACCGTACGAAGGAGTTCAACGAAGCGAACGTCTCGTACGTCGCAATGAGTTCAGCAGAGGCAAACGTAGCGAACGCTCACGTGCGAGAGGTAACTGATATTGCTAGTCTGAATCCTACCAGTTCAGCAAGTGATGTACAGCGGGCATTGAATGACATAA
This sequence comes from Anopheles cruzii, assembly GCF_943734635.1. Lineage (NCBI taxonomy): Eukaryota > Metazoa > Arthropoda > Insecta > Diptera > Culicidae > Anopheles > Anopheles cruzii. The sequence continues at coordinate 8,369,885 of NC_069143.1, forward strand.
GGCTGACGCTACGCAAGACCAAAACACTACCTTTGCTAGAACACAGGTGTGGATCGGAAAAGGACGACATGTTGGCCAGTAATTGCGATGCATCGCCTATCTGGGTGTTAAGGTAGGATCATCATGGCAGGATCACTGTGGCTCATTACTATTTTACTGAGTGTATTATTCATTTTGCCTCTGGCAGGTCGTTAGTGGAGACGGAGAAGGAATCAAACAAGCAAGCATCGTTACATCAAACGAGTATACGCCGAACGAATGCGGGCGATGATGAGGAAACTGATACGGACTTAGAAACGGATCGGCTTCTCGGTCATCAGCAGAATTTCAGTGATTTAAAATTCACCGAACAGCAAGTACATTGCCGCATCGACTTTACTGTTGCCATTATCACAACTCACAATGTTTTCAACTGTTTATAATCTCCTACAGCATTTCGACAGCCGCGGTTCGATCGCTAAATCGCCCCCATTAGTATCGACGCTGGCGAACATAAAGCGAAACCACACCGCACTTCGAGCCGACACTGGTGCTTACATCCCAGGCGACATTCCGATTGATAGCCTTCCTGTGAGTAGTTGCATGATGCTGACCTTTACCTACTCACTTACTTATACGGTTATTAAAATCGCCAAGCGGTCCTGACATGCAACGGCGACTCCCTCCACATCTTAGAGCGCATTTGTCCTCTAACTACCTTTTCCAGGCATTCTTGCTTGGTTATCAATATAGTAACGCAATCCAAAAAGGGGGCCTACCACGCTCCCTCTGTCCTTCTGGACGATCTAACATGTCCGCAAATTTCATAGCATGACCGGAGCGAAGCGTATATGTCGCCCTATATACAGCAGCTCCTCTATTGTCCCAGTAGTATTAGTAGTAAAGTACCTCCATCCGGAGAGACGCCCACGAATTCAATTGCGAATTCAAAAATTACCGATCGAATTTCGAATTTAGATAAACTTGATGATTGTTTTTCGTTTTCTATCTATTTTAATACTTTTCAGGAAATTGAAAGCAAAGGCAGGCACAAAACCAGAGAAGGTAAGTTAATGGTCAAATTATCAGCTTTGTTTTAAATAAAACAAAACCTTATGTACCTACATTCCTCTTTCAAACCTAAAAGAACAGATATATAATTAAATGAAATAAACATTGAAAAAAAATATCCGAGGGTTTCTAACATATTCCATATATTCAATTCTGCAGTAGTGAATGTTAAAACTAAAACAACTACGCCAGGAAACTAAAGCAAGAAAAATCGAAAAAATTTCAACATATCATTCAAAAACAATATCAAACAAGAATGTAAGCACAGTAACTTAACAAAGGTTGTTGAAAGTCAATTTCCGTGATTGAAAGTATATCGCACATTGAGTCATAGATCAGTGTTTACATATTTCACATAATGTATATTAATTTTTCATTTCATTCTTTCTCGATGGTTGAATCGTGTAAACATGTAAGTTTAAAAAAACATTTTTCATTAGGTGTTTATTATATTGATTCACAGGAGAATAAAAGAACGTTCAGAGCCGCCTTAAACGACTTCTTACATATAAACAGCTTGTCTATGTTTCTTAACTCTCTTGTAGGCCTTCTAAACCCGACAGTTCTGATTGAAGGCGTACTGTTCCGGGCCCGTTACCTTGGCTCCACGCAATTGGTGTGCGAGGGCCAGCCAACGAAGTCGACACGAATGATGCAGGCGGAAGAAGCCGTTACTCGCATTAAAGTGAGCATTATCTCGCCAAACGTTCCACCACCTAACATCATGTTCCTTCTATATTCGTTGTATTTGCTTCTGTACTTTGTTGTTCATTGTTCCATGTATTTCCTAACACAGTATCTTCAGTCCTTCGCCGGTTCCTAATCCACATTCCTGCAAGAAAAGATTGATTTAATCCAAAACACTAACCAACGTATTGTGTCTTGTTGTTCTTTCCTGCATTTCTTCTTTCCTGAAATTCACGCGTTATTAACAACTCATAAAAACATACTTCCTGGCTAGGCTTTGGTAAGACACTCTGTGCTATGCAGCAAAACCATTACTTAGATTGTTCCTTTGCCCAGGCCCCGGAAGGTGAATCTCAACCAAGCACGGAGGTGGATTTATTTATTTCGACAGAGAAAATCATGGTGCTTAATACGGACCTGAAGGAGATCATGATGGATCATGCGCTGCGTACAATCTCCTACATTGCAGACATTGGCCAACTGGTTGTTCTTATGGCAAGGCGCCGCTTCGTAGCACATGATGCTCCGCATACCGGAGCGATAGAAGCGGCGGTAGCGCCATCCGAACCGCCACCTCACACCGACGAAGCACAAAACTGTCCAGAGGATAACAGTACTACCACCAGGGTGATTGAAAGTCCGAAAAAGCGAACACCAAGTTCATTTGACAACGTTGGCGCTCGCAGCAACCGTACGCCAAAGATGATCTGCCACGTGTTTGAAAGCGAAGAAGCGCAGTTCATTGCGCAAAGTATTGGCCAAGCATTCCAGGTGGCGTATATGGAGTTTCTAAAGGCAAACGGAATTGAAGACCACAGCTTTATGAAGGAACTCGACTACCAGGAGGTGTTGAACAGCCAAGAAATTTTTGGCGATGAATTGGAAGTCTTCGCCAAAAAAGAGCTCCAGAAGGAGGTGGTGGTGCCGAAGACCAAAGGAGAGATTTTGGGTGTTGTGATCGTCGAGTCTGGATGGGGTTCGATGCTACCGACGGTCGTAATCGCGAACCTCGCCTCATCGGGAGCGGCAGCTCGCTGCGGGCAGCTCAACATCGGAGACCAGATTATTGCCATCAACGGATTGAGCCTAGTCGGCCTGCCGTTGTCCACGTGTCAGAATTACATAAAAAATACGAAAAACCAAACTGCTGTCAAGTTCACCGTTGTCCCTTGCGCTCCCGTTGTGGAGGTTAAGATTAAGCGACCTAATACGAAGTACCAGTTAGGCTTTAGCGTGCAGAATGGAGTGGTAAGTTTGCATACTGCAGCACATTTAGACGAAGACAGTAAAAGTACAAAGGGAATATCAAATTAAAAGTACGGCAGTGACTCACTAATAATTTCAACTGTAATTTCACAGATTTGCAGTCTGTTACGCGGAGGCATCGCAGAACGCGGTGGTGTCCGAGTCGGCCATCGAATCATAGAAATCAATAACCAAAGTGTCGTTGCTGTGTCACATGAGAAAATTGTCAAACTACTTGCAACATCCGTCGGTGAGGTCAGTATCTTTTATGAAAATCGGTAATCTTTTAAAAATGAATCCAAACAAAACAAATGAAAACATTCACCTATTCTCTCATCTGTAGATATTGATGAAAACCATGCCAACGTCAATGTTTCGTTTGCTTACTGGACAGGAAAATCCGATTTATATTTAAACGAAACGAACAAACGGATGCAGGCGAATGGACGTTGGTTGAACGTAGATAATGCGAAGTGTTAACGTAACAAAACCAAGGAGAATGACTTACTGCCGTGGTCTGTGAAGAGCAGTTCAAGTTAAAACCTGCCAGAAATGGAAATGGGAAGCGGTTTACTAGAAAGTGTTACATCTTGTTCATTCAAATAAATACCGGTTCTTCATTGAAAAGCACTACGAGCGGATAACTTCGAAAATCGAACGAACGGATACTAAAGGGATACCCTTTTTTCTTTCTTTCTTCTGTTCTTTGAATATGGATCCTCCGTGTTCATCTGTGGTCTTATTTGTGGTGGTCCAAAATTAATATTTAGGATTACAACAATCGAGCCCCCGCCGTCGAAAGAGTAGTCGGTAACGATCGTCGCTGTCACGCAGCTGGCCTTGTTAAAATTGGTGAAATTTCGTGGTGAAAGAAATAATTGATTCATTTAGCTTCGCCCAAGATCTCTCTTTTAGTCTTTGGCACTAAAGTCGGTTGATATCAAATCCAAGCAACACTTTGTATGGGTCTACATCGTTCGTTGAAATACTATTAGCGATGCAACCAAATGCTTCCGCCATCTTCAACATAACTGCATGTTGTGTGGAAGATTTTCAGCACATGGAGTTGATACGATGACGATGGCTGTTAGTCATGCCCATGCAGGTATGTTGGTGATTGCGGAAACGTTTGCTTGCATCACTAATAGTATTTTAACGAACAAGCTAAACTAAACTCTCTCCCTAAACTCTAACTTCCATATTTTTCCATTGCGAAGCGATTGGAAACAATGAAAACCAATCGCAAAAAGTGATGAAGTCGACCCTGTCGCAGCTTATAGAAAGTGTATGAATGAGTAAATAAATCGGCGACGCAAGTCTACTGGCTCGGAAGGTGTCCATACGAAGAAGATTTTGGACTTTGGTAGATTGTATGCCACCAGAAGCCGACAATATGCCCTTGTAGTGAATTCAAATTTGAAATACATACGATCGTTTGATACGATGATTTATTTTTTTGGGTTCAGTATTTTTCTGTCACTTAAAATTAGCATTTCTATCTCATTCAAGTTCACTGCTCTTGCATGCCAGAGAAGCTTTACGTCCGCTATCATAAGTTCACACATCTGCGTTTTCTGCCTTCTAACAAATTGTGTATACCACCAGTACAGTTAAGATTATTTAAGTAGATAAAAGATAATGCTTGAATTAGAAAAACGATTAACGCATTCGCGAACGAAAATATCAAATATGGTGTTGGATTAAATATTTAAGCAAAAAACGCTGCATCGCGCACTGATGATTTTAATATGTACGTACACAGCTCATTTAACATTGTGTTGGAGTAGTTGAAGGTGAAACCGCGTTTATTCTTCAATTAAATAGCAGTTTGGTAGCATTTCAAATACGTATGGAAACGCGAGAACCAACACAACGTATTTGACGGTTGATGGGAGGCAACACATTTGTTTTAGAGAGAGTTCTGCCGTAGTTCGTAAAGAGATAAATTGAACAAATTAATATACCAAAAAAATATTCAAATATCAAACAAAAATTATAAATAATTCATTGCTGGTGCGGCGGATGCAGCCGCAGAAGTAAAAACCGCTAAGTTGATTCTATGTATTGCCATCAAATATATTTGACATGAAATACGCTGGAACGGCTTAGTGCTGGCCAAATTCGAAATAGTTCTGCCTACGTAGCAGTGTATCTCTTTCTGCGTTTACACTTCCTCAGCCGCATTTCTCTTCGTACTTCGATTTTATCCGTTTTGTTCATAAACTTTTCTATGGTATTGTATAAGTGTATTAACTCTTCACCGCCAACAGCCGCATACCGAAAGTAGTAGTGTCTGTGAATCTCTCTCGCTGTGGAATACAACACCTTCTATGTGGTGAACGAATGGTACATTTTGGCTTAACTAAAAAATTATGCCTACTTTATCGAACAAAACTCTAGCGGCTGTTCAGCTCGGAAACACTTTTTTCGGTTGCTCGTACCTCAGAAACAATTCGTCTTGGGCGTCACCTGCTAATCTCACTCGAATCATTTCTACAACGGTTGATTTCAACTTCAAGATTCTTATCCTCCTAAACCCTTTTTCCCCTTGGGCTGTTTTTGACAATGTGATTATTGTAAGCCGTTAAATTATGACGGTGCCGTGTGCCGTTGAATTTTGTTAACTTTTCTCCCTATGTTTCGACAAAACTCTCACTATTCAAAATAAATGAAATATCAAATTAAACATTCACAAATTAAAACAGATCTATTGTTGGCATGAGTTAACATTTAATCACTTAGATTGCCAAAATTTTGTTCAATTTTTGTTGATTTTAGTTAAACGATCTATCATAACCATTACTTTAACTTTTTTCTGTTTTCATCTTCCAGTTCATGTTCGAGCACAACCGATCAAACCAAATCGCACCAAATCGCACTATGCGTAGAGGGAATTTAATTACCATTCTTGCGTTTTAAAGACTAAGAAAATTAAGGAATAAATTTGGGACAAACTGTTGTCCTTTCACTCATTCATTCCTTTGCTTTATGAGCGCAAAGGGGATACAACTCAGTTATGTACAGTGGTAGAGGAGTGCTGAATATTGCGTTCGAATTCCTCCAGGCTCATCACTTGCCCAATATTGAGAGAAGGTAATTTTCCTGCCGAAGCTTGTGCCAAGAGTTCAGGTGAGAACCAGCGAGCGAGCTGATTGCTTGTCGGCGACAGACCACCCTCGCGGTTAAAATTTATGATGTTAGGACCACCGGAGCTCACAGTTGCATTCTGTTGTGGCGGCATATTCGAATGGGGATGTGATTGTTGTTGTTGTTGTTGTTGCTGCTGTTTGTTGTGCTCGTGAACATGTTGCTGAGCCATGTTTGGCATTCTTAATGGCTGCTGTTGCGGGCCGATGTGTGGTTGCACCAATTGATTACGAATTGCTCGTTGCTGGTGTTGGTGCTGCTGGCGTTGGTGGAGCAGTTGCTGCATATGCGGATTGATCATGTTTGCTGCATGTTGTGCGGGTTGTTGTTGATGCTGTGCGCCGGGTGGGGCTTGTTGCTGCGATGATGGATGTGTAGGCGGATGATGTGCTCCCAGAATTGGATTTCCACTGCGGTTGTTATTGTAGGATTGGAACTCTACATTCCCAGCAAAGTTGATGTGCACCATTGCCGGCAACTGCTGTGGTGGTGGCAATTGCTGTTGTACTTGTGGCGGTGGAGCTTGTTGCTGTGGTACCTGTTGTTGACCACTGTTGCTGCTGCATCCTATAAAGAGGATCAATCAAAAGGTATATTACATTTTATTGCAGATCTTTTAATTTTTGGCCAAGGGAGCGAAGTTTTGCCTTCAACTACCCCAGATGAAAGCAGTAGTCCATATATTACCTTTGAGAATGGGTCTTCCTTGCGGTTTCGCTAGAGACATCATCGTTGGAGACTGTTGCTGCTGCTGCTGCTGCTGTTGCTGTTGTGGCAGTAGTTGTTGACCAGATTGTGAGATCTGCTGCTGATGCTGTTGCGATTGGGATTGGGATTGTGTTGGTTGCTGTGGGGCTTGCTGAAGCTGCAGCGACTGTGGCATTTGCTGCGGTACTGGACCTGACAGCTGGTGAGATGCGGCATTCTGATGTGGCATCTGCTTCAAATTCCATGGCATGCCACCTGGAACGGCTTGCAAATTGCTACGCATACCACTCCCTGGCTGCATTCCCGCCATCGCATTCATTTGCGGTACCAGCATTGGCGGTGGATGCATAGGCATGTTTAATTGCGCTTGTGATCCTGGTTGTTGGAATTGACCCGCAGGACATATCAGTGCTGCCAGGATACGTTGCTGCTGTTGTTGGTGCTCAGATTGTGGAGCATCGTGTGAATATGGAGGCTGTGGTTGCTGCTGTTGGTGGGGGTGATGATGTTGAGGGATCTGCTGTATCGGATGACCATGAGGGTGTAGTACAAACGGTTTCTGCTGTTGGTGTTTGTGGTGCATTTGCTGCTGCTGTATACCATGTAGGGTATTCATATTAACTCCCGGAATTCCACTATCCGGATAATTTTGTGCATTCGGCATCATGTGTTGGCCCGTTTGATGCTGTTGGAGCTGCTGCTGCTGTTGCTGCTGCTGGTGGGCAGCATTATCAGGATCTTTATCCTGCACCGCAGTCATCTTACGTAGCACGGACGTAGGGGTGAATGCCAACGGAGTAGGCGAGGCAACTTGCTGCGGTTGAGGCTGGTTTTGTTTCGACGGTGAAATAGCAGCAGAGCCGAGCGCCGCGTTCATGCGACCACTGATAACTGATTTCATGTTGACCGGCGAAATGGACATAATGTTTTCTCTGCATGCCCCAGTTGAAGTTGGCAACATAATGAGCTGTTGGTTATTCTGCTGTTGCTGCTCATGTTCAATATTTTTTTCTATGCTTTCGGAATGAGTTAGAAGCTGTTGCAGTTCGGTAGGTTGTTGCGGATGATGTTGTGCGGTTGAATTCTGATGATGCTGTTGATCGGAAGGTAGAAGCTGCTGCTGGAAGGTATGTGGCGGCAAAAGCACTGGCTGTTGCACACCTTGCCCCTGTTGTATGTCATGTGACATTTGATGATTATTCTGACGCTGCAACTTCGGTTGAACCACCATCGACTGGGCTGGCAGTACTTGCTTCATCTGTTGTTCTTGTGGCTGATGTTGCTGTTGCGGTTGTTGCTGCGATTGTTGATGTTGCTGTTGATGTTGGTGATGTTGCTGCTGTTGCTGTTCCTGCTGCTGCGGTGGCTGCTGCTGCTGTGGCTGCTGCTGTGTTTGCGGCTGCTGCTGCTGCTGCTGCGGTGGCGGTGGCTGCTGCTGTTGCTCTTGTCTTTTTCGATAGTTTTCGCGCGCTTCTTCTAACTTTTTGCGGATTAGTGCATGTTGCATTATCGATTGCGTGTGATATTGAAGTTCCCGAGGCGAGGGAATTCGCTGTGGGATGCCGTTCGGTAATGGTGATAAGCGTACCGGCTGCTTTGGATGGAAAACCATGGGGAGGGGCGAGTTTGCGGTGAGTGGATTTATCAATATGTTGGGAGAAACAACGCGTGATCCTCCAGCTGCATTGTAGGTGGTGCCCAACAAAGTGGGGATATTTGGGGGATCACGGTGAATTGGGACATTGGTTTGACTATTCATTTGTTGCCAAAAGGTGTTCTGCGAAATTTCCCCACGAGCCACGCCGTGCAGTAGAGCCTGCATTTCCGAACGTTTGATTAATTCCGCATTTCGCACGTCATTAACTGCGGTAGAAGTTTGTGAGAAAAAAAAATTGGAAGAATGTTAGCAAAATTCCATGCTCGATTTTTGAAAACGAAGAATCAAAGAAACTAAATTAAATCTTCAAAAGCAAAAATTACAAAAATCAAATCCAACTCCATATTGATTCCACAAAGAAAAACATACCTGAATTCGGATTGAGCATCGGATTGATATGAAACATCTTTTGCAGCATTTCGTTTGGCATCGGATGAAGAACCGTAGGAATAGGTGTCGTGGCTGGAGGGCTCGGGAGCACTGCGTGACCAGATGCCGCCATATGATGATGATGTTGAGACATCGGCGGAGTTGGACCAGACTTGTTTCCGCTCATCTGTGCCAACAATTTTTTGAAAGCATTCAACTCCTGTGGCGGCACCGAGCTATCCGGAACGGCTTCAGTGGATGGAACAACGTTAGCAGCCTCGCCAGAAACTGACATGGAAGTAGCACATGTCGGATCGTTAGCGGGTGTTATGAGTCGAGGTATGGCACCAACGATATTGGGAGTACCATCATTGGGATCTCCTCTTCCTTCACCACATCCAGTAGCATCACCACCGTCGCCACTACTATCGACTCCACCGCTACTAGCACCGCTCGCTCCTGTATCGGACTGTCGGAAACGTGCTTCCAATTCTTCAACACTGTGTATCTGACCAACATTGAGACAGCCTGGCATTGCACCCATATTGGCCGTAATTAATGAAGATGATGATGTTGCGCTGTTCACACCCAAAATTTGCTGCAGACTACGGTTTTGCATTTGATTATTCCCCTGTTGTTGTTGTTGCTGATGTTGGGGTTGCTGCTGTCGTGGTTGTTGCTGCTGTTTTTGATGCAAAGTCATCGAAGTTTGCTGCATAGATGCTGGATCGAACTGGTTTGGTGGTAAACCAGAACCAAGTCTCTCGAGCTGGCCATTTTTCTCGATCAGTTCCAGTCGGTTGAATAGCTCCATAAATGTGTCCGGCATCATAGAGGTTGCGGCGGGTGATATGGGAGCGAAGTATTTGTTACAATTACTAGCTGCACCCTGAGCATTCTCTTCGGTGTTTGAAAAGTCCTTTAACATTTTGCTGATGTCGTCCAAGAATATCCCCTCATCATGCTTTATCACCTTGGCAACCGCGGTATCATGAAATTTCATAGCCTGATGATCATGGCGAAACCACTGCCAGCAGCGTGATTCTTTCGGTTCGGCACCATTATCCTTTACTGTCGGCTCCACACTCTGTGTGAGAAAAGAAAAGTGGAAGAGAGAAATCAAACCAATGCCTGCCGTTTACACCATGTTCATTAAACAAAAAATCTTACATAGAGAAAATCGCAATCATCAAGTTTCAGGATGTCTTCGATGTTGAAGTCGGCAGTAGCCACTTTTGGAGCCGGCACTCCTTTGCCTCCGTTGTTACTCTCTCCATCACCCGGTGAGCGGTCCTGTTTCTTACGGTGCGGATCACTAGCACCGCCAGTGGCATACTCCACCCCACGTACCGACTCCTTATCGGTCGACTCGGTGGTGCGCTCAGTTCTTTCCTCAGCTGGGTTGTCACTACATTTGCCGAGTGACTTCGACGATGCCGATGGCTCCTTTTCTTGCTCGCTATCCTGGACATTGCCCGGCGATGGTTCGTCAAAGCCACGCAACTCAATCGTGTCATGCTGTGAGGTCGGCTCGCTAAACCATTCCGGTTCTTCGTCGCGCCCATGATCATGGTTATACCTACGCCGTTCACCGTACGACGAACCGTGATTCGAGCCGTAATGGTTGTAATTGTTGTACCCATAATAGCCGCCACCTTCGCCCCGATGGGGGCCATCATTGTTGGCATGATTGTTACGGGATGATTTGCCGTAGCCTCGCGGCGGTGGGTTTTCCTTTTCCGGCCGTTCGTAGCCGCCGGAACGACGTTCGAAACGTTCGTCCCGCTCACTCCCCTCTTTACCGCCACGCTCCATTCGCTCGCGACCCGGTTCCTTCGCGTCGGTGGCTCGTCCTTCGCGCAAATCACGACTATCCTTCCCGCCGTCTCTTCCATCGCGAAAGTTGGCATTGTTCGTACCATTGTTGTTACCATTGTTGTTATTGGTACGGTACTCGCCTGCCTCCAGCTCCTTGTCCGGCCGATAGTCCCAAGAAACGTCACGGGACAAAATGCGTCCACTACCGATACGACGTTCGCGACCACTCAGCAGGTCGCGATCCGATCGGAGCAGGCTCCCAGACAGTCCAAGGTTGCCGCTCGGTTGCGGAGCGGACGGCATTTGGCAGCCCATGTTGAAAGAGCGACGCTGCGGCGACAGTACGATCCCTTCCTCCTTACGCAGCCTTTCCTTTGGATCGATTCCACCGCCGGAACGGCGCATCTCGCTCCGTGGGATGCTCATGGTACCACCACCACCCCCACCACCACCACCACCACCGCCACCGCCATTACCGGCACCACCATTACCGACTACCAGATTACTAGCACCTCCTCTATCAATACCGCTACCCGTGCCCCCTCCGGACGAGTTACCAGACGACCCACGGTGCCTACCGTATCCGCCCATGGCTCCGGACGAATCGTCGTCGAACGGTGTTTCAGACCGGCGCACAAGTATCGATATCATTTTGAGATGTTTCTCAGATCGCGAATCTTCGATGCAAGCTGGTTTACGCTTCGAAAGATCCGCTTCCCTCAAGGCCAGCAGCTGAGTCACGGTATAGCGCGTCATACGTGCAGCCGTTGCATGATCGGCACTCCGGACATACGTATGATCAGACCCTGCGTCGGTAAGCATCGGACCCTCCGTCGAATCCGGCTGTTCTGCCTGCTGCGGAACGGGTTCGGCACCGGGCTCGTCGTAACACGTATCATCACGTAGTTTTTCCTCTTCAGCGTTCGAACGCGATCCATTCATCGTGCCAGTCGTGACCAACGGGTGAGTGTGGGGTGTCAGCGGTGGCCCGCCTGCTTCCTGCTGTTTTTCGAAGCGATTTTTACCACCCTCCACCGGGCGTACGCCACCCACGTACGATGATTCTGCATCCAGCCCCAAAGACGACTTCTGAGCTGTATCCGACATCTTGTTTTATGGGCGCAAGCCCTTTTATGTTGGCAGCGACTAAGGCCTTTTGCGTCGATTCTGCACAAACACTTCGCAAGTAACTCGCTTTACTGACAAAATCTTTTTCTGCACTTTCTAGAAGCGCCAGCGCCGATACACCTCACAAATAACTAAGGGCCAATGTCTTTGGTCTTTTTCGTTCGCAAGATAAAAACTCCTTTCAACTCCGCTCCGGCTCAACTCCGGGATTGTATCACTCAACACAGTACAGCACAAGAAAGAGTTCCGAATCAGTAGCAATATATTTCGCACCACCAAGCAGCCTCAATGTAATAGGAATATTTATGTGCTCAAAATTTTGCAACTTCGTGCACAGACGCGCGTAGACGAGCACTAGCACACACTAACGGACACACACAGCATACACACGTACAAAGCGTTCTAGGTATATTTTGTCTGTAGGTAATAGATAGTTTGTTAAACACGTTCATACGTGTACCGTACACGTTAAAAAGGCCCCCATTCGTTTCCGTTCCGCGAAAAAGCTACATTTGCAGAGAAGGTGTTCGTTTATCACAGAGTATTTTACAACGTACACGATATTGGGAAAACTGGTGTTCCAGCGCTAGTTCCAAAACCCTTTCCACACCGTTCAACCATCAATCGTTAACTCCACGACACGGAACGCTAACAGGACGCGCCTTACACCTGCTTGCTTTCAAAGAGTTTCGCAATCACATACACTTTTTTCTACAACACGACACAGAACATTGTTAATTTCACTTCGAATCGTCAAAGCAGCACCCGATCATCTCATGTACGAGACCTCAGTCACCGATTCCGATTTGCGTTTTTCGGCCAACTCAACCGCTAGAGGACGCTAGCGGCGGCGCCAAAAGAGAACCAATCTGAAAATGACAAGCACTCTCTATAAGCGACGTCCTATAAAAGTGAACCGCCAATCAAAAGACGCCCTTAACCGACGGGAACCAACCGTATGAGCAGTGGCCAAAACACGAAGGGGAAGAGTGGTGGGGGTCGGCGTTTTTTTCCCCTTTCTCTTTTCGGAAAACTAACCTAACTCGTTCTGCAAATGCTACTCTAAAATTACTCCAAACTGTTGCCGTGCCAGAAAGCACTTCCTAGCAACAAATTCTAAATTTTGTGCAAGTTCATAAACTACACACACACACACACACACACACACCTAAGGATGCATATTTTATCCCTGTGGGTACGCTTTGTCGTCATCGCTTTCTAGACCTACATACCCACACTACTGTAACACACAGGTGTGTATTGTATCCGAATGTTTTCACCTTTGCTTATCTCTTCTTCTCTGTCTTGCTCTATACTGCGTATGCCTTTCGGCCGATTTATTCTCCTGTACCAGGGGCAAATGTAGTAGAAATTGAAACCGCAACAGTAATTCGGGATCTAAGCAACCGTTATCGACAGCGTATATATTTTTTCAGCTAACACCTAATGTAGTTAAGATACTTGATTCAATACTTCACACTCTATTTCGATGACTGCTTGCCAACGTAATTTAAAACAAAGGCATTTAAAACGAAATACAATTACATTTGATTGATGGAAAATTTACAACCAGTAACCATCGGAAATTTTGTTAAGCTTACGTGAATATTCGATCAAGTCAAGAAAAGTTGGTAGTTGGTACAAAAAATCCTAAGTTCTCTCGTATAGACATTCAATTCAGTGAAAATTTGCAGCATTTACATGATAGAATGTGTTACTGTTAACAGATATAAAACGTCAATTTATGTTTAAAACAACTGAATGGAAAAATAATTCAACTGAAAGCTGATAATTCAATCTATGAATGGGACTGTTAATATATATTTGTTTACTCTTAGTATTTAAACATTATTTTACTGTTTTCTGTCTTCGCTTCCCCCGGGCCAAGTTGTCGAAATGTGCTGTGAATGTAAGTAGCTGTAAAGGTCCCGTGGTTCACACACTCTCACTTTGACAGCACGAACAAAGATTCACAGACCAAGCACACTTGCAGAGTGGGAGAAATCTAAATAAATCCATTAGCTATGTAAGACAAGGCCTGGTCCATACAAAGTATTGTTTTCGGATCTGTTGTGTCCTTGACGACCACTTCATCACTCAGCTTCAGGAACCTTAGATTATTGGTACAAACGCACAGCAGCCAGGCGTGCGTTTTGGTAGTTTTGGTCCCAGTGACACAAACTAGCAAATAAAAGTTTGATCATTATTTACGCGCATCGATACCTTGTGACAAACATACACTTCGTCCCTGATGTTAACATTAACGCAAATTTTTACGTGCTCTTTCGGCTCTCAACCGCTAACCCATTTAAACTCTATTCGCAGGTGCTCCCTTTTGTTTCATTTTCCATCAACTAACTAAAAATGGCTTGGAGGTCAAAGGGTTTAAATAACGCCGATCTTATACGGCAACTGCAAGGTACGCGAAAACCGATACTTTTGTGTATACTGAACTGTCCAACCTTTTTCTGATTGGTATTTGTAGAGTATAACATTATTAAAAGTAGTGCAGTAGCGCAAACGATGCTGGCGACCGACCGCCGACACTATGTACCGCAAAATTTGAATCCTTATATCGATTCTCCACAAAGGATCGGACATGGAGCAACCATTAGCGCACCGCACATGGTAAGCACATCTGAATACGGTTCAACTTTTATTCTGTATCGAATAGCATCTAATTGTACGTTGCCGTTCAGCACGCCTATGCACTCGAGCTACTTGAAAAGTACCTGAAACCCGATAGCAAGGTACTGGACGTCGGTTCCGGGTCGGGCTATTTGACCGCTTGTTTTGCCCGTTACATCCATCAGCAGCCGAACGCAACGGGCGTTGTAGTCGGCGTAGAGCATCATCCTCGTTTGGTGGAGCTGGGCCGCAAAAATATTGGTGAAGATGACGTCTCGCTGATCGATACGGGAAAAGTAATTCTGATTGGTAAATTGGTCGTTCGGAAAAAGCACCAAAAGTAATTTTGAAATAAGGTCAAGTGATACTTTATGTTTCAGAGGGCGATGGTAGAAAGGGCTGCAACGACCATGCCCCGTACGATTGTATCCATGTTGGGGCCGCTGCGCCAGAGACACCTGAAGAGGTACATTTGTTTGCTTGGCATGTAACGTTTGAATGCAACATTTATTCGAATCGATCTGCAGCTCATCAAACAACTAAAACCGGGCGGCAGACTGGTGGTTCCAGTTGGTCCCGATGGAGGGACCCAGTATTTGGAGCAGATAGACAAACGGCTCGATGGTACGGTTAGCAAGACAAGGTTGATGGGCGTAATGTACGTGCCGCTTACGGATCTCAAGGCGTGATGTAGTGTTAGTATGCTGCTTTATTTGCTCTCAAGACTGTTAGTTCTTTTTCTAGTAATTTGCTTTGCATACATTGCATTGAGATCGTTGCTTTAGTGGTACTTGCTACAATACAATATCAAACTATTTTTTTTTGTTTTAATCTTAGAAGAACGGACTGGGCCGTATTTATAATATCAAACTATTGTTTTTTGGTAAACATTGTATGTATTTTGAAGCTTTACCTTTGTGAGGGCTCGTTGTTTTAGGTTTGTGTTGTACTTCGGATGTTCTTTGCTTCTAGATGAAACAATACTGTTACAATAAACGTACTTTCAGAACAGAATCATGTATATTAGATATGTTTGTCTTATTTATTAGAAGGTTTAATTGTTACATGTATAGTGAATCAATTAATGCAATATACGGTTATTTACACAATTGACAATTTTATAAATATTTGCTATTCGATGGCATTATAAAAGTTACATGGGGACTCGTTGAGAGATTTATGATTCACCGCCCACCGCTTTCGCTGTCGATTAACAAACTGAAGGAAATAAGAAGTTTAGCGCTCAATCGCATTTGAATCATGCACGCTGTGTGAAGAGGATTCCAGCGCGTGCCGGATGCAAAAGTGAGTTGGGATCTACTTGTGGTTAATGCGTGATGTTTCGTATGCGGGGATACGTTGTAATAATGTGAAAAATGTACTTCATAATTCATAATTAATATCGATTCGTATATGTGTCGTAAAACATTTGGTAGGCCCCATGAGTTTTTGATAGAAAAAAGCAAAGGGGGAAAAAGGGGCGTAATTCAGATTACCTCATATTTTGAGTTAACATGCTCAAAATGGTTGAATAGTCCGCGATACTTTACATGACAAGAATTTTCTTGATATTGACCATATCAACTGTTCTATGTACTGCTGCTCTGAATCTTTTATCATGTGCTAAAATATTCTTTTAGTAATCATGATCCTTCCGATGCTGCCGCTAGTGCTCCTAGTGGTAGAGTATTTTTGTTGTCTTTCAACTACACTAAAATACGGTCCCGGTGCTGGTGGTCTTGAAAAATTTTGTTAATGCAAACATAAGATTTCCTACATTGTTTTTGCGTGTGCTTTAATATGCAAATTTGTATGAGAAATCATGATACTGTGTATGCTACTATTTCACTTTCAAACTTATTTCTGATCGGTTTTTACTTGTTGGAGAATTGTATAGCCATATTACTTTAGAATCTATTCTGCAGGACATGGTATATGTACATCCGTGGATCGTGTTACTACCGATCGTTCCACATAACCAAAACTGTAAAGCATGTTTGCGATCATTTTTACCATCATCTAAGCGATCCAGTAAGAAGTGCATCATCATTTGTATGTGAGTATTTACCGCATTAAGTTTCTAGAAAGATAGATTGAGCCATATAACACTAAATTTGTTACCATGCCATTAATTTAGTAATTTCCGAGATTCATCTTCCGTTCTGAGAGGCGGATAGCGTAAAGGACCGGATCCGAGCGGCTGGGAGAAGGGAAATTGATGTTATATGGTTGGTACAGTCCTGCAATGCTGCTTCAAAAGCCTTCCTGGCGATACTTGATTACTAGTGGTCAACTTCGAATTTGATGGCCGGCATGCGGTGTTCCCAGTATTTATCCAAACTATTGTGTTGAATAATTCAAACTAAAAAGCTTAAACAAACCTAAACTATAAACTCGTTCAGCAGTAGGAGGACGATGGTGTGCGTTATTTCTTCCTTTTTTTGATGACCTATTGTTGTTGGTTGATCGCTCCTATTGTCTAAAGCACAACATCGGGCAGAGCATGCGGCCTGGCCTAGTCCCTTAGGGACGCATCGTGTACGATTTTCCTTTCCTTGTAGTAGATTTCCTCCGATTCCTTGTCACACAGCAACAGCACCACGGCCCCGAATAGAAAGATAGCAGCACCCCAGCCAACGCCGTACGCCCAACCAAACTCCCAAACCGGTCGATTCGCTGTGGATAATAAAACAGTAGATCGTGAATACCCTTGTCGGCTAATGTTCGTTTCCAGTCATCCAGTTCATAATACCAAGATTCAGTTCCGCAGCGAAACACACCGGGTACAGGATCAAGGCAACAAGCAGCGCTATAACTACAGTAAAATAGAGAAGAAGGCAGAATCACGAGGATTGTTGCAATTAAATCCTAATATAAAAATGTTAAGTATACACTCACGTGCAACCATCATGACGAGCACAGCGATGCGATAGAATTTGTACTTTAGATTGTGATCCTGTGTTCGGAGTCCCAGACCCGTGAGAAATGTGGCCAACGCGTCCGTGACCAGTGTCACGATGCAAAGTGCTGCCGTTGCTTTAATATAGGCTGAAACGATAATTCATTAGATTTCATTCGAATTTCATGGCTGCGCAACGAACACCGCACACCTGCATCACGGCTAGGATAGCAGCCCGCTGGATCCTGAATGTTGAAAGGCAGTGGTTGCTCATAGTCCTCTTCAATGCAGTGAACGAACAATCCTTGACGCCAACTATCCGCCATCAACCAGTCGGTTGACGTGAGGGCAAGAACCATCAGAATAATGACGATGACACCACAGATGAACGCGATAACCTATCACAAACGGTAACAGACTTTCATTAACACCAGGTAATGACGATTCCATGCATCTACTCCGTTCATAACAAATGTCCTTACCTTCAGTGGTCGAGTGATCGTAACAGTTTCGATGGTTGTTGTAGGTGCCATTTTATCCGGTGAAGGTCCACGCTTGGTACTGGAAGTGGAAAGACATCGTGAAGTGAACGTCATTTAAACAGAACGACCGTTACAACTATCCATTTCGGCTTTTGCGGCAACCTTGTGTAGACTGAAAATGTGCGGGCTAGTGTGATCAGCGCAAGCTGCCGCAGCATCGTCTATGCATTTTATTGCATTTTGGGTTTAATAAAACTCACCTTTAACCAGTATACTCTAAATATCGAAGCCTGTTGCACGTGCTGCGTAGGGGTGGTGATAGATTACCGACTTAAATGATGCTTGCTGTTGATATGGTTAGCTATAGAAGTAGCACACACTGCATGAGAAAATAAGCCATTAAGTACTATAGCAATTAAGGGAAAGCATTAAATTATAAACCAAAGTGATCCCCATGGCTCGACTGATGGAATCAATCGCTTGTGACGAAACGGAAAATCAAATGCTACCGTTACACAGTGAACAGAGTAGTGGCACAATAGATTAACTTTATCGTATTATTTCCGCTTCCAGTAGCAACAGTTCACAGCGGTGATGCATTTTCGCTCATTAGCACCATGATTTGCGATACAAAACGTGGGAGGAGCACGGCGAGGTCAAAGCAACGTTCACTGTGATGTGTTAGCAATGCGTTGCAGCTGCAAGCAGAACAAAAACACAAAGGAACAACATGATGGAAAGTGTTTTCGCCTGAGCAAAATTGGCAATCTGGAATATGCGAGTCCCATCCGAAGCATGCACGGAATATGTGGGCATTTAGCGTCGATGCTATGTCAAGTGTACGTACGGGAGTTTAGGGATAAAAATAAAATCTTTATTGTACGCACGAATTTACGCTGAGATATCATGGGGTCGTCCTCATCTATTTATATACATACGCTTGTACAAATGTACACCAATTACTTAGAGACGTGAACGTATACGTATGCAGATGCCCTTATTAGCTGCCTACGCTAGATCAAAGCCTGTTCTATTTTTATTCCACCTGATCCATTACCTTCCACCGTCAAGGCTTCCAGACAGCATACCGGCTGGTTCCTTTTATGTTTAACTGTATGTTTTAAATGAATAAGATGTTGGTATAACAGAGTCTGTGGGCATTATTCTCAGCATTTGTCTCTTTGGGTTGTTAAGAGTGTACCTGGATCGCCAGACTGTTGTTCCGCATAGGGTTTTCGCGTTGTTATATTCTTTGTATGCATACTTTCTGCACAAAGCTTTTCCCCCCGAAAACACGCATACGCACATACACTTGAACAGCTCGAAAGAAATAAGAGGTTAATGCAAGTTTGTTAATTATCGCCAATTTCCACAGTAGGCTTTCCAATGGGCTATGTCGTGGGGCTGATATTGGTTCCTTGCGATAAGCGAACACACATACACACAGGCACACATACACACACACTAGAACACAGCTGACTGGGGTACGAGGGAAAACGTTTTACCTTTCCTTAAAATAGTCCAATGTAACTGATTCCGTATCAAACTCACTATAGTCGGGCAACGAGTCTCCATCAATTGATTGCACACTGCTCAGCCCGATCTCCTTCTGATAGTAACTATCACTCTTCGACGCGAAGTTTCGCGACATTCTGCGTACGTTTGGTTTCGGTGATTTTCAGCTTCCCAGACAAACAGTGTGTCCTCCCCGGTCGGAGGCTACCTTGTAGCGTTTGCTTGATTGCAGTGGCAAAAACACAGACGGCAGAGGAAGTTTGCTAGTCTCCGTGGCGAAACGAGCAGCTTTCTCCGCAACAAAATATCACCACCTTATTGGATTGGCCTTCCTTGAACTCTACGCTAAATAACCAGCGTTGAAATGGTTAAAAAATGGAGACAAATCTACGGTAGACGGAAATAGCAACAGCGATTTATACGTACTGAGAGCAGAGAAGGGATGAGTCTGCACCGAGCAGCACCAAGCAGCACCTTTTACGAACACGACATTTTCACTCACGCAGACCGAGAGGAGTTCTGCAGGCACGTCGAATTGATTGATAACACTGGCAGCGAGAGCCAACCGGAGCTGAAGATAAATTATACTGCCTAACACCAAACCAATATCTTACCAATTAGAAATGACTCTCGGTACTAAGGCAATTCACTCCCCCTTGATTTATAAATACGCGAAGAACAAACACTGTGTTTACTTTTATTTTTATGCTGCAAGTTTAGTGCGACGGGTTCGGTACTCCTGTGGATGCTGTGGGTTTGCCTCGAAACTTACTGCATTGCATTATTCAGTTCACCCCACAGGTTCTCTACAGGGTAAGGCCGGAGGCTTGTACATCGCCCTCTGTTGGTACTTGGAACGATGTAACATAAAACGGGCTGTAAGTCAAAAAAATAAATAACAATATAATCGCTATGCTTGTACTCGAAATTCTAACTAAGGCCATACTTAATTGCACTTGGTGGTTGCTGACTGGTGTTTTGCATCGCATGAGTTAGACCGATAAGATATCGCCTTCTCCGGCAGTATATTAATAAAAATATGAATTATAAAGAAAAAAGATTTCAATCTACTCGAAACAACAGGAATCAAAGTATTGACAGCCACGGCCATGCAGTAGTGTTGGTGATGACGGAAGCGATGACGTCTCGAAGAAATTCACGGAATAGGTTAATGGTATTTTAACGAACCTGGCCCAAGCCAGCAATCTCGAGCTTCAACCTGTATTAGCCGAACTATTTTGAAAAAAAAGAAAAAAAACCAAAGCGGAGGGGTTTATTAAGACTATAACCCATTTTCCTCGCCCTAATGGGCGGATCGCTTTAGGTGAAGCTGGAAAATGTCTCAAAGCGCATTCTTCACATTGTTTATCGCTGTCTAACCACCCTTGCACGACCAAGCAAGGACATGTATCGAGTTTAACAAAAAAACGAAAAAAAAAACAAATAAATTTGAACATTTCACTTTAAGGCAAACAAAAAATTGCGCGGCCGGCCGAGTTCATCTCGGATCGACCTACACTTCCCATCCCATATTCACACTCCTAGACCCGTAGCCCCAGCAGCTGTTTGAAATACCAAATACCCCCGAAGGATAACCTGCCCAGGCAGTTGGGTGTCCTGGTGTCCGAGGCTCTTGGCCGTGTACCTCACCCATTTCAGCTCACCATTCACCAAGTGGAAATGAAATAGTTATATTTTTGCGTACGGTTTTCAGTCAAATTCAGCGTAATTTCAGTTCAACCGATGGCATGGATTTGTGGATGAATTTTACAGTAACTGTTCGAAATACGCTGAATAAATGATACATCAATGCTTACCATTGGGGCCCAACTCCGGTAAGACGCATACGATTCACCCAAACGTAGTAGGGTTAACAATTCCAAATACAAAACTTTCTCAGCACGTTTTTGAACGTTTTGATGACACCGCCTAGAGACCATTGGGTGTCTTCCGAGTTTGAAACTGTCCGTGGAGGGTTTCCGAGTTGATGCCAAGATGATGCGAGACTCAGTCGTTGTTTCTGGTTTACTGTGTTTTAATTTTATTATATACTTGAATCATCACATTCTTTCGATCTTGTTTAAATTTAAGATGCGTGATAAACCACTATTTCTGTTTTTCTTTTCCTCTTTTTATCTGCATAAATGGATTTTTGCTGACGCACTGCTTTATTTTCTAGAAAGTATCCTAGTTTAACGAGTAGGGAAAGAATTGTAAAAGATGATCGTTTATCTTGGTTCAAATAACACGCACACGCGCGGACTGACGCGCGGAAATGATACATTTTGGTTCTATTGACCAAAACTAGCATAAAATTTTGAACGCAACGTTCCACATCGAGTGCTTTATATATCCTGCGCGGGATTCCTCAACATCCATTACACACTACTATTAGTACGCTAAAATTGTTTCATTTGTTCACTAACTAGATTTGATTGGTTTTTTTCTCTCTCTATCTTCATGGTTCGTGTTCGTGTGTGCTGCATGATGTTGCTCTATGGATTGGATTGGCCCATGCACACGATGCACGCGGGTTCGCGCTTCGAACCAAAAAGTTGTCCGTCAAGAAAGTCGTCAAGAAATAAGCGTCAGCCGACTCACTCCCCATTAATACTGTTAGTGTTCTTTTTTTTGCCTCTTTCTCTTCGTTTTTAATATAGCTGGCTGCGAAATGTTACACACTTTGTCTCTGTATATCTAACAATCTAACAATAATATTAGTGCAGCTGAAATCATACTAAGGAAATTCTGGTTTTTCTTGCCTCAAACTGTTGAATGAGTCATCGAACAATTTGATCAGTGTTACAAATAGATTGCATTTCTAGTTACAGTTTCATTGAACTCTGCTCTGCTAGGTGTGTTCGTAGAGTGAAACTACTACCGTAGACTCGTTTACATATGTTTTTTCTCGTTTTATTGAAATACTGTGGCGCGTCTGTATATTTCGTTTCGTGCTCTTGTCGCAGTGTCTGTGTGTGTCGTACGAAAGGGTTGTGGCGAGGGGCTGGGGGAAAGTGGAAGGGACTGGGCGTCTGTTACACGTCTGTTATACACGCACCATCGAGGGAAACTAAACCCGCGTAGTATTAGTCGCGTGTTATCTAGAAGCATCAAATTGAACCAAACGCTAAACCGTATCTAGCTAGGGATTTGGTAGAATTAAACAAAAAAGAAAAATTTCTTCTAATTGTTGGTCGGAACAGACGAACGGAACAGGCCTAATGCTGTCGTCTGAAGGCGCATTCCCGCCTAACGTGACCCAGTGAGTTTATATTCGTCAATCGTTAACTCAGGAGCGTGTTCCTAGAGCGTGTGGAGGTCAATCTCGGCTCGGCGGGACGGCCTTCCAACGCGTTGGTTTCGCAAAATAGACCACTTGGAACACTCGCGTCAGTGCCCTGCTACCCCTAGTTTCCGGAGCCCACGTCTGTTCCAACAAGCGAAAACCGAAGACAGAGCGGAACTGATCCTGCTGCAAGTGGGAATCAGCCTATGCGTTGGTGTGGGTCAGAAGAGATGCATCGGGAAGGAAAGGGCCAAGGGGAGTGGGGGGTGGTTGGCGAGGCGTGGCGGTTGTATGGAAGAATTTTACAATGCAATAAAGTCCATCCTCAGGGTTTCGCTAGTTCCGCGTTATTGGAATATTTTCAAATTTACACTGTCTCCCTTTCTTCGTGATGATGGTCAGGTGATTCTGGATGTGTATGGCGTACGGGGGAGGGTGATAGCAAAGTAGTAATAGGACACGGAGATTTCAGTGTTGCTACGTTTTGTACTTGTAAGACATGATGCGTTCCATGGTGTGTCTGTGCCATAGCTCTGTGTGTCTCGTAAGGATGTGTGTGTCTGTTTTGTCCTGTGCTTATGAATAAACAGTGCGCGACCAGTGTACAGTGTTCGGTACTGAGGCTAAACCACGCGCACTGGGCTTTTCGTTTCGTATCATTAGAAGGGACAAAGAGAGCCGTATCAAGCATCAACGGAAACTTAAACTCGGTGTAGACACGCGATGGTTTTTATCGAAGTCGCTTAGCCTGACGAAGAGAATCGACATTACTGAATTTCGCTGGTGACCATACCTTTGCTGGCGTCAATCTTCACGTCATCACGGAAATCGAGGTGTCTGTTGGTCTACCATATCTACCATATGCAACAGGCTAACTCGTCTGGATTCGTATTCCATTTCCGAACACTTATTCCACTAGACGCCGCTCGACCAACAATGGCGAACTGATTCAGGAATTGTTGTGTTCTTGGTTAGACTCCTCTACTTTCCGCCGTCACAGCTACAACATGGAGCGCCTGGAGGCGCGCTGTCAACACTTTTTCACACGCTCCTATGCCTGCCGACTCCACAGATATTCAATCGCGAAAAACGGAACAAGAAGTAAAACACTTGGTACTTGGATCTACTGACACTACGAACATAGTAATTGCCAAGGTCTATTAACGGTGCATTTCTCTCATCACTACATCTGTCCCAACTGGCTGCTGCTTCCCGTGGCTTCTTTCCGTAAGCACCCCAAAGCGTGGCTTGACGACAAATGGAAGTAGTTCAGACCTTGATACGATCCAAGGTTTCAGTTTGGATAGCCTCAGTATCGAAACGTACCTGCCGCACCTGTGGGATGTACATACCGTGTGCGGCCGTGCCGGCACCGCCGACCGTACGCAAAGCAGTTGCAGTGGAACTACAAGGAAACAAAGTCACCACCCGCTCCGTACAAACCGGAAACCGGACCTGACCCCGGTTGTTGGTGCATGGCTGCCCCGGAAGACCCGTCCGCTAACGAGATCACCAGCGAGGTCTGGGCCGCTTGCGCATCCAGACCATGATGATCGTGGGGATGATCGTGGGGATGATCGTGGTGGTGGGCCGCCGCCGCCGCCTCATCTTCGACGATCGGGTCGATGTCCTGCTTGACGAACGGGCTGCCGACGGTCGGTTTCAGGTCGTCCGGGAGCGACAGGGTCGAGTTACCGCTGGCCGTGTACCGGCGGCCCATGTTGTCGTACTTCAGACACGGCAGCGTGTTCTCGCACTTGATGCCCGGCAGCACGGTCAGCTCGCCCGGCAGCAGCCGGGCCCCGGCGTACTTGACCGTCGAGGGTCCGAACGACGCAACCGCCGCCGCCGCAGTCGTCGAATTGATCGCTTTGCTGCACTCGGCGCACATACTGACGGGCGCCGGTGGCAGACTGGAGACCGGCGAGGACAGTTCGCACCCGTCGTCGCGCAGCGTGACCTGCCCGTAATTGACGATGCTGTCCGTGAGCGCGAGCGGCCCCTCCGTCGAGCTTAGGCCGGCGGTGCAGGTGAGCGGCGAACCGGCGCCCATCGGCGGCGCCGGCTGGGCGATCGTGGTGACGTGGGACGCCGCCGCGGCGGCGGCGGCGGCGGCGGCCGCAGGCGAACCGGCGGCCGTGACAGCCGCGCGCGAGCTCGCTCCTCCGCCCTTGCGGGGCAGCGTGGCGTACGAGGCGACGCTGACGGGCGGCAGCTTGGGCATCGGCCGGTTCGGTATGTTCAGCAGGTCCGGGTAGATGTTCACCTCGCCACTGTCGAGCGGGTCCTGCGTCACCGACACGGAGATGTAGATGTTGCTGAACGTCGGGTTCGAGATCATCTGCGTGCAGAACTCGGGCGGCGGCGGGAACACGCCTAGGTTGAGCCCCGGGAACTCCTCGCGCTTGGCCGCGGCCGTCGCGATCGACTCGATCGTGATCTGGACCGGTTCCATGGCGATGGTCGAGTCGGTCTTGGTCGACGGTGTCATGACGTCGCTCGCGCTAAACTCCTGCCGCTCGTTCGTCGTGATGCTCAGGTCTAGCAGCTTCTTCTCCTGGTCGTTGAAGCTGACGCTGCTCTTGATCGTTTTCCGGCGGCGCCGCATCCGCAGCTTGCGCTTCACCAGGCAGACCACCACCGAGAGCGCCAGCAGCCCGAAGATGGTACCGAAGATGCCCAGGATCAAGCCGAAGTACCAGAACGTTTCGGGCGTCTTGATGATCACCCGCTCGACCACTTCCGGCAGGACGAGGCTAAAGTTTTTGCACACCAACCCGATCCGGTTCTGGGCGGTGCAGGTGTAGAACCCGGAGTCATTGTTCGTCACGTTCAGGATGGTGAGGTTGCTCCAGATCGTCACGCTGCCATCGTACGCGATGTGGCGCTCCGTCTCGATGATCGCATTGTCCTGGTCCACGTCCTTCCCGTTCACGTCCCAGCGTACGGTCGGTTCCGGGTCGCCCGCCACCATACACTTGTACGTGATGTTCGTACCGAGGTCCTCGATCTCGTACTCGTCGCGAAAGATCTCCACCATCGGCATGCACCCGAACTGGTCCGCCTCCAGGTAGTCCCACGAGAGGCCCTTGTGGGCGAGCGGCCGCTGGCAGACCAGGCTGCGCCGGTTCAGCGAGCTGTTCAAGTACCAGTTGCGGAAGTCGCGCAGGTGGCAGTCACAGTTCCACCAGTTCTCTTCCAGGATCAGGGTCTTCAGGTTCTTCATGTGGTTGAAGACGTGGTGCGGCAGGTTCTCCAGCCGGTTGCGGGACAGATCGAGAAACTCGAGCAGGTCCAGGTTGGAGAACGCCGTCTCCGCCACGTACCGCAGCTGGCAGCTGTGCAGGTCGATGTTGCGCAGGTACGGCAGGACCGGGAACTGCTCGGCGACCAGTATCTTGATCGGGTTCTCGTACAGGTTAATGATGCGCAACCGGTTGTTGCCGGCGAACGTTTGCTTGTCCAGCGTTTCGATCTCGTTCTCGCTCAGGTCCACCTCGACCAGGATCTTGAGGTTCTTGAACGCCTCCCGGTGCAGGTATTTGACGCGCGAGTGCTTCAGGTGCACCTTCTGCAGGTTCACCAGCCCGAGCGAGGTGAACTCCTCGCGGTTCAGGTACGGGATGCTGTTGTCGTTCAGCACCAGCACCTGCAGCTCGGTGGACAGGTTCGACGGGACCGCCGTGAAGCCGGCCCCATTGCAGATGGCCGACTTTTTGCCGTTCGACCATTTGCAGATGCAGTTGCTCAGGCAGCTGGCGCTCCAGTCCGCCGACAGTGCGGTCGAAATGAACAGCAGCAACACTGCCGAGAGAAAGAGAGGAGAGCAGATATTGGTGGGGGCGACTGGTTGTTCCAGGACACCGTTTGGCTTTGCTAGGTCGTTAGCGGCAACGGGCGCGAATGGCGAATTTATGAAGTGAAACAGCGACTGCTGAAAAGCTACTTTTCTAAAACTACTGCTTTCGCGGCGAATGCTCGGACCGAAAGACACGATAAAGGATGCAGGCAGGCACAGGAAAACGAAAGCAATACCAGCACTTCAATAAATCTTTCGGCCGCGTACTGTTCAGCTCTTTATAAATTACGGCCACCGCGGCGTACGGCGTCTTACCTGGTAGGTAAAATTGTGCCATCTTCTTCACTGTTCGCTTGCGCCGTGGACGATCCATGCCATGATATTACTCTCTAGTCGCCAGTCGCCAAAGGTGGCCAGCCTACCGCACGAGGGGCTTCGCAGTACTTCTATACTAGGCAGCCGCCGAAGTTCAACCGAAGCCGCTGGAAAATATAAAACACAACCCGGACCAAAGCCCGGAAGCAAGCAAGGCGTAAGATTAAATGAAATCGACCGAATTCCGTTACACCAGCCCGTTATTCAATGGACGAGAGACGTGATGTGAAGTGAAGAAAGAGAAAAAAATTCAATATCGCCGAGCACAGCCCACGGTACGTCGCAGGATCAACAATGAAGGTAATGGGCATGGAGATGGAGTTAGTAAGTATATAAGTAAGTAGGTAAGTAAGTAGATAAGTGAGTAAGTGAGTAAGAAAGTAAGTAAGTAATTAAGTAACTAAGTAAGTAAGTAATTAAGTAAGTAAGTAAGTAAGTAAGTAAGTAAGTAAGTAACTATGTAAGTAATTGAGTAAGTAAGTAGGTAAGTAAGCCGGACCGCCCCTAAAGACTGTTGACTATTTGTACGGTCAACCTTTCCAACGAGAACCAAGTCGATGCATGAGAGCAGCGATGAATGCTCCCCGCCAGGTTCTGTGCTATCAGAAATAGGGAATTCACAACGCACTAGCCACTGGCTGTTCGCGTTGCGGCTGCTGGTCAATGTCTTGAGCCCTGCTGGCCCTGAACAACAGAACTTGCGCCCGTGTGTGTGTGTGTATGTACAGTAAAACCATGAGCCCGAGTGCCCAATAAGACGGAAAGGAGACTGAGGCTCACCGGAGGCTTGCAAAGCTCGGGAAAGTCGGCTCGTCTATTACACGGCTCCGTCCTAGGGACATACCTAGGAAAGGAGCGACTACGTGCTGTGCGTTTAACGTTCCCCGCTGATGGACGGGGGAGTCTCAGGCATTCAAACAGGAGACCGTGAGTGAGACCACGGCAGACGCACAAACACACCACAAACTTTGCTTTGAACTTCCTTCTCTTCGCCTCAAAACGTTCGTTCCGCTAACCTATGTACCCCGCGACGGACGGAGCCTTCGCGGGCACCGTCTGCCCGCCTTCCGCCCCACGAAAAACACCTCAATATGGACGATGTTGTACAAGAAGGTACGTTGATGCGGTGCGGGCAGCACTGGCAAAGGAGCGGTAAGGAGGGTACTCACGTCACAATAATCCCGTTCACAGTTCCGCACCGTACCGCGAACGCGAACGGATCTTGTGTGCGAACAGATTTCGTACCACAGCCCCCCCAGCAGCCGCCAGGAACATCCTTCCAGGCACGAGAGCGGCCGTTGTTCGAGTTGGTTCGAGTCGTCCGAGTCCGAGATTCTTTTGGTGAATGGCAGGAGGGTGACGTGATGTGGCGGGGGTGACGTTTTTCGGAAACTAACTTTACTTTGCGGTTGATTGTGTGTCGATTATATACCGCGGCTGATTGCTAGATGCTCTGTGCCCGTGTGTGTGTGTGTGTGTGGTTGTGTGTGTGTGTTTGACTAGTAGCTCCACCAGTCCACCAGTCTGGCCGTGTGCTCCAAACTTGGGTTGGGAGTTTGTCCAAAAATGGTTCGACTTCGTTTTTCTTCCTCTGTTGCTCCTGGGTTCACTCGCGTTTCCTCGGTTTTCCTTCTCCACTCTTATCTCATACACACGCAGCGCAAGGAGCTGTGGCGGAGGAGCACATTTTGGCCGTAACACCGTCCACTCACAAACTACTGTCCGCGTTTTACCATTTTCACACCAGGCCGACCCCAGTCAGTCAGTGTCGGGTCAGTGTTAAGTGGCATCGCCGCCGCAAGATCCGACACAGACTGTTCTGTGTGTGTTCCGAATTTTCCTCGAACTGTGTCCAAATCTTCCGCACGCACGCACGCACGCACGCACTCACTCGCGCAAAATTCTCACGGCACTGGACTGGCTGGTTCAGCCATTCTGGTAGCTGGCAAAACCGCTGGCTGCGCCTCACTATGCGCCCGCCCAGGGCAGGAAGTGGATGCCCGATGTCGGGGGGACAACCTAGTGACAACCTGAAGGGAGTGCGGGGCAACCCGTGCTACCGCTGCCTGTGTGTTTCGAGTAACCACATGGATGGATCAGCCATCCGTCGGTTGGACCTACGCTTTTTCGACGACACTTCGTTGGCTCTTGGCTCTATAGAGTTGCCTAGAATGGAGGCTACTGGAGCGCCGATTTATGTCGCGTTGCTGGAGTCCAGGACTGAAACTGCTGCGTATGTGGTGTGCGCTGCCGTAGAAAAAGCTCTCACCGAGGCTTCACTCCGAGGAGCCAACAGAGAGAGAAAGAGAGCAATAAGAAGAGAGCAAGGAGGAGTCTAAGCGAGCGAATGAAAAGAGACCCGAGACCGAGCGGGAGAACGCGGATCCATCCAGGTGCCAGGGTTTGTTCCGTCCACCGTCATGTCACATGTGGCGCGGTGCGCGGGTGTAGCCGCGACATACCGCACAGAATCTGCCAGGCCTCTGGCTGGGGAATGCTCCGTGAGGAGCGCGCCTCGTCCTCGACCAGGCACCAGGCAACGTTCTATGTAGGGGATGCCGAGACACTACCGAGCCGGACGCCAACAGCTGGAGCTGGGCGGGCGTACGGGTAGGCAGGCAGGCAGGATGCGCGCTTTGTAATGGGATGTTGGTTGTGTGGGATGGTACGGAGTGCTCACCAGAGCAACCTTACCAGAGACTGTGTGTTACAGCACACGGCCACCGTTTGAGCATCGCTCGAGAGTTTTGCGTACGCGAGGACGCTGCTCTGGCATGCGCCTTAGCGACCTTCGCGCGCGAGCGAACGACAGCGACCTCTGGTGGGCAGGCAGGCAGGCAGGAAGAAAGCAAGGCAACCAGGGGAGGAAGCCCAACAAAAAAAATGGGGGGACCGAAAACAAAAAAGGAAAAAAAGGGGGAAAATCTGATAACCAGCCGATACCCGTGAGCCTGAGCTACGGCGACGAACTGCACTCGCCCACACACCCCTAAGCCCCCACCTGCTACGAAAGGGGTAACGGTGGAAGGGGTGTAAATTAATTGATCGATTTCGGAGGCTCCGGGTCGGGGGTAGGGTTAGCCTGTACACCTTGTAACTGCACACGTTAAGGGAATTAGGAAATGGCCGCCCCCGCGCTAATGGCGCACACGGCGACGGCGGTGTGTCATTTGTCGCGCGATAGAGGCGGCGGCGGTTGTAATTATTGTTTGCGATAATGGAAAAACACACAGAGCCTGCCCTTGCCCCCGCTGCGCTCTCGCGCCTTGGCTTGGGGGTTGATGCTCCCCGCGCAAAAACAGGCGATCCCCGTGGCCCGTGGGGTGCATGGGCATTTGCAAATCGGCTGTCGGTGCGAGCGAAAGCGAGCGGTGTACAAACGGTGTGGCTACCAATTGCAGCCCCGGAACATCCGGACGATTCGCGTGAGCATCTGCGAGGAGGGTTCGGAGCCGTGAATGCAGGCTTCTGGCTTCCGGACTCGAGAGCGCCCGCAGCATGTGTGTGGTTAGTGAGAACGTTTAAATTTTGAAGTGCCAACCGCTGCCAGACCACGTGGAGAGTAGGCAGGTGGACATGGACCATGGTTCCGCGTCAGCGAAGGCGGGAACACAAGAACGACTGAAGAACCATGTGGTCGCCGGGTAGTGACGGCGACGGCGGGTTGACGAACGAGACCAACACAACCTCGTCGTCACCGGGCACCACGTCCGCAACCGGGCGGGAGGAGGAGGAGAAGGTGAGCGTAAACGTGCCGTACGTCCTGTTCGAGTGCCTCGTGGGGCTGACGGCTATTTTCGGTAACACGCTCGTGATCGTGGCGTTCAAGCGGGAGCGCCGGCTCCGGCGGCGGACCAACTTCTACATCATTTCGCTCGCTTCGGCCGACCTGCTTGTCGGCACCTTCGGCATCCCGTTCGCGGTGCTGTCTTCGATGGGGCTGCCGCGGAATCTGCACGCCTGTCTGTTCACCATCTCGCTGCTGGTGGTGCTGTGCACCATCTCCATCTTCTGCCTGGTGGCCGTTTCGATCGACCGGTACTGGGCGATACTGCACCCGCTGGCGTACTCGCGAAACATGCGCACCAAGACGACCATGTGTAAGTCGAGTGACTAGAGCAGCCGGGGGCCTGCTGCTGGTGAGTCAGCTTCCCCACGACGATTAACGGTGGGCGTCCCCTTTTTTTTTGGTCCGGCAGATATCATCGGTCTGTGCTGGCTGGCCGGGCTGGTGATCGGGTTTCTGCCACTGTTCGGCTGGCACGAACAGCCGGACGAGGATGCCTGTCTGTTTGTGCAGGTGATGAACTACGACTACCTGGTGTTCCTGTATCTGGTCACCATCATCATCCCGGGGCTGCTACTGCTGGCCTTCTACATCCACATCTACCGTGTGATCGTTCGACAGGTACACCAGGGGGGTAAGGGTACATCGAGAAGTCTCTTCTCACCTTCTTTTCTTCCGTACTTCCCCCCGACGGCAGCGCAAACAAATCGTCTCCATCAACTCGGTGGACAGCCGATTCTCCGAGAGCCTGCCCAATCTCGCGGGCTCGATGTCTGCTGCTGGCCAACGGTCTACGCCGTCGGGGGACCGCTCGAAAAAAGACCAATACACCGGCACGATGCTGCGGGTGCTGCGTGCCGCCCAGCGGCGCGAAGTGAAGGCCACGCAGAACCTGTCGATCATCGTGCTGTTCTTTATGGTCTGCTGGATGCCGCTGCACACGATCAACTGCATCATGGCGTTCTGTCCGGACTGTCAGATTTGCGGCGCCGTGATGCTGTTCGTCATCACACTTTCGCACCTCAACTCGGCGATCAACCCGCTGCTGTACGCGTACCATTTGAAGGACTTCCGGGACGCCCTGAGGCGACTGCTGTTGAGCATGGTCGGTCGGGAGGCGAGCGCTCCACCGCAGCAGGACTTCATCAACTGCATATCGCAGATCGCAGTACAACAGCAACCGCAGCAGCAGCAGCAGCAGCCCCAACATGACAACGCCGTACCGCCGTAGTATGTGGTGAAGAATGAACTTCCTTCCCACCGCAATTTACTCAATGAGCTCGATGTGCTAGTTAGACTCTCTAAGAGGATCGCTCCGGGATGCTCGCTTCCTTTTACTCTATTGAATGTGTTCGTAGTACGCAATGACACTATTGTGCTGATGTAGCTCCGTGAAACCGAAACCTCTGGAAATCCGGAGGATGCAAAGATGAAACTTAGAGGGTACGGCGGAAGGCCACCACAGGAAGTGGTTCGTATCGTACTACTACTACTTGTGTGTAACTCGTTCTGCCCCGTTTGTGCCTTGCCTTCTGCGCTAGAGCCAGCTTGCTTAAATTAACACTGATTGGGTTAACAAACTAATGGCAAACAAATAAACTGGTTCTTAAAACCAAAGTAATGCTGGTTTCCCGATTTTTTCGGTGTACTGTGTGCCTCTGCTAACTGTATAGTGTTGATACTAGTGTGCCTTATGCAGTGCCTTCTCTCGTAAGCATCCATCACAGGAAGTGCTTGGTATGGTAGGGAGCATTTTTTTTGTTTTTCATTTAACAAGACCAGTAGCTTAGTGGTAGTAGTAGCTTTGCTTAATACGGCTCTAACCGTTCTAATAATAAAAAAAAAACGTTAACCAGTGTAACTATGGACTTTGCGTGCTTTACTGCGTTCTGTGTGCTTTACTTGGGAAGTCTATCGAAGTTTGTGCTGGCTGGTGGCTTGAAAAACAACCGGACACGGAGTGCGAAAGTTCATCATCACCAACAAATTTATGAATAACACCAAGCTAAAAGAAAAAAAAAGTATTATAGAATGGCGTTTTAAGCAGAGTAAATAGTAAATCGTTTCACAATATGATTACGGAGAAATAGATTATTGCATCTATAGATACGATGTTCCGCTGCATAGGTTGCATAGTTCTGTGCAAATTTATTGTGTTTCCTTGAAGCCAGCCAAGCCAAGATCAAAAACATCAGCTTTCGATGTTTTTTTCACTCAGTCCTCAATGGTATTAATAGTACACGATTCCTAGCTTCACGCAGTGTCCACCAGCGACCAAGACGATGCTCCTGCCCAACTGCAACGATCAAAAACCGACCGTCGCACGTGAACTCGATGGCGTTGACAAAACCTACGACAGGAATGTTCATCAATGGTTCGATCGACCGTCGGTTGTTGGTCAGCTTCCAGATGCGCACGAACCCGTCGCATGAACCGGACGCAACAACGTCGGAGTTGCTGAGCACGGCAACGGCACTGATCCAGTTCGGGTGCCCAACGTCCTGCTGGCCGTGGGCAACAGCGATCCTTCGCAGTGGTTTCTTCTTCCTGCAGCTCCACAGACAAACGGACCCTTCAATGGAGCCGCTGACGAACAGATCGTTGCTAATGAACTTCACCGCACTGTAATCCTCTTTCAGCAAGTCGTAAATCAGCTGCGTTTCCTCAGCCACCTTCCACACGCGAAGTGATTTATCCATCCCTCCGGACGTGACGATGCGCCCCAGGGACAGTGCATCGATACCGCTGACGTGACTCTGATGACCAAACAGCGTGTGTATGTAGGCCATCTCGTCCAGGTTCCACACTTTAACGGTGCCGTCTTCTCCGGCAGAGTACAGTTCAAGCGTGTCCTGGCGAAACACGAGCCCGGTCACGGGGGCCGAATGTCCCTGCAGGGAATTTAGCTGCACCAGCGTAGTACCATTGTGCACTTTTATTTGCTCCGTGCCGTCTGCCACCGCCAGGTATCGGTTGTCCTGCGAGACCGTGATCGCACGTATGATTTTGTTTTCCGTGCAGTGCACAGCGGTGCGCTTTCGCGCACTCAAGTCCCACCGGACTATCAAACCACTTTTGCAGCCAACGTACAGTGCAGCGTCGTCGGCCGACAAACAAATGCAGGTCGGAGACAGTCGTTGCCGTTTGAAGCGCAGTGGCAGGATTTGGTCCGCCAGAAAGCCAGTATATTTGTCGGCCAGTGGACGGTGAACTCTGCCCGTGTCACTAAGAAAGCTCTCCTTCAGCGATTGGGCTACGCGCAGCTGTAGGTCCGGTTCGTTGTCATCGTCGGCCAACTTCTGTTCGTCGGCGTGCAGCCGCAGATATTGCTTGGCCAGCCGGATCCGTTTATCCTGCCCGGTTTCCAGTGCCAACGATGTATCCACATGCTGTAAGCGACTTCCCTGGTGCCCTCGTGCTTCCTTTTCCAACTCCTCATCGCTGTCGATCGTCTCGTCATCGCGTTCAGCTAGCTTAGCTGCGTTATTCTTCGACTTGCTGGGAGCGTGTGTTCTCTGTTACCGCCGGCAAGTGAAAAAGATTGCAAGTCCATTAGCAACGGGGTCGTTTTGCTTGCGCTTTTTCTCGAGCCCGAGGTTCTCGTCAATCCACTGCAGCTACTAACCTTTCTGTTGCCTTTCTCATTGAGTTTTCGACCGGTTTTAAACAGGGACATTTTGTCGCAATACACAGTAATATACACACGAAACTAATTGAACCGCATGGTGCTTGACGTGCATGACATATCGCCCACCAGTGCAGAGTAGTCTAAGATTACTCTACATTACAGGTTATTCCAAGACCCGTTTGGCTTGGGACGTTGTCAATAACACTGTGTGCTGCAAAATGACAGCTCGTGTACAACACATCACACGCAGTTGTGTTGCTGAGCACGAAAACGGTTCGTGGAATTTCGCTATAGAACCCCTGGCCGACGCCAAACGGGTCTTGGAATGACCTGTACAGTAGAGTAATCTTAAGCAGATCCAAACATTATTGTAATGTTGACGATGGTGGAGGCATTTGTTTGGATCGCTAAGCAGTTTCTGGCCCTTGCGATAACGAAGGGCGACTGCACGATACAAAACTAACACCTGTACTCCAATAGAGCGACTCTGATCCTGGACAAATCGTTTCCCGCGAAAAGCAAACTCGTTCCCGTCGAAGTTGTTTGTGATGCATATAACATTCAGCCCACAGCACCCGCGTAGTGTTAGCTGTCCTGAGCAAATTTGAAATTTTATGGAATGAATGTGCTCGAACGTCACGCTTCCAACGCTTCTATTCTGTTAAAATAAGTTCACTCGTTCCAAAAGCCAAGCCGGGAACCACTTAACGAAACTCAACCTACAACCCACTGTTTTGGTTTGAAACTTTGCTTTGGTCTTGGCTTTTGACAGCACGCTAACCCTCAAAGTACCAGCATTTTTCAGTAGCCCGTGTTGCTAGATTAAATTTTGCCGCGAACTATTTTATTTATTCACCAGACTACGCAGACCGTTGACTCTGTTTGTGTAACAAATGTGTGAATAAATAAATATCAGCATTGGTTGGTATAGAGTAACATTATCGCCACAAATCTGCCACGAATGATAATAACAACATGGCCGCTTGCAGGCGTTGCCATATTTGGTTCTTGTCTTGGCCAATATTGGCTCCTGACCGATTGGTTTGCGATACCCAACGCTACAGAAAGCAACAGAGATCAACATTGTCTCTGGTTGAAGTTGGGTACGAAGAAGAAGACGCTACGTTCCAGAAACTACCAACACTCATCCCAGTCCCAGTTTGCTCCATGATTTTTACCAGCATCTTTTTTTTTCTAACACGGATCCAAATACAATTGAATCCAGCTAGTGTGGAATACGTTACTTCGGTTAACATCTGATTTAGCGTGTTTTTGCATTCAAATCTTTGTAACTAGCGTCTGCGCGTCCGGTGGCCAGAGCCTTAGCCTTAGCCCTAGTGGTTGACATTCCGGCTGCTTCCGACGGAGGACGGAGACGCGTCGCTTGGCTCGGTTGCTCGGTGGCCCAACAGTGCGTGCGGTGGCTGACGGTTTTCGTGTGCTCGGTAACTGGTCGATTTTGTACACGCCTGTCAGTCAGTCTGCGAGTGCCTGCGGTGCAGGCCACCTCTGGTACCAGGAATATCCGCAACGCCATTGCAAAGGGCACGTTTTCGCGGGGAGCGGCGATAAAAGTTCCAAACGGATGGCGAGCACCATCGTCAGTGCGCGTTCCAGGCAAACCGTGTCAGGCTGCTAACGGTACGAGTATGCGGTGTGTGTGTGTGTGTGGGGAGTCACGGTTACGGTCGGGAGTTACAGCAGAGTGCCGTGCGTGAATCGACGAGCGGGGATCGATTTTCTTTTTCCTCACCCTCACCTGGCGAAGAGCAGCAAACTTTAGTAGCTCACAGCAGTCCACAGTGACAGATTGTGACAGACATGCAAGGCTATACCGTAGGCATGCTAACGTGCATACATATAAAATATAACATATCTATATATATATATTTATATATTTATATACGCATGCATATACATACATGCTTTTATGTGTATGTATGCACACCGACGGCGTGACGCGTCAGGATGGCGCTCTCGGAAAGCTCGCTGATGATGGCCTCTGTTGATGATGGAGGCGCCTGGTGGCTGTGTGCGTGGAGCGCGTGTTCGTGCATCGCGGGCAATGCACACACAATGCAATCAACCAATCAATGCCTGTGTCCTGGCTGTCGCCGTGTCGTGGCTGATGCATCTGCTGTTGCTGTGGTTCAAGCTGTTAAGGACCCAGAGCGCTGAATGGGGCCCAACTACCTGCTACATCCTGCCCATAGGTCTAGGTGTAACGCAGCGCAGAAGTCGCAAAGAAACCAAAGAAAAACAGGCCACAGTCAACAACAACGTCAGTCGTATGTCGGTGCACGTGTGTGTGTGTGTGCGTGTTTTCAACACATTACAATAAAGTGGCCTCGCGTTCGGATAGCCACCCCGCCGACCCCGTGGAAGTGGAAGAATACTAATGACCCACTAATTATTCCAGAGTACTAGCAGCCAACCCGTGTCGTGTCCCCAGAAGGGGTAGGTTTAAGAGGGGGGAGGGGGGCGGGGATCCTGGAAACGCGCCGTACTATGTCGGTTTGTGTCGTAACCCAGCGTTGGCCACGGCCACGGAGCGCCTGGACGTTGGTCTAGACTTTGGCCGGTCGGTCGGTTGAGGCCGGATCCGATCCCGGCGGCTTCCCCGCCTCCTGGCGATGCGAGTTCAATTCGAGTTCAGTGTGTGTTCTTCACGCACCAATGCACTCCTTTCTGTGCCGGACGGAGGAAGGACCGAACACGTCACAATGTCGTCCCCATTGGTCCGTTTGCATGCTGTGGGAGCCTGCGGACCCCGGCCCGTTTTCCTGGCCTCGCTCCTAGCCCCCCTGGGCTGGGGTTCATATCTCAGGGTGACCCTCCCTGTATCACACACGTTTCTTCTCCTTTTACGACGTCTCTCTGTTTGTGTCTCTCTCTCTCTCTTTCTACAGAGCGCGCTCGAATGTACCGTGCAATCTACTGTACTGTGCAGGACGACCACACACCCCGTTCCCCCACCCAGTCCCGCGGTACACAGACACTGAGGTGGAGTGAGTGAGAACCGGAAGTAGAGAGGCGGACTAAGCGCCCGAAGCGCAAGAAGAAGCCCGCGAGTGCGAAGAGAGCGTGACTCCAACCTTCCCGCGGCGGCCCCGAGTTCTTATCGAAATAACCTCCTCTCCCTCCTCCCCTTCCCACCCCTTCCCCGACATCCCCTCGCTGAATGTGACGCACGTGACGTAGTGTGGTTTTCGTTCATCTCGTTGTTTTGGTGTTCCGAATCTGTTTCCGGCGGTTCCGGAGCCGCGCGTTCCGTATGCAGAGTGCCGGTGGTGCTGGTGTTGTTGTCGGAGGAGGTGTTAGTAGTGGTAGTGGTGGTGGTGGTCGTGGTGGTAGTCGTGGCTGCCCTGTGTCGGTGTGTCGGTGCGCCCCGCTGTGATGACCGCGGATGGTGGGGCTGCGGGTGTACTGGTAATGATGGTAATGATCATCATGAGACAGATCGGGGTGCTCGCGTTGGCCCTGCTGCTCGTACCGTGGGGAGGGGCCAGCCCGGGTCCGGGTGAACGGGGGTGGTGGTGGTGGGACGGCACCTCGATGGTGGTGGCAGCGGCACACACTGGTGGTGCTGGTGGTGGCGGTGGCGGTGGCGGCGGCGGCGGCGGCGGCAGCGGTGCTCCGGATCCGTCGCCAGGCCGGTCACCGGGTCCGCCCGCCGGCATGCACCTGCTCAGTGACTCCGTGCACGGCGAGCCCGGAGTGGGGGAGGCGGCCAACCCCAACCCGATACTGATACTGACAAAGGGGGGAGCCAGCGGCGGCGGCGGTGGCGGTGGCGATGGCACCCAGAGGCAGACGGAGGCCACCGCGGGTGGCCGAGTCCGGCCGTACGGCCGATTCGGTGGCGAGCAGGACGAAGAAGAACTAGAGGAGGACGAGGAGGAGCAGGTGGAGGAGGAGGAGGATGACGGGGAGGAGGAAGAGAGCACCGAACCGGGGACGCCAACGCGCTTCTGGTTCGCCGCTGCCGTCGACGGCACGGCCGGCCCACCGAATCCGTGTGGGTCCGCCATCTTGGACGCACTGCGGTCGATGGACGATGGCCGGGGGCCGGTGCGGCGCAGCCCCGACGACAGCGACCTGTTCCTCGCCGTACATCACGACGTCTACGACACGCAGGCGGGCCTGGTGCCGGGTATCGTCTACAGGGGTGAGTAGTGCGCAGCTGCGCTGCCTGATGACTAGCTGTCACCTGTGACAGCTGTCATACTGACACCTGTCAATGTGACAGCTGTCACATGTGTGACACTGTCAGCTGTCATAGTGACAGCTGCCACACTGTCAGCCGTCACTATGACATCTAGCATTATGACAGTTGTCAGAGTAACTATCTGACAGCTGACTACGGTACCTAACGGGTTTCTGTGTCGCGCGTTCCAGTCGAGCTGTGGCATTCGCCCGGGGGCTCGGATATTCGCGACCTGTACGTGGAGACGGTGGCGGGCCCTGCCGGCCGACCACTCAGTGACACGTCCGCCACCGGTCGCTTCGAGGTCGCCGGTTCGCCGCCGCCCTCGAGGGCAAGCGACGAAGTAGGGCCAGCGGCGGCTAGGGGGCCGCTAGGCGATGTGGATCTCACCGGCATCCACCGCAGCACGTGGATCGACCACATGGAGCTGGACTGGTTGCAGCACGCCATGGCGGCCACCGGCCACGGCGGGCGACCTCTGATCTTCGGCGAACCGGACGACGGGGACGGGGATGAGGGCGAGGACGACGAGTCGGGAGACCTGGAGAACTCCATCGAGTTAGACAGAGACGGCTCCGGCCAGCGCCGGGGCGGGCGTAGGCGTCGGCGCCGGCGGTATACACCGCCGCCGGCGCCACCGCCACCCATGCCACGGACATGTCCGGAGAACGTGTGGCGGCTGGAGGACTCAGTGCTCGGGGACGCAGAGCGGCTGGCCGCGAACTGGTCCGTCGCGCGGGAAGCCAACGCGGTCGCCAGCAATTGGAGCAGCGAGGCCCCGGCGAAACTGGCGACCGCCACGGGGGACGACCGTCTGCTGTACTTCAGGTACTACTCCCGAGGCTCCACGCAGGGCTTGATCTAAAGCGCCTCCTTTGCTTTTTGCCTCTCTTCTTGTAGGTTACTTTATCGCACCCTCACCAGCTACGCGGTGTACGAGGTCATCTACACGATGGTGCTCCTGAAAGGTACGTGAGGTGACCATCGTCGTCGTCGCCACCGCCGCGACTTACCAGGTCTGCAGCTGCATGAAACCCACGGATTGTTTGTCACAAACTCTACCTTATCTACTTTACTCATCCCATTTTCGACTTCCTCGCCGGAATCGAAGTGCTGCTCATGGTCCATTCTGGGGTCGCCTGGTCGATCTATAGCTTGTGGTGGACCGAAATTGACAGCCGGGGCCACCTGTTTGCACACAATCCGGTTTCATGCGTCTAGAACCTGGTAGCATTCAGCATTCCTTCCCCACCCAGTCGTCTCACGCCCAGTCGTCTTCTTCTCCACAGAGTGCCAGCTGGTGCTGAAGCAGTCAGCGGGGCTACTCTCTTCGAGCCGTGTGCCTCCCGGTTACCGGGACTGTCAGGTGATGTTTCCGGCGCCGCCATCGACTCCGGCGGCGGCGACGGCGGCAGACGAGCTACCGGGGCTGGTGGTGCAGCTGACGCGCCTAAACACGCCGTGCCGGAGCGGTGGCTACCTGCGGTTCCTGCCCGGGTCGCCGCTGGCGAGCACCGACGAGCTCCCTCCGGGCGCCCTATCGCTGTGCGGCAAGCTGGAGGAGCTGCCGGCCGACGAGCGCTCGTTTCACTTCCGGGCCCACCGCAACACGACGGTGCGTCTCCACCAGCAGCCTGCGTTCGCGCTGCACTACCGGCTCGTCGACTACTGCTACAACGTGACGCTGCGTGATCGGGACGCTAGCGTGCGGTTGCGGCCGACCGGGCCCGGGACAGGGGTCGGGACCGTCCTCGACTGTCACTTCCGAGTGCACCTTCCGTTCGGCTACCGGATCGCGCTCCAGCTGCTGGCCAACGGTCAGCCCGGCCAGCCGCCTGGACCGACCACCAACGAAAGTGTCGTGGCGAGCGAACCGATTCTGCTCGGAACGACGACAGACAAGGGCGGGGGCAGGGGCGCCGACGAGGTGATCGCCGGTGGCCTGCTGGTGGATCTGTACGATGGCGAGGGCCGGTGGCGGCGCTGCTTCAATGCGTCGGCTTCGCCCACTCGCTACACGCTGCTCTCCAGGACCAACCAGCTGGTGGTGAAGGTACGGATGTACGGTGGTGGCGGTGGCGGTGGCGGCGTCGCGAGGACCCCGTCGCTACTGCTCGAGTACTGGGCGGCTCCGGTCGAAGCGATTACCTCGCGCTGTGCGTTCGGCTGGGTCGCGACGGCGCAGCTCTGCATCGCGGCGATCGAGCGGCGGCTACCGTGGCACGGGGCCGAGCTCGAGTGCAACCGGCTCGGTGGCCATCTTGTGTCGATTCGGTCCACCGACGACCAGCAGCTCATCGATCAGGTGCTGCTCAACAGGTGTGGCAACAGAAAGTTCCCGAAACCTCTCAAACAAACTCAACCTCTTTGACCTTTTTTTTCTCAGCCCCGGCTACCGGGACAACGCGGCGTACTGGATCGGGGCGAGTGACGTGATAGCGGAAGGTACCTTCCGCTGGAACGACAAGTTCCCGTTCACCTACACCAGTGAGTATACCTGGGGGTGGGGGGTCCTCAACAGCTCCTAAGGGCCAAAGCTTACTAAACAACACCCTTGCTAAACATCAGAAAATGTCGAGTGTTGTTTCTGGTGCATATACTGGGACATGAAAGGTGTGGTGTACTATGAGCTTTCAAAAGTAGTAGCTAACGACGGACAATACTTTCACTAAAGTCGTCATATTAGGCCACAATTTTCGAATCGAAAACCGCATGAATCCCTAAGCCCTAATGTACTTCCGGTCCGGTCGGTCTCCGCAGATTGGTTCCCGGGCTGGGCACACCATGAGCACTACAACCGACAGCCGAACGATGATGGGCTGAGCGGGCAGGACTGCATCGAGGTACGGCGCCACTTCCAGGCGATGGCCGGCAGCAGCAGCCCGATGGCTGGTGGGGGCCGCGGGAGTCCAACGCTGACCGCGTCGTACATGTGGAACGACCGGAACTGCGATGCGCCCAACTACTTCCTGTGCGAGCGCCTGCTCGACCAAGAGCCGGCCGAACGGCCGTGGAACGAGGCGGAATGTAACGGGACCATCACGCTGAACGTCGAACGACCGAAGGCGACCGTCTGGAGCCCCGGGTTCCCGCAGCTCTACCCGGACAGCGTTGACTGCTACACGGTCATCGTCGCCCCGCCCGGGTACCGGGTCGTGCTGGACTTCGAAGAGATGGTGCTGGAACACGAACCACTGTAAGTCTGGTGCGGTGAGGGGGGGGGGGGGGGGGATTTGACAATACCTTCGCCTGAATTGGACGTTTTCGACGCCGTAGCTGCTCCTACGACTACCTGCAGCTGGTGGAACCGGACAACACCGGCGGGCCGTACGTGCCTTCCAAGTCCGCGAAGTACTTCGCCGGTGACGTGCTGTTCCGGTCCCGCAACTCACGCCACAGCACCAGCCGGTACGGTGACGGCCGGACAGCGGCCGGACACCCGAGGCGGACCAAGGTGGGTCCACCGACGCTGGCTACACCGAGTGGCGGTGAACTCCACTTCAACCTGCCGAACCTGGTGCTCCAGCCGAACGACTCGCGATACACGGGCAGCGGGCCGCTGCCGGCGCCGGACCTGGCGCTTGGCGCCGTACCGCGCAAGATGTGCGGTGACTGGAGCGCGAAGCTTAAGCTGCTACGCTACGTCACGCGCGGCCCGACCATCGGCATCCGGTTCGTGTCCGACTACTCGAACAACTTCGGCGGCTACAAGGCGAAGGTCTCGATGGAAAACGGTAAGTTGACAAGGCAAGGTCACATAAGGACAGCTGGGCATGACAGGTGACAGGAATCTGGGTAGCTCTGCCGCTCTGCCGCACATACCATAGTAGTAGGTACCCAGCTACAGCTTCAACATCACCATCAGTTTCCTCGATCGCCAGCAAGTCCTGCAGTCCTGCCCAGGGTACATCCGAGCACACATCACCCAATGCCCCCCACCTCACCAATCGCATCACAACCATCCGTGAAACGCCTCCATATCCACGGGATGTCTCCTTGGCTTTCTTTGACAACTATGGTCGCCTGTGACGCCACCTCGTGCCAGTACTTGGACTATTTGGCCCTGTCCAATCCTTGCGCAAGGGCCGAGACTTGCAGACCGCACGTTGACCGCAAGCTCCACTCCTGTGGGTCAACCTCTTCAGTCAATTTCTACTTTGTACGTGGCAGTGGACGTACTTGAACAGTCGACGACACAGAAAATGGTCCAATGTAATTTTGCTTTTCCTTTCTTGTGCTCTGTCTCTCCCTCGCGGCGTTCTCTCTCTCTCTCTTATCCCTTGCGCTTTCTCTTTGTGTTAACCTATTTTTACCAGCAACAACTTTTTGTTTCCCTTACGCTCTCTCTTTCTCTCTCTTTTTCTCTGCCTTTGTCTCTCTTTCCCACTCACCCAACATCACTCTCTTCTCTCAGTTCTCGCTTTCTCTCAGTGGCCCTCTCGGCACACCACATCCTACTCACACACACGCACTACGGGTTTACTCAACTCCTCCAGATTATACATAATTCGAGCACTCAAATCGAAATTTCGAGCAGCTTGTTAGAGCTTGCGCAGCAACGTAAACCGGTAAACGCAGGTTGGCGCAAACGTTAAGAATGTAAGACTAAGTAACGCAAAAAAGGGTTTGTTTCTTCTTCTTTTTATCCGGCAGCTACTACCGCCGGTGCGGTCCTGTCCTGCAACAGAGACTCCCTTCACTGCTCCCTTCTGTCCGCTTTGCGCGATAGTTCTTTTTCTGCCATTCACATGACATGACCAGCCCACCGAAGCCTAGCGAGACGACGTACGAGACCTTTAGCCTGCTAGCAATCTAGCGCGCATCTTCTCCATTACGTCGTCCGTTCAGACCTACGTCGTAGGGCTGCTGATGGTGGTGCCAGCATGAATTGTGTATCGTTCTCGTTTATCTGTGGACCGAGTTTGCCTGAGATGTAAGCTTGAGTTACACTGGAGTCACGATCTATGTGTGCCTACGATCTATGTATCGGTCACGATCAGACTAGACTTGTAGCAGACGTGGTGTCCCTGAGGTCTCCACTTCAAGCTTCGGGATGTTGAAACGGCCTAGACAAACTCCATTGGTTACCGATGGTCTGTTGGTACCGTTGCTCATGATCACTCTCAGAAGCCTGGGTGTCCGCGAGGCCAAAGATTGAACGAAGAACAAGAAACGAACAATTTGAAATCAGAAGGTTGTTTACACTCGCCTTTACATACTTGCCGTCAAACGTAGAAACTGGTGCGTGTGTGAGAATTGTGTCTGGGTCCGAGTGCTCGGAGTTACGGCACACAACGGGGTAACGGGGTCAAACAAACCGGAAAGCTTAGCCGAACATGTCGCTCTAACCACCATCATTCGCAGTCGCAGCCACCGCGCTGAACAGTAGGAAACCGAACTACTCCCATCTAATGCTTCCTCCACTCCACCACCAACCACCACCACACCATCACATTATACCAATACCGTACCGATACATGAATTTTGAATACCTATATTTAACTGCTTAGGAAGACCGAGGGCACATGGTAAGTGGCAACCCAATCTACCGCGCGTTCATAGGGTCTGTGTAACCCAGCCTACAAGCGCTCCAAGCCTTTGTAGTGTTACCGATTTGCGGTTGCGATATCAGTTCGTATATAGTATCTCGCGTATGGCTCGAGTATGATGACTGCTTGCCGTTTTCGTTTACTTGCATTTACGCAACGCGCTTTACGCATCGCTCCTTGGACAGCCCTACA
The DNA here is from genome assembly GCF_943734635.1 of Anopheles cruzii. NCBI lineage: Eukaryota > Metazoa > Arthropoda > Insecta > Diptera > Culicidae > Anopheles > Anopheles cruzii. The sequence goes on from NC_069143.1 coordinate 8,414,041, forward strand.
CATCCGCCTCGTAGGTCGGAAACGCAGACAAGTTCTGGAGCTGTTCCCCACACGACACACATCGGTTGGATCTCGGTTCTGTTGCAATTCTAGGTACAATTACAGTAACGACTCGAAATAACATTCGTCCAGGACGGAAATTGGAATACGTTGTGTTATTGACAGCACCTGTGCCTGTTAACACTTGCGGCAAATTTCATGTCAAAATTCAGATTCAGCTCCAGTAATAACCAAGGCCCAGCCTTTGGATTTTGAGTAATGTATGACATATGACAGATCGCTCGCAAATCGTTAGATTAGATTTGCGGACTAATAATAATAATAGGTACCTCTCTGTTTTCACTCGGGTTTTTCTCCGACTTCAGCTGAATTGCTGCCCAAGCTAGGTGTGCCATCTGTTTCAGAGGTTCTCCACATCGACTGCTCGGTCGGTGCACAGAAGTCGAGCACTGCTTTGAAAGTGAAGCCCACAGATGTGGGGAAGCATTGTGAATTCCAGGGCCAGGAATTGACTTGGTATGTTTCCAACACACTAATTTTCGCTTTCTCTCGTGCTCGTTTATAGTAGCTGTCGTCATCGTGCTGGCCGAAACAAAGCCTATTAAATTGAGCTCAACTGGCTAAAGAGCAGGCTTAACCGCCGGTCCGCAGAACTTTTCATTTCTCGCTCCCCCCCACCCCCACTCGCTATGCATCGCTCGCTCGCTTCATCACTTGCTCTATATCCTTCCGCTTTTCTCTATTGCTCTATCTTTCTATCTATCTTTTCCTATCTGCCTCTGTGCTATAGCAGTTTATATAGATGGTCGCTTTTGTTGGTCGTTGATTTCGGTTTGTGTAACGTGTGTGTGTGTGTGTGTGTGTTTACTACTGCTGCTCCCATTTCAGTTGCGTTGAGCGCCCATTGTTATGGCGTGTGCGTTTATTTGCTTGCCGTACTTGCGGACGTACCTGGGCCTTTCGTTGGTTGCTCCAGAATGGCTGCTGCTGCGAGAGTAGAGTGCATGTGCACCCCGATCATATGGCCGGACAACATGGCGGACGAGGCGATTTGCAGGCAGAACGCTGCCTCCGCTCCGCTTGTTGTTGTGTGTTCCATATCCCCATACCCGAACTGAACTCGCTGCCTTGTGTTTCATGTGTTTCGTTATCTCGTCCCACACATTGACATTTACCACCGATTGGGACCTTCCACACCAAAACTACCCTATACCGGGGGCTCATCGATCCAAAGCAAAATCTATATCTTTTCCCATCTCAATTTCTGCCGGGGGTGCACTCAATGCGCTTACGAACCTTACCTAGTATACAATCTGGCAATCACGAGAGCTTCCGCCCGCCGGCTCTGCGCGGCCCTGCGAGTCTGCCGCCATTTTGTTTTTGAGCGCGGGCATTCCGGGGCGCTTGCCAACTGATCGTTTCGACTCTTCCTGCGGTTTCTTTCCTTCCCAATTCTTCATCACCGGTGCGTTCTGCCCGCGTAGTGACATCGGAGTGCCAGGATGAGCGTATCAAGGCGTACAACAATTCGTGCTACCTGGTCATCTCCTACCCGGAGGTCGACTGGACGACCGCGCAGCAAATCTGCCGAGGGATTGGCGCGAAACTAGCCTCCATTTCGACCACGGACGAGCAGAGGTAGGTAGGATGCGCCGCCGGGATTCCTTCGACTTCCACACTTCGACTTCTCTGTTCCGTACCCACACAGGTTCATCACCGCGAACATTCGCAACAGTCCCGACTACACGCCCCGGTCACTGTACTGGGTGGGCGGCGAGATATCGGCCAGCGGCGACCTGGAGTGGACCGATGGTGTGAAGCTCAGGTTCGAGGTAAGCCGCCGACATAGGCTGCCGACTAAGCAACCCTAGTGACGCAACGCAACGCTCTGGTGGTTGGTTTCCTTTCCATTCTCGGCCCGACTAGGGATGGCTGCCAGGCCAGCGGCCGGAGAGCGGCGACGGTCTGCCGAAGAGTCCCGCCTGCCTGGGGCTCCAGTGGAAGGTGTCGCCCACGCCCATGATCTCGTCCGGGCTGCACTGGACGGCCCAGCGGTGCAGCCTGATCGGTGGCTACGTCTGCAAGAAGCCACGGCCGACGCTCGAGGAGAAGACGGCCCGCAACCGGACGCAGTCGGGCACGGAGGGCCGCCTGCTGTCACCCGGGTACCCCAACCCCTACCCCGCCCACACCGACTACTGGGTGCGGCTGGTGGCGCCCGAGCACAGCCGCATCATCATCCAGTTCCAGCGGCTGGACCTCGAGTATCAGGACGACTGTCTGTACGACTACATCAGCATCCAGAGCAGCGCACCGTCGGCCTCATCGCCTTCGCAGACGACGGCGACGGCGGTGGCGAAACCTGTCGAGCTTGAGTTCTTCTCGAGTTCGGGCCGGTCACGCCCCATACGCTACGTCGGCTGGTCCGGGTCGCCGGATGACGTCACGGGCAATACGCTGCCGGGACCGGATAGCGGCGACCCGAGGGGAGCTGGCGACGAGGTGGTCCACCCATCGTTCCTGCCGTACGTACGGTGGTGCGGTACCCACGATAGCGGTATGTCCCGGTTCAACTTCATCTCGAGCGCCAACGAGGCCCTGATCCGGTTCCACTCGGACTTCTCCGTCACCGGGGCAGGCTTCTCGGCCACCTGGAGTACGGTCGACGTGTCCGGGTGTCCGCTGCAGACGATCACCTCGAAGGAGGGCTCCATCCGCAGCCCCAACTATCCGCACTTTCTGCTGGACAGCGTCGACTGCACGTACGTCATCCAGGCACCGTACGGGCGGCGCGTGTGGCTCGAGTTTCTGTACGCCGAGCTGCTGCAGGATGCGTCCCTGCTGATCGATATCGCGAACGGGCCGTTCGAGCCGTTCACTGAGCACGCCACCGAGACGGGGCACCAGCACCTGAACGACGGTGTGTTCGTCAGCAACGGCGAGCGGTTGGTGGTGCGCCTCCGCACTGGCGCCGTTCCTCGTGGCAAAGGCTTCTACGCCACCTTCAAGACACGTAAGCCACCCGCACACAGCTCTGAGCTCGGAGCTCTGATCCTCTCTCTGATTTCACCCATACAGTGGCGGCCGTGAACGAGCAGCGCTTCTTAAGCTTCACGAATCGGACCAGCGGCACAATGCACTCGCTCAACTACCCTCAGCCGATACCGCTCGACGTTGACTACACGCAGCACCTGATCGCCCCGTTCGGCACGGTCATACTGCTCGAGCTATACGGTGTCGGCTTCAGTCAGCACGGATGCCGCGACACGGGCTTCATTGAGGTAAGAAGCCCCGAGAAGTCAGGGGCGGAGAAGAAAACGGTAGTGGCCTTGGCCTTGGCCTTGTTACTCAAATCCGCGGCTCACCTTCACAGATCTACGACAACTACACCGACAGCAACGGTACGCTGTGGCACCTGTGCGAGCTGCGTGCGAGGAACCCGGAGCTACGGGAGCCGGTGGTCAAGGCGGCACCCATCTACATCACCTCCTACCTGAACACGATCCACATCCGGCAGCACAACGTGAACGGCACCGGCATCCGGCTGAACGCGACCGTCCGCCTGCAGGAGGACGCGGGCTACAAGATGAAGCTGATCGCCAACGAGGACGAGTGGGTCGAGGGCTGCCGGCCGAACCCGTGCCAGCACGGTGGCAAGTGCGTCACGGGCCACCAGCAGCATCAGCGGCGAGGCGCCTGCGAGTGCTTCGGCCACTTCACCGGGCGCTTCTGCGGGCTCAACATCTGCGAGCTGGAGCCGTGCCTGTTCGGCAAGTGCGAGCTAACCGCGTCGAGCTTCAAGGTAAGGCCACTCCGACAAATCCGACATTCCGGCACTCCGACAGATCCGACAATCCCACACTCCGCCATTCCGACACTCCGCCATTCCGACACTCCGACAATCCGACACTCATTCGACTCATCTCGTTCTCCGTGCACAGTGCAACTGCCAGCCGGGCTATCTCGGGCAGCGGTGTGACCAGAAGCAGAAGCCGTGCGCGGAGAACCCGTGCGAGAGCCGGGGCGAGTGCTTCGAGAAGAACGGCGGCTACTACTGCCGCTGCCACGCCTGGTGGGAGGGCCCCCGGTGCGAACGGCGCATGATGCACATCCCGTACAAGCCACTGTCGGAGCGCATGCTGCAGGAACCGTTCTGGCTCGGTCTCATCACCGTGTTCGTCGTGCTGGCCGTCATCGGGCTGGTCTGGTGCGCCAAGCGCCACTTCCCGGAGAAGATCGAGAAGCTGCTGGCCGACGAAACGCAACGCAATCGACGTATGGGTCACTCACCAGCTCACGGTCACTCACATTCTTAGCTCTCCCTCTTCTCTGTCTCTCTCTCTCTCTTTCTTTTTGCCGGGGGATCTCCTTGCCTGTCTAATACTAACGCTACTCCTGTTTCTACTACTACTGCTGCTGCTGGTGCTACAGCCACTTTCCCGCCTCACCACCTGAATACGGCGCTGCGCGAACAGCTGCAGGCGTCCGCCGGGACCGTCTGCTCGTCGAACGCGACTACGCCCGCCTCGCACCGGACCATCTTCGGACGATTGGGTATAAGAAAACCATCCATATTGAGTCTCAGCAGCCCACAGCCAGTTGGAGGGGCTACCGCTAGAACATTTTCTTTAGATGATCTCTTACGGCCCCCTCCTCGACGTAAGACAGACAAACATATGATAACCTTCGTTTAAACTCTCCTTCTCTCTCTCTCTCTCTCTCTCTCTCTCGCAAGAAACAAACTAGCACCAAATTGCAACTCCCATTCGTTTTTACCATTTTCTTTCTTGAGCGCTGAACTGTTGAGCTGCTTAGCCTACCTTCCCTACCTACTACTGCCATTACCACTACCACTAATATCTCTCTACTATCGTGTTATCTCGCAAGCTGTGTCTGTTAGTGTATTGCTCACCTAAACTCACCTTCTTTCTCTCCTCTCCACACTCTTATTCTCCCTCTCTTCCCATCTCTCTCTATCTCTCTCCATCTCTCTCTCTCTCTGTCTCTCTCTTTGTTAGGTTATGCAACACTTAGCTCTCTGTCTGTTCTTGTTCGCCCTTTCCCTTTCCTATTTCCCGATCAGACCATTTGGCCACCAATACTACCAAGAAACAGCAACAACAACTAGAGCTCAAACCATACCACACGCCTAACCGCTATGCAAATCGCTGGTCACAGTTTGTAGTAGAACTCGTATATGACAACTTCCTATCGACTCTCTCACCTTCTCTTTCTCTCTTTTCCTCTAGACCATGTAGTCTGTCGTTTTGCCACCTTCTCTCTCTCTCTCTCTCTCTCTCAAACACACACACACACACATCTCACGCCACTTTACACTACTCAAACACGCGTTGGGAGATTCCCATGGGACCATGTGCTTAACCTCGACCCAATCGACACGTTTGAGGTACATTCCAATCCGACACTACTTCCGAGCGGTTCGTTTCCGTACAGGCAACACCCACCCACCTACCACCGTGAAGCACCACACTAGCGCTAAAGAGCACATAGCACACACACACAAACAAAGGAAGGCACTGACACTTGACATCTGCTTGGTGTCTGATGTAGAACTTTACCAAGTGCCTTCTCATGACATGACGACACCACTGGCCTGGCGAGCCGTACACGCTGCACGACAGTCAGGTCGTCGTACAGCATCCTCTTCTCCAGTAAAGTAAAGGCTCCAGTACAAGCCCAGCTTCGACCCTCTAGGCACGAGATGAGAGCAAAACATGTTCTTCAGACTATAGAATCACCTGCTAGTGAGCTGCTAGCACCCTAGCCTAAATCTCTTCCCGTAGGTCTCTTGCTCTTGCTAAACTTGGACCCTACATAGGCGCAAGCTAGAGCAGATTTCGAACTTCACAATTGCCACACCAATCTAGCCAATCTTCCTTTTTTGTGTGAGCGTAGACGGTAACTGGTAGGGTAGATGATACCGAGAATCCAGTTACAAGACGCAAGGATTCGCTATCCCACACCCCGGCTGTGATCGTTTTCAACTCCCTCTCCACCATACTTTACGAGCCCGGCTACAATCCCGTCGGTGCCTGGTGCTTTGCTATACTTTAGTCGTCAGACGGGGTCCCTTTCGGGTCCCTACGATGCTCGGTGGCATAAACAGTTTTCGTATCCGCCAGGGGAGCCTCTGGCTTCTGGCTTTGGTAATTTGGTCGTCGAGTAATCGAGTCAATCAAAATGCTGGGCCCATCGCGAGAGAACCTCTGGCTGGTTACTGATCAGATTTCCAACCTTATCCCGGCAACAGGTGATCTTAGGTATGAAGTTGTTTTGGTGACCTGCTACCGTTTTGTAACATTGTCTTGTGGGTCCGTATCGCACTACGCTTCCCTCAACTTCACGTAGTCTCCCATCTTCTCACAATTGTTTCATTTTCTTGTGAACTCTCATCTCCGCTTGTCGGACGTTTCTATCGTTGCCGCAAATGCAATGTGCTTTAGCTCCGTCACATTCCTACAGTCAATTTCGTCGAATTAACCGGATGGTGTACTCCCAAGACGCGCACCCAAGACTTGTTGGTCACAGCTCGTAATAAATGTTTTTAGAGCGCTCCATCTCTCTCTCGCTAGTTACATCTTCGTTTACTGGTTGTGGCGACTCCCTGATGGCCTGTCTGTACACATCTTGCCTCCGTTCTTGTTTCCGTAGGAAGTCCGTATCGAAGCGAGTCTGCGTGTTAGTCCCGCCCGTTGTACTTGGGCAAGTTATTCGACATCGAATCACTGCGCCAACCACAGGCAGTGATCTAAGTCCATGTTGGCCCCTTTATAGGTTCTCACGTTGACCAGACTCGATGGGTGTGAAAGACCAATCCAGACGTGATCTAGTTGATTGAAAGTAGCTCCAACTGAGTCTTTTCTGAGAAAGTCTGAGAAAAAGTACAGGAAGCAACCGAAGTCGGAAGACTCAAAACTCTGAATGTCTAGGATGATTACTATTGGAAGTTGGTGTTGGTACTTGGTACATGGATGAAGTTTTTGGTGTCAGAATACTAGCATACCTGCGTGATAAGATCAGCACCCTGGCATGAAAGCACCCGGTACTGGCCAAGTATGCCGCTTACTATCAAAGCGAGGGGCGCGCGTGCCCACAGATATGTTACTGTGTACACGAAACGATTAGACAATCCAATTCTTCCTCTACTGCCATCACCGTGTGCAGCCGTGTGCTTTCGAAACCAGGAACGGCGCAAGCTGTCAGTGAGAGGATGGCCACCGGCTATGCGTACTTGACTTCAACGTTGACGTTCTCTGTTTTACGGTCGAACCTACAGCAGCTGGAAGCCACAGACCATGCTAACCCAAAAACGAACTTTTTCAGGAGTAGTGCGTAAATATCGGTTGCTTAGTGACATTAGCTGAGACTCATTGGAGTGTAGAGTGTTGAGTTTGACGTTTGAGCATTGTTTTAGGGTGACCCTGAACCGACCGCCGGCTCCGGATCCGGCTGGCTGTGTAAATAGCAACACCCATCAATCTATCGATTAGTTACAAAACCAACGCATTACCGTACTGTGCCTACAATCTTCTATCGTTGACGTATCTAGCAAGCTGTTTCACTAACCGTTGCACTTTACAAGTGTCCAAAGTGTGTTTGTTCCATTAGTTCACCTCTTCTACTGCATTATTGTTGCCGTTTAACTGACTTGTGTACCAAATTAGCGCATGAGTTGCAAAGTTTTTCTCATTTTCCATACAAGTAGTTTGTCAAACTAATTAGCAACTACACACACCCTCACACACCCTCACACACCGGAGAGACACATCACCTCAAGCCCTCACGGTGGACATGCCCCTTCTAATCCGGTCTCTCGATACCTGTTGGTCTTCGCCCGCTATCTTCCCCAGGGACGCCCTCGCCAAGGAAGAAGCGCAACAACTCCACGCCGACGAAGAAGAACGTTAACGAGAAGAAGCAGATCCTGCAGCAGCTCGTGTCACCGGCCCAGAACGCAGCTACCAAAGTACGTCCTGCCTGAGTGCAATGCCCCCTTGCCTTACTCTTTAAACGCCAACGTTACCACTATGTTGAAAGAAATGACCGAAAATTGGATCTCGATGCTATTCCAACACTGTACTCAACCTGTAATCCAACTCCAGACAGTATATTCCAACAACTAAGAGTTAGTTTTTCGATTTCAAGTAATGTCTGACAATTGGTATCGGATGTATCGACATCCAGTCGAGGATTACTTTGAGTCGGGTCATGGCCACATCCTTTTTTGAGTTGTAACCGAATGTCCGGTGCGTTTTCAACACAGTGGTAGTAGTAGTAGTAGTGGCCAATGCCGATCCTAGGATGAGCCTATGAGTAATGGAGGTTCCCCCACGAATACATGCCCGGTTTCTCCCGGTTTTGCAGCAAGTCAGCCTGGGTGAACTGATACAGATGTCCGAGAACCGGCTGAAGGCCGGTAGCTACGGCGCCGACCCGGAACCGGGCCTGACGGAGACGACGTTCTCGGAGAACTCGCTGTCGGTCGCGTCGATGGTGCGCCAAATCTCGGACCCGAAGCTGGAGAAGAAGGTCACGTTTGCCCGGCTGCTCAGCAAGGTGTCCGCCGAGATGAGCTCCGGCTCGGAGGTCCTGGCGAATGTGAGTAGCGACTGCACGCCCCGTGTACCGTGTATGCCAAAACTCGGCCGTACCGTTCTGTGTGTGTGTGTGTGTCTGTATTCCTCTGGTTTGATTATGTCATCATTTGGCAACAAGAATAAGTTGAAAACTGCTGTCATGTATGAAATCATCCGCTTACACGTTACAGCTTCTGAACCGTAATGCTGCTTCGTTCTTGTTATCCTCCGCAAACCCCGACACACCCCGTTGTTTTGTTTTTGTTTTGGTTTTGGTTTCACATTCTGTTTTTTCCATACTCGTCGTTTTGGTTCATTGACCGTTCACCGTGAGACGTTAACATGGACTACTCAATTTGACATTTGATGCGTGCGTTTCCGCGCGTGTGGCGTTGATCATGGTTGTGGTTCGGACGTTCGGGCCGGAAGGTGTCCACCCGTCCATCCGTCCGTCCGTCCGTCAGGCTTTCCGCATTGCGTCCGCACAGCGCTCCGTCCGATGTCGGACGGAGAACTCTCTTGCCGGAAAGCAAGGTCTGTCGGGCCAGACCGAAGGGGTCCCCCCCCTGCTTGCCCCCTTGCGTGTAGCAGTATGCCCACGGCCACCGGCCAGGGAGCACCGGAAGCTCACCGAAGCCGAAACCGAACGACGTCAATTGAAAACTCGTTTATCTCTTCACCTTCACAAAGGGGACGAAGCATTCTAGTGCACTAAGTCTTCCGAACGAGGTACCGCAGCGGGCGAACTCGGTGCCACCGTCACCATGCACGAACGAGGTACGCTCGCCGCACAGCACCTCGTCGAACCAGGGCAGCGATTCGCTGTCCAGCTCGGACCTCGTCCTGCACGACTTCGGGCTGCGCCGGGTACGCCCCAAGGTCTCGAGCGCCGACTCCATACTGGCGATGTTCAAGAACTTTGCCGCGTCCAGCTCGGCGATCGGGGCGCTCCAGTCGTCGATCGTTATCTCGCCGTCGTCCACACCGCCGACGGCGTCCAGCCCGCAGGACGATGCGCCGGGCGATGACGACTCGTCCACCTCGTCCAACCAGACCCCCGTCAGCTACTCGAGCGGTGGCGGCTGCGGCGTCGGCGGCATCGATGTCGGTGGTGGGGGTGGTGGAGCAGCTGGTGCTGGTGGTGGTGGTGGTGGAGGTGATGGTGCTAGCAGTAGTGTAGCAGGAGCTTCCGACTCGCCCGTGTTTTACCGCCAGAGCACCATCGAGGTACCGGTCCTGGATGCGCTCAGTGCGCACAAGTCGGCCGGAGCGGTGGGCTCCAGCGGGGTACCGGCTGCCGCCGCCGCCGCCGCCGCCGCCGCCCAGCTGCATCCGCCATCCATACTGCTCGAGATACCGAGCAACGGGATCAACAACAAGTGTCTGTCGCCGATCCGCGAAATGCCGACACCGATACCGTCGCCCGCACTGACGCCCATCATGCCACGCCCATACCGGATGCGAACGCCTCAGTCGATCCACGACGAGTCAATGTCTGTGACGTTCGACGGCAGCTACGGCGACTACCATGTAAGTACACCATCTGGCTACTGGTCCAGGGTTGTTTCTGCCCCAGGTCACTAGACCCAACTATTACCAGAGTCCTAGCCTGGACATCGACAAGATGCATCGGTGGACTTGTAGCTTAATGCTGTAATGCGCCCAAATCACTTGGCAAACTCATGACATTACCACACCATTGTGGCCTGGCGAGACCTATACGTTGCTCGTCGTCGGTGCGGTCGTCCTACACTGCGCACAGTCCGCTGTTGCAACGAGGCTTCTCCATTGTCCCTATACGGGCGCATAATCAATCGGAGCATCCTCGGGTTCGATACGGATGCCAGATTTATAAATCTACACCCACTATCGTTACTTACCTCTTGAAGACTGTGAAGTCCACTGACTTTAGCGTTGAAGTTCCCAAAACGATTTTTGAATAATATTATATTTTGGGCAGCTGTCAAGCTCGTTTTGTAAGATGCCGCCAGTCGAATATCCGGCAGTACGAATGGACCAGCAGTACGAATATCCTTCGAGATGCGTCAGCATTATACACAGCTTAGCTGAGTGCTGAGAACCCCGAATAACAGCGCGGGGGTAACCGGTGCTAATCTCTATGTTCCAGAAGCGTCATCAGATTTCGATCGAAATTCAACAACCCGACGATCGGGACCACGTGGACTACTCGTCGGCGCTGCAGTGCAGTGACTCCGCCGCACCCACCAGCACCAGCCACAGTGCTGCCGTACCGACGGTGGTGTGCATCGACGTCCACCCGCCGACGCCCGATCGACGGAACCGCACGGAGCGGCCACGCGACCTGATCATCCCGGACCTCATCATCCAGCAGCCGAGCCCGACGAGGGAGCGCACCAACGTGGTCCTCATTCCCGGGTCGCCGCCTCCGCAGCGATCCACTGCACAGGACTCGGTGTTCGATGCCGACCCGATGATGAGCCCGCCCACCATTATGCTGAGCCCGGCGGGGACCTCACCGGGTCAGCATCAGCAGCAGCGGCGATTTCTAAAGCAATGGGAGAAGCCCACGTCCCTCGACCTGCCGTTCGACCCGCCGATGATTACGATCACGTCCAACAGCAGCGAGGTGCTTGGGTCGGACGCCGAGGTACCGTCGCCGGCGCTGCAAGGCGGCAGCGGCACGGGCCGCAAGTCGGGCACCGGCGGTCTGCTGGCGGCGGCTGCCCCAGGCACCTCGGTCGGTATGTGCTACCTGAGCCCGTTCTCCATGGCCGGCATTCGGGGCGATCGGGCGCCCTCCGAGAGTAACCTCAGCTCGTCCGGCTACTCTAGCATGGCCAGTCCCGGGCCGAGCCGATGCGGCTCGAACAATCCGCTCTTCTCGGCCGAGTCCGACGATCCGGGATCAGGTAAGCAGAGCAACCGGCGAGAGAGTTTACACACTTACCTTACCGACCGACATTTCCGACTGGGTTCCGGTCCGGGCTTCGTCAGGTCCGTCCGGATCGAGCTACTCCGGGTTCCACGCGCTCTTCAGCACCCGCCGGCAGGCGTCGGCCCAGAAGCGAAAGGAGGGTACCGGGCTGGCCGGTGGCTCCGGACCGAGCGGTAGCTCGGCCGCTTCGGCCGCCAACTACCCCAACCAGCCGTTCCGGCTGCGCTCCGACTCCGAGACGCTGTCGGACGAGCCGTTGTTCGAGTCGAACGACGAGGGCATCGGGACGGACCACCTGGACGAGAAGATCGAGGAGGGCGAAATCTGCAGCGCCAAAGAGCTGGAGCTCTACCTCGGCAAGGAGCTTATCCAGACCGGGCAGGACATCCTGGGGCAGGAGAACCCGGCCATGGCCCAGCTGCAGCTGCCCTCGATCGTCATCCAGTCGGAGAACGGGTGCGACAAGCTGTCACCCGTCTCGTCGCGCTCGGAGAGTCCACTGAGGTAAGGGACCCATCTCCCTTTCCCCCACCGAGTGGGTGGGTCGCTACTACAACAAAACCAATTCAATTCACTCCAATCCACTACACTTGCAGCGAACGTAACTCCACCATGGAACGGTTCTCGCCCATGTTTTACGGCAAAAAGGACCAGCAGCTCCCGTTCACCGACTCCGACGGGCTGTACGACTTCCCGTCGTCCGACGGGCGCGGCCCGGGCACCGCGCAAGTGACCACCACCCACCGGAAGTGTGTCGGGCGCAGAAAGGATCGGCGCATCGGGCGCCCCTCCGCCTGCGCTCTACTGTCGCCGTCCAAGTCGACGTCGCTGCTGCTGGAGGTACCGCACACCGAGAGCAAGGAGAACGTGACCACGCTCCACCTCGGCTATGGCGGCGTCACCAAGTTCCCGTCGTGCGCTTCCGTCGCGCCGGCCCGCAAAAGCCCGAAACGGCGCAGCCAACAGCGCAATCAAATCATCGCCAGCAGCTCCTCGTCGACCGAGTCGCTCACCTCCACGCGCGAGTACATGCTGCGCCCGACGAAAGGTAAGCGTGTCTCCAACGCGGTATCTGGTGTTCTAGTCCTATACTCTCCTCCTACCAACAGGTCCGAGTAGCGTCGCGTTGGCCACCTATCATCCGGGACACATGGGCGGCTCCGGCGACGATACGGACGAGGTAGGTGTACCGAGGACAACGACCAGCACCAGTCCCGATTCCCGCTCACCGCCCGCACCCAGCCCCACTCCCATCGCTCGACCCGACCTGAACTCCCGAACCCGAATACTGATTTGTTTTCTACAAATTTCTACTTAGTAACCCACCCCTACAGGTTGCCAGGTGTTGTTACTAGACCGTGAGTTCTTGTCACCGCGCGCGCGCGCGGGAATCGCTAACGGGTTTCGCTACGAACCGCACGCCACCAAACGACAACGCCAAACACAAACGGCGTCATTTGACGTTAGAGCTTCAGTAAAATGGCTACCCTTGTGTGCATAGCTCGCTAGCCCCGGCGGCGGCGGCGTGTGGTCGTCCAAAACCTTGTCGGATGCCGTGTAGTTGTTCGCCTTCGCTACTACGAGCGGGCCTTCCGTGACACACACACACACACACACACACAGCCAGTATTTTGGCCACGAAAAGCTCAAGCGCAGCAAGCGTCTACGAGCGCGCGCGCCAGAAATTGCGTAGTTAATGTTAACTGTCATCCATCGCCGCCTTGTGTTCTATGTTTTTTTTCCGTATCTCAACCAAACCAAAAACTACACTCATTGCGCTGCGCCATCATCTCAGCTCTAGCCCTCAGTTACTACCGCTTTACTCTGCTCACCGTTGTTTTCTATTACTACTACTACTACTACTATTACTATTAGTACCATCGTTTCATCTTTCGTTTTTTGCATTACCTGTCTATAAACAGTCTTCGTTCTTCAGTGTTCATTGCCAGAGGAGCGCTCTATTCTGTAGCGAGTTTGAGAATATCTACATAAAGATACATATATATATACATGTATGCCTAGTTATCCGTTTTCCGTTTCTCTATACAACCGCTTTGAGTATTTGTACATGAATTCTTACCTGGTATCTTGCCTGTGCTAGAGCGCATCATTTGCATCCGTTCGCAAAGCACATAGTGTACATAGCGCGTTGTTACGAAGCAGCATTTCCGTAGAAAACGTTTTGTGGTTGTCTCTACTCAGTTTTCCTTCCGTTCTGATTAGTTGCCCAGCTGTTGCAGGTTGGCATAATATACCGTCGGTGCGGACCAAAAACAACCCCCGTACCCCGACAACCGCCCCGACCCCCCACCCACGCTTTTCCTCGAGCTCCCCGCCCTTCCTAACCCAAAACCAGTTTGTTGCGCGTTGTGTTGTGTTTGATGCACATTTAGGGCCAGGGCCAAGAAGAAGAAGCTACCAACAACCTATACCCTCTGTCGCTCTCTCTCTCTCTCGCTCTCTCTCTCTCTCTCTCTCTCTCTCTCTCTCTATTGGTTTGGTTTCTTTCACTTTTTCTTTATTTCTGAGAGCTCTCTCTCTTTCTCTCTCTCTCTCTTATGTTTGGTTCTTTGGAACTTTGGTTCTCCTACTGGGTCCTACAGTGCTGGACAAAACATTTGCAAACGCAGTGCGAACGCAGCTTAACGCTTGCCTCAGTAAACAGCAATAGTCCACGATATCGACAGGACAGTAGTGCCCTACGTTATCTCGCCATCTCACACGGGGCGTACCACGTAGACGTGTCTAAAAAACCTTGCGGTTCATCGTCTGCCTCATTCTCATGACATGATCAGCCCACCTGGAGCCTGGCGAGGCGTATACACTGCACGACGGTGACCGTCGTCGTACACGGCGCCGAAGGTTTTTATTGTTGTGAAATACTTCAGCAGAGGCTCTCTCTACTCTAGCGCACGGTATGAGATTGTATGACGGCTACATGCACTAAAAGGGCCCTTCATTATCGCCACTCTTTGAAACAGAACTACGGAGGGACTGTAACTCCAGGACACTGAGGGATCAGCACTGTTGCCCCCAAATGCCCCAAATGACAATATGCTTAGCGAAAGTGGTGATCTGGATCCAAAGCTAAGATTTGCCACAACCAATGTTTGACCCCGACATGTATACTTTTGGTTCAAAATTGTGAAAAACGTTGTCTGGGAAGGAAATTCTTGTTGAATGCCATTTCTGGTCGAATTTTAGGATGGTATGCATTAGAGCAAATTTGATTCCACATTTGTTCAGCACCTTCAGTCGAACAGAAATAACTTCCGGTTCAAATCCTCACTATCCTCATGTCTCTGTGCACGATTGGGTACGAATGTTTTGTCCAATACCGTACGAAACCGTCTGCTGTGGACGACAGAGAGAGAGAGAGAGAGAGAGAGAGAGAGAGAGAGAGAGAGAGAGAGAGAGAGAGAGAGAGAGAGAGAGAGAGAGAGAGAGAGAGAGAGAGAGAGAGAGAGAGAGAGAGAGAGAGAGAGAGAGAGAGAGATCTCTTGTTCTCCGAGTGCCGAGTAGATACCGTTCTCTCCTGCCGTAAACCGTATTTGCAAACCCAATACTACTGTTACCAGCAGTACTCGTTACTTTAACCTTGTTGCGAATGAGTGTTTCCGATTTAGATCAGGCTGTAACCGTGTATTGGTCTTTTTTCGGTTTAGTTTTCACTTGATTTTGTTTCGTTTTATTTACTTTCACTTTCACCCCATTGCAAGTGCCGCCATTACTTGACCGTTGTCACCAATCGATCGTATCGCTTTGCAGGACATATCTAGCCAGATACTGCCAAAGGCTGCCGCGGAAGAAGTGCTCAACAAGCCGGTCCACAAAATTAGGCACCTGAAGGCGATCGGGAATCAAATACGGTACGCTATCGGCGAGGGCTAGGCGAGGCGGGGATCGCTGCCTGCTGCGCGTGTACCGCTTGTTGTTGTTCTATTCACCTCCAGGTTTCTGCGTCGCCTGGAGCGCTCGATCCACCGAAGGGAGCACACCCAGCCGCAGCCGTCAGACGAGGTGAATTGCTGCCACGACGCGAACGATTCACCCCAAACGTCAACGCCGCTGATCAAGTTCAAGCAGTCGCAAATTGAAGAAGAGGAGGAACCGGACGAGGACGAGAGGCAGCATCCGAACAGCGGTTACTGCGTTGTTGGCGTACCGAATAAGGTGAGTCGGCCGATGGTGCTGGTGAGTGAGAGAACTACTGAACCATGGCTGGCGGCCATCTTTCTTTCTCGTGTCAGCTCTGCTTCACGTCGTCGGTCAGCAGCACGATGGCCCACCAAACGGTAGCCAATTCGAGACAGCACTGTAAGATCTCTCGCCAACGGCGCGTTCCGAGTCACGATTGTCACCCCATCAAACCGTGGTCCGAAGCCGAACGGAAGCTGCTGGAGAACGACGTGAACAGCGACTAGAGCTTCGCTGTCTGGGTTCTCTAGAAACCGGGGCCGCGTTGCCCGGTAATGGACTTAGTATTGATCCTAGCTAGGACTGCGTTTATCCAACATCTAATTGTTGTTGAACTTGTCAGCACCGACCGGCGTTTTGCCGCCGTTTTTCTTTGTCGCCCTCTGTTTCTGTGCTACTAATAGGGCAGATGGGTTGTACCCATCGTCACATCGTCGTTTTGGGTTACACGCGTTTTTTCTTTGATGTCTAGTCAAGCTCGTATAGAGAGTATCGAACACTATAAGTGCGTTGGCAGTGTACTGGAGTACCTACAAGCAAATAAACGAAACAGAACAAAGAAATACATAACGCCAGCCAGCCAGCATACGACGAAGGGTGTCGCAAGCAAGCAACTGGGCTTCGATGATATAGCAATATAGATTAATACCACGATACACAAATATGTACAAAGATGCATTAGATATTAAACTTCGATTTATGGGCACCAACTCTTAAGCTACTGCTTCCCGTTGCGCGAGTTCTGGGACAACAGGAAAAACTGTTCATCACTTTTGGAGACTAAAACTAAGGAACCGCGGCTGAGTATTGTAACTGCTCGAAAACCACTTTCTCGCTAAAACTCTGGTGACGCTCAGCAAAAACGTTTATATGTGTTCAGTTTCGCAGTCATGTTCATATCGCAACCACCCGTTTGGATATTCGCGTATGTCAGAATATATATGTATCATAAATGTATGCGCAATACAAACAACATGAGCTAAAAAATGTGAAACTTTTCTACGAACTAGGATTCAGCTGAACTGACCAGTATGAAAGCACGAAGAAGAAGAAGCAGAAGAGCATACTTACTATCCAAACCATAGGTCTCCCCTTCCCACACACCAACACGAGCAAGCAAGTAACAAAACTAACTAAATGTGAAAAATTGATACATAACCCGAGCAGAGACTGATTTTCTAACGCAAGTAAGAAGCAAAAAAAGTGTGTGTTAAAAACTACCGAGCAAACAAACAAACTTACTCGTAGGGTAAACTTATTTGTCACACTGGATGCAAACCAAATAATTCTCACACTCTACCCTCACCCCCTTCCCGCGGGGGCGCCCCCCCCCCTCTCGCAAACACACACATATTTACTAACACGCAGTTCGGAAAACAGAAGTTGCATAAACGCTAGATAATCCACTGTCTCGCTGTTTTATCCTGTTTAGCGTAAGTTTTACTCTTCGAATACTATTAAGTAAGGGAACCAACGATGTGTGTTTGTGTTTGAAGTTTACATGTGCTAAATGCGCGTACAGAGTACAAGTTTTCGTATTCGAAGATCGGAAGGGAGGAAAGAAAAAAAACGCATTAACGCACACGCTCATCTGGACATACTTAAATGTTGCTTCTTCTGGAAAAACTTACTTTAATGAAACCAGAAAAAATGAGAAGAAAATGAGAAAACATAAACGAAACAAACAGCAGCCGGGAGCGGTACCGGCAATACGATGCGCTATTTTAACGTATTTTATTAAAAGATGTGCTTACAACCAAAACGTTCCGGTGGTAGGCGGGCCAACCAGCCCGCCCGCCACACACGAGCCGCGCGCTCCGTTCCGTAGCTTTTACTTGAAACTCGATCGACCGATCGTCATTACACCGAACAGCTTCACCATCATTTCGTTGGCATATGATATGTATTATATGATATAGGTATACCAAAGTATATAATATACACACCATAGCTTAACGTCTATCTGGAAACTAAAGGATACGGGTTAAGGATATCTACAGATACCAATTCGAAATTTGCCTTCCACATACACACACACACACACACACACTCATACACACACACACACACGATCACTCAAGTAATAACTGTTTGTGTAGTAATCTTTTGCGTGCCGGATTTTCAGGAGCCCACCACACATTTAAGATTAATACTAACGAAAAGAATCAAAGGACGAAAACCGATCTACTACACCTATCACACGAACCGTCCTCTCGGCGGTCCTCGGTGTGGAGTCTCCGTGAAGTTTAATACTCTCTCTACCGAAGCGTTACGCGTAATGGGCAACAAAGATTTAACCAGGACCAATATGATATGAAATCATACAAATGTCCAAAAGTAAAGTAAAGTAAAAAAAAATATGCCTTCTGTGATACGAATTGAACCGGTGTATTTGAAACCTGAAAACGGATGACGGTAGGCGTTATATAAGAGAAGCATTTCGTTCGGTTTTATTTTAGGGATAAAGTGTACCTTAGGTTTACAGGGGGAAGTGGAAGGATGGACACCTAACCTGTTGCTCGATCCGGTTCGGCTCTATCTTTAACCATGGGAAGTGTCTTATCAAGACACAGCGACAAGTGGAAATGGACCACGGCGAAACTGTTTTCCTTTCGAGTCTGTTGTTTATCTGTTGGTCATCTATTTCACCTTTCATCTTCTTCATTCACGCGTGACGATAGCACATAGCACATTTACGGTTTTTGAATGTTGATTTGTGTTGTTTCGAACCTAATAGCAATAAAACGAAAGCAACTATGGAATCGTTCGATCGATCGATATATATCTTATATATACCGGTCCAGAAAGTTTATAAAACAGTAAATGTATATATATATATATACACATATATATTTAAATGTATATATGTATGTGTATATATATGTATATAGATATGAATAATATACCTACGAATTATTATATGAGATAGAAAAACCCACACATTCACTCACACGCGCTGTACAAGCAATGTATTTCATGAACAAATAAAACAATTATTGATAGTGTAGGTGTTTTGATTCACAACTTTCAAAACGAGTGGTAAAAATCATCCTAGTGTTTCAACCGCCGCCGCCAATACAGCACCGCATGAATCAAACTCAAAAGCGAACTGGAGGGAAAATGACATAGTAAAGAAAAACATAAAACAATAAAAGATAAAATGTTACTAAAACCTTATTACAATTCCACCGCAACTTACTTGATTACGTTAAGGCTAAAATTGTTTGTGATTGAAAACTATTACCAATATGTGCACTTTTTCTATGTAAGTTTAATATTTGTGGCGATTATGATAAGGCCGTCTTAAGGCGATTGGCAGAGAATAAAACTGTTAATTACGATCATATGTACATACGCGTACCTTTACTCGTACCCTCGTAAACTTTAGGCGGACACTCGTATACTGTGGACTGCATTCTACTTTACAGAAACCAATACGAGGAGAGATACAACTTTTAATTGAGTTATTGCCATTTCAGAAAGTGGATAGCATAACAATAGGGTAACGTATAGAAAGATTTAATCTTGGGTTCTTGACCGAAAACACACATCTTTAAGGCAAAATTTTCTTCAACGACGAGGCACATTCATGCGACTACGACGCCGTTAGACTTTTAGTTGTGAGGCTACGCGAATAATCGTGTTTATGCTGACAAGCCTGCAACTTTGAAGCATTCGAAAAGTAACATTCGCCAAGTTAGTAAAGGTTGTATCTTTATTAGAACGCCATTATGCGTCAAACACAATAGTGGTTCAGATGGCCGCCTCGGGATCTATGGCAACAGTCGATTCTGATAAGATAATTGGTGTGCGTAAAGCATTTTGTCCCGTTGAAAATGAAATAAAGAAATAATGTATCGGTTTACTACATTTCTTATTACATAAGCGACATCACATTGTCATGACTTTTAATTTGTAACTTTTTGTACTATTCCCTTTGGTATGGATTTAAAGAATGTTTCCAAGTGTACTATTCTTACAAACGTTGCGTAGCTATTGGTCAACGGTTCATAACAATGGCATACCTGGAAGGACTTTCTCAGCCGTAAACCGAAGGTAATGTACCTAACAATAATCGATTATAAGGGAGTATTATCAGTTACAAGCAATAAACTATGATACAGTAACAATAATGTAATCAGTATGCAATACGTTACGCATGTACCGTGTTCACATCGAAATTAAAAATTGTTTACCAACAGTGTTTAATCTAGCAAGCAAGGTAAGTTAACATCCAATCTCATTTTTTGGCATAAGCGTTCATTGTAAATTGCAAAACATAGCTCTAGTTGGTTTGTGTAGAATGTGTTCCTCCTCCCGGTCCCGGTCGTAGTAGTACCATCACAGCTCCGGGTCGATGCGATCCATCCTAAAAGCCCAAAAGCCCCCAAAGCGCATCCTCAGCAGTAGAGCAAACCCCGGCGTACCTCGTCGACCCACACCGGACCGATTAATCGTACACGATAGGCCACACTGTGTTCTTCTCGCACGCTACGTCGTCATTTTCGTGCTTGCAGAACGTGTTGAATGTCAGGTCTTGCGCAAAACCAAGTATCTCCCGTTCCTCGTAGATCCGATACGTGAACGTCGACTCGTACGTGCCGATGAAGTAGCGTGCGTACGAGCACACGAGCTGGTCCACTATCGCCACACCGCCATCCTTGAGGGTGGCACGCTGTTCGTAGCTTTCCGGCTCGTAGCGCACCACCCGGAACCGCTTGAGGTAGTTTTTCAGATTGTGAAACTCGGTGCGCGAGCAATCGGACGCCACGAACACCGTCCGGAGCCCGAGCTCGAGCAGCTTGGCGCGGATCTGAAGCGCGGCCGACTGTATCGTGGGTGTGGTTTTCTCGCGCCCATCCAAAAAATCCACCCGCCGCAGGTGGGCACACAGGTAGCTGCCCCCTTGCGCGCTACGGTGGGCCCGTTCGTCGGTCCATCGGGCCGGGCGCACCGTGCGATCGTGCTCGTCGCTCGAGTTGAGATACGCCAATCGAAACTGATTGGCCACTGCCACCAGTGGCTTGGCGAAGCGCATCGATCGGCGCGCTTCCCAGTAGTCCACGTTGCCCCAGTAGTCGTGCAGTACGATTTCCGCGTTCAGCACGACCACGTACCGCGGTGAAGGGGCGACCCGGTTCGTACCCGGCTGCCGGCCGTATTTGTCCAGCACCCGCTGCAGTAACATCGCACTGCCCTGGAAGAACAGGCAGCGGAAGCTGCTCCCGCTGAAGTTGGTGTAGCCGAACAGGTGTTCCACCGCGGTTCCCCGGTTCCCTTGCGGGCACGCGTGCTCCTCGAACTTGTCGACGAACGCACCGTTCTCGAGCATGTGATCGTAATGCCGCAACTGGTACACCTCGTCCACCGTCACCTGCTGCGCCGCCCGGGTACCGTGCGTCCGCGCGTAATCGGCAAAAAATTCATCCATATCGATCACGTCCGTGTACCGCTGCAGGCTGGGAACGTCGAAGAAATTGTTCCACAGCAGCCGACCCTGGTCGATGTGACGGCTGCGCCAGTGCACCAGATAGGACCACGGGGCGAGCACCAGCTTCGAGTGTTGGTAGCCGGGTTGCGTTTTGAGGTGCTTCAGGAACACCGCCAACCGAATGTAGACATCCCGCCGCAAGTTGAACCCTTCGCCCGGGTTCACGTCGTACAGGAGGTAAGTGACCGGTGCTCCGGCATCCGTCGGAAGGCACACGCTGTAAAACGTGTCGAAAAAAGCATCCCGCCGTTCGCAAACTTGCCGGACGTGTGCGGTGCTAACGATCTGTGCGAGCAAGAACGCGTACCAAACTGCAAAGAGAACCGGAACCGGGTATCAATCACAACTGCCGCCCGGGAACAGGAACAGTTCGAAGTTACGTTGGATGACAGCATTGCGATAAGCTTTCTGGAGGACCGACGACGACGGCGACGACATGGTAGACACCACCAAGGATCCGAACACCGGATCGAATCAAACCGCCCGAAAACGCCTGACAGCAACGACCGTATCCCGTCGGAACATCGCGTCCGACACGGAACGACACAAACAAACAGTCAAACGTACACAAATGCAGAACGAACTTGAGTTTGACAGCTGGGTGCGAGTGTGCGAGCGAGACG
This sequence comes from Anopheles cruzii, assembly GCF_943734635.1. NCBI lineage: Eukaryota > Metazoa > Arthropoda > Insecta > Diptera > Culicidae > Anopheles > Anopheles cruzii. Next base: position 8,435,866 of record NC_069143.1, read on the forward strand.
CTTCCAACCTTGCAACGCGCTCCGTCGCACAGCCGCAGGCCGAAGGTCAGGTCATCGCATGCTTCGAACGACCAAAAGGATAACGTGCTGCGTGTGTGTCTGGCGTGCAGACACCGTCGTCTTCTTCGGAGTGCTACAAACGTGCCGTGCCGTGCCGTGCTGGAACTGGTAATTGTCATATCTTAACCGTTTGTGTCGTTTGTGTTTTTCGATGTTTGAAGTTTCGAATCGATTTAAAATAATTTGCATCTTTTCGGTGTGTCCGGGATCAACCGGGTAGGGGGGCGCCGTGTGGTCACGGTTGTGTGCATGTTGGTGCACCTAAGATTGCCTTACAGCTGTGTCACACAGCCATGTGATCTCTGCAATTCTGCCCAAAAGGCTCCCAAAGGTTTGGCGTCTTGGCCGGAAGTGAACACAACACGACAGCGTAAAACAAGCTTTTTTGCGACCGAAAAGCACACGGAGGACTAGAGAGGTTTTCGCCCAGCTGGGAAAACCGCAAGCTGGAGCGTGGAGTGTCAGTGGTGACCTTGATTCTCAGTTCGCCCTCCTTCAGCCCCAGCGCGGGGGGGAGGGCTTCGGAAAATCGCCGGACTAACAAAGCGCGACCGCGCCATAACCAGGTCAGCTGCTCGTTGTGTCCCCGGGTACATTTCACTTCTTCACCCCGCCACCTTATACTCTCTCTCTCTCTTCAAGGGTGAGTAACCGCTAAATGCAGAGCATTCGGAACGGGGGGTTGTGGGGAGGGGCACATTGGCTCTGCGGGTAAAACTGGTACATGGGCTTTCTATGACCTACTACCGATGCTAATTTTTGTTCCCTTTAGTTCCCCGGGCTCTTCTGGCACAGCACAGGTCTTCCCACACACATGCCCCACATACTGGAATCCGCGCCCCTTCTCTCGCGGGCCGTCGGGGCCTTTCCGGCAGAGCGTTCCATTTCTGTTTTCGTCGATATTTGCGCTTCGTTTTGCTTTAGCCGTCGCCCTTTCCCTCTCTCTCTCTCGTTCTCTTTCTTCTCGTTTTTTATTCCATTCCACGTTTTGCCAAAACAAAAAAAGCCAAGATCGGATCCGGATGATCGGCCCGGACAGAGATCTGAGGGACGCGCCGCGTCCCGGTGGCTATCGGCTGGAATTGGATGGAGTTTCTGGGGGCCCCGACAACCGGGAAAAACCGGGTTCTTCTAATAAGATTCCTCCCAAAAAGAGCAACCCAGAGGGGGGGTCCGAATTGATTGGCAGCGCGCAGACCTTCGCTGAGGTCGTTGATGCGAGGGTTTAGGGCGCCCGTCCCACATTCCGTCGCAGTCGCCCCTGCAGTCTCATCCGTAGACCCCCACCCCGGGGGCATGGGAACTGGAATGAAGCGCGCATGATGTTGTGTGCAGTCCGTGCAAGGTGCAAGAGTGGCACGGGGGCAGGGGCTCGCGGCGCTCTATAAACGTAGAAAAAAAAGTTAATCAAACGCTCAGTTCACTTCTATCTGTTCGCTCGAGTGGACGCTCGGGAGCTACGGAGTGCGAGCGAGCTGTGAAATACCGCATTTTTTCAGCACTCGACCAGCTGACCAGCGCGAATCCAGTGACAGGCCACGCCACACGCTTTCTAGTGTGCGCCATCTCTCTGTATGTGTGTGTCTCGTAAACTATTTAAAATAGCACCGCAACCGTTGGTGTTCGTTGGTTTCATTAGTGTCATTTCGGCTACTGTTATCCGGTCCCGGTACCCGGGGCCTTGGTTGGGATCTTGTCTGCGCGCGCGGAAAGGTAATCGGTGGTCATTCGGCTTGCGAATTGCGGGGGTGTGACTGCGAAACGGTGTGGTGAAAGTTTCAGAAAGTGGTAGGCTCTGGGCTCGGCGGATGACCCTGTTGCTGCTAATCGCGGACATCAGGCGAGATCAAGGGACAGACTAGCGGCGCCGCGGATGTGTCATATCAAATTTTCCCCTTTTTTTGTTGCCGATACTGCCACATGCCAGGATATGTGTGCTTCGATTTTGGCACCTCTGCTTGCCTTGGGCACAACAATAAGCAATAAGCCCACCTCGCAGATGCCGCGAACGTCGTCACACTACCGTAAAAACGGGTTTCCTTACGATCAAAGTCAATCAAAGAGAAAAATGGTTAACCGCAAAAAAACCGCAGCCCGATTCCCAGGGGCGGACCTTCAATCAAGAGCAGATGCACACGCACATGAACCCGCGAGGCCGCGAGGCCCAGCACACACTCTCATACACAGCGCGCTTTTGCACAGAGAGTGGCCCACCGTCCGCCCGCCCGCCCGCCACCCGGGACGGGGAGCGCGAAAACAACGAAGGAGCGTGCATGGAAGAGATGTGTGAAAGTACCGTGTGTCGTGGTGGCGTTGTCCACGCCTAACGGGCAACGGGGAACTGGTATTTTCAGCCACGGCCACCCGAGGCGCTTATATGAAGAGGAAGATGATGATGATGGGCAGGTGTGGCAGGAACCGGTACCATCTGAACGAGGCCGGACAAAACGAGTCATTCTGCAGTAAATAAAAGACCTCTGGCGGCAAGACTGATCCGGAAGGCTGCGGCCGATAGGCCGTAGATGGGCGGGAGTGCTACCCGTGCGCTAGAGGTGCTATCGCTTTGAGGCGTCTATTAAATTATACATAGAAAAATATGCGCCTCCGGCCGGGCCGATCTGGTCTACCATCGGAAATGGCACGCCAAATAACCGTTATCACCCGGAGTAGCATACCCCCCCTCGGGCGGGCGGTCTTTGCAATGAGATCCAGTATGGCCATTGCTATTTCCAGTCTTTTGCGCGCGTTGTTGAATGTTGAAGAAATGTTTTTTAGGTTGATATTGACGTTTCGGGAGTGCTGGTTGTTACGGTTATGGCGAAGGTCATTATGCTAGCCGCCCAAACCTTGACCGTTCCTGACCGACACAACCAGCATGCCTCCCCCCCCATGTTTGATGTTGATTGAGAACGTACCGAAGAGGCAACCCAGAGGTCAGGTAGAAAGCCATAACTTTGCACCGATAGCGTAATCTGGCAACCCGCTAACCTTTCGAAGGGGATTGCTTTGCTCCACACGATCCACAATGCCCTAATGAACCACCGTTTGACTGTTGTTTACTTTCACGCGAACCACACTCAGCAGTACACACTAGCAGCGAGCAGCATGCGAATCGTCGGTATCATCGCGCTGATCGTCTGGAGCGTTGTCTGCGGCCTGCCGCTGGTCTCCGCTCAGTTGGACGCTGCGAACAATCCCCCAGCGGGCGAGCAGCCGCCGATTTCGCAGCGGAAAAATGGTGGGCCGATTGGCGGGCGCGAGCAGTACGCGTTCGACAACGCGTCCGGCGGCGGTGGCTTGCACGAACCGCGCGCTTACCGGCCGGATGTCGGCGAGCTCGACTTCGTGTATCACAACCATGACGAGATGACGCGGTACCTGCGGGCGACCACCGCCCGGTACCCGAACCTGACTGCGCTCTACTCGATCGGCAAGTCGGCCCAGGGCCGCGACCTCTGGGTGCTGGTCGTGTCGTCCTCACCGTACGAGCACATGCTCGGCAAGCCGGACGTCAAGTACATCGGCAACATCCACGGCAACGAGGCGGTCGGGCGTGAACTGCTGCTGCACCTCGTCCAGTACCTGGTGTCGAGCTACGGGTCCGATCCGTACATCAAGTGGCTGCTGGACAACACGCGCATCCACATCCTGCCCTCGCTCAACCCGGACGGTTACGCCGCCTCGAAGGAGGGCACGTGCGACGGTGGACAGGGGCGCTACAATTCCCGTGGCTTCGACCTGAACCGCAACTTTCCGGATTACTTCAAGCAGAACAACAAACGCTCCCAGCCGGAAACGGAAGCGGTGAAGGACTGGATCTCGAAGATCCAGTTCGTGCTGAGCGGTTCCCTGCACGGCGGTGCCCTCGTCGTCAGCTACCCGTACGACAACACGCCCAATGCCAGTAGGTACACCCTATAAGTGACCGTTCGATCGTTACATCCCCCTTCTACTAACATCCCCCCTTGAGACACACTTACTAATCGAGCATTCTCGTTCCGCGGCATGCTGCTTCCGTTGCCATAACCGCAACCGGCGGCCAGAAATCTGTCGGTCGTCGTCTACATGCGCCGGTGAGATATGAGACCCGCTCCCGGGGCGGGAAATGATGCTCCGCTACTGATCACTGAACCTGAACCGATGACCGACGCGACGCACCCTAACCGGCTACCGGAGCTGGCAATATTCTAATTGTATTCTTTTCTCTTTCGACCCACATGACTCCCGTTAAGCTCAGTCTTCCACAGCTACCTGTCGCAACCATCGCTGACACCGGATGACGACGTGTTCAAGCACCTGTCGCTGACGTACGCGAACAACCATGGCAAAATGTCGCACGGTGTCGCCTGCAAGACCGCGTCACCGTCGTTCGAGAACGGCATCACGAACGGGGCGGCCTGGTACCCGCTGACCGGTGGCATGCAGGACTTCAACTATGTCTGGCACGGCTGCATGGAGCTCACGCTGGAGGTGTCGTGCTGCAAGTTCCCGCCAGCCTACGAGCTGCACAAGTACTGGGACGATAACCAGCTGTCGCTGCTCAAGTTTCTCGCCGAAGCGCACCGGGGCGTGCAGGGTTTCATCACGGACCCGTCCGGCAATCCGATCGAACGGGCCCAGCTGAAGATCAAGGGCCGCGACATTGGCTTCACCACGACCAAGTACGGCGAGTTTTGGCGGATACTGCTGCCCGGCGTCTACAAGCTCGATGTGTTCGCCGAAGGCTTCGTCCCGAAGGATGTGGATTTTATGATCGTGGAGCAGCACCCAACGCTGCTCAACGTCACGCTTCAACCGGCGAAGGTAAGTCGCTCGCACGGCCCGGTGGTGCACACACCGGTGGACCTTTCCCCGGTTCTGTCGAATTATCGCACTCGTTCCGTTCTGTACATTGTCGCCAGATCTTTTAGGCACCCACCAGTAGTAGTAGGGCTAGGGGGTTGTTTCACTAAATCATACAACTTTTGTTATTAACAGCGAACCGCACACACTAATGTACAGCCGCCCCTCTACTTCTCCTCCTCTAACTCGCAACCCGGAACGGCTGGCCTTGCCGCCATGACGAAGAACCCGGTCCGCTTTCCCGCGGTCGCCAGCCATAATACCGATGGAGCCGCCCCGGAACCGCCCTCGATGACACTGGCACCTTCGCCCGCCGCGACCACTGGGGCTCCGCTGCCGGCGCACGGTGGCGGCGGGACCACGGGCAATAATGGTTCGAATGGCGACCGCCTTATTTTCACCTCCTGAGCGCGCACAAGCAACAGTTCAATGGCGTCGAACAAATTTCCTTTTGTCGCGCACCTATGTACATAGACTCGAATCGAAACTAGAGCTTAGTGGTTAAGTACGCGTGGACCTTATCTAACTGGCTGGCTGGCTGGCTGGCTGGCTGTGTGTTTCGAATCTAACCGCGTACCGTAGTCTACTGATCAGCTCTCGATCGGTAGTCAGAAGCGATTTACAGTTACAGCACTTTCGTCAGTTCTTCATTAGTTACCAATTAACACCAATTAACTAGCGTATGTGAATAACGGATCCATGCAACGTTTGCGAATACTGATGCTCACAAACTAAAAGGCGCAACGGTCGTTGTAGGTTATTAAGAATGGATGATGATAAAACCTAAAAGTGCTGTGTTCTTGTTCTTCTGTTCTGTCCCACGGCCTCGGTCCGCATTCAGCCGGACAGAGCTAACCATGCAGTACAAACCAGGGTTTGTTTGATTCTGCTGGAAGTTTCTCTGTGCCGTAAGCAACGCATTACCATCAGACTCTTGAACAGTTAGTTACAAAGTTAGTATTTTGGAAACTCAGTTTGTATACTGTGTGCAATAATCTCGAAAAGTTTCTCAAATAGTCCACAATACAATGTATCAACCATTCTTAATAATCTTTTCTAGTGTAAGGTGCCTCCTACGATTGCGATTCCCAATGGCCCCCGGGGCAAAGGTCCCTCGTATGGCGGTATATAAAATATTGGGTTTCAAGAGAAGAAACAATAGGTCCCCTGGAATAGAGAGAAATGGTGAGAGTGTGTATGCGATATCCTGTTCATAAAAGGTCAATCAATAAGTCTTCCGTTATTTATGCACAATGTTGGAGTTTCCATTTAGCATAGCTCTATAATTCGCAAAAGAAAATGGACAAAATTCTATGCGCTGGAAACGGACTAGAACTCGAATTCAGGACCGGGACTGAATTGACAATCGAAAGCCGAAGCTCTGACCAAGCCGGGCCGACGGTGTTATCCAACACGTAACAAACGTTATCCATAATGGCTGCCTAATCCTTTTATGTCTTTTAAGCCAATCAATAAAACGAGTCACTGTCGTTAGAGTCGTGAGCGAGAGCCTGGCCCGTGCGGCATCCGCAAAAATTGCTCGACTTCTCACAGAAACTCTTAAACATTCTCATACTAAATCACACACTGTGCATTTTCAAGGCAGGTTGAGTGCCGATTCTGCTCCACCAGGTGCAATCAGCATCTTTGACATCGAAATACCCGGAACGGAATCGAGCAACCCACTCATCGTTGTTTTCCTTTTGTAGCAACAAAACCAGTAATAGCACGCACTTCAAGACGTGTTTCTTCCGATGTTCGCTTCATATCAAAGCTATATGACTGTTTTATTATTAGCGACTAGTTTGTGTTTACCGAAAATGTGGTCTGAAACGACATCTTCTAAAACCATGTCGCTCTGAGCAGACTTTTTTACAAAACCCAATATTTTTTTTACCAGAGCATTTTGTATATAACGGGCCAAGGGCACTAAAGTTAGCGGTTAGAAAAACTAATCAATAAAACGAACTATTGATTGACCAAATCAATATATATATAATATATACCTATATGCGCCTGATTCGCATATTCAAAATGTTTATCGTTAGCTGACTGCAGGCTCCGTACCTTAACATAGCTTAGAAATACTAAAGTAACTATAGCTTTCTACTTCGCCTAACACACAGCCAGCTACCAAACCTACACTAAATCGTGTTCGAACCGAGGATCAAATCGAAATCGTGTAAATATATTATGGTGGTGTGCTTTGTCGTTACTTTCGGTTCGGCGGCTGGCTTGTCTTGGGTGCCCGAGAGGTGTTTCCATGTTTACGTACGAAGCGTACCGGCCACTTGAACGCAGGGTGTGCGTCCTTCTCGCCCACCAACGCCCGGTAACGACTAACCCGGCGGGAATCCCGTGTTCCAACGGCGCCGGCTGCTCCAGCAATCAATTACACGAGCATCCCCGTATTTTCTCGGCACAGCGCAACGACGGTTCGTACTATCGACCGTCCGCTTCGACTCAGTACCGGCCGCAGCAGCTGGCCCCACCGGCGTCGCAGACGTCGTCGTCCTCCGGCTCGGACGAGGGCATCCTATCCTCGCTTAGCAGCGGGTTCAACAGCTTGGTGAACAACATCTTCGGTTAACACGAATGCGCCGCGCCACGCCGCGCTGCTCAATCATGCCATCATCGTCCTGCCCAGCCCGGCTCAAGCAAACCAGCTCTCACTCACACCGCACAGGCGCGCAAAACAATGGAAACACACGCAACAAAAATCACCACAGCAATAGAGGCCGAATAGAGAGATAGAGGATCAAAATCAGACAAAACAAGCGTAAAATAAAAAAGGCGATGCACGGAGTTTGTCGGTTCGTTTCGGTCGCGTTTTGCAATAAACATCAGGCAATAAATATAAAGTATCTATTTATCTAACCAACGCATTCTTCTTCTTATCCGCCCTGTGTATCCGTAACCGCCGAGCGGTCTTTGCCTGCGCACCAGAGACTTTACAACTCTCTGTTGCTTTCACGTAACGGTGCTCTATAACGCTTTAAAAAAGGGGAAAAAGTCCAAAACATAAACCGCAAAAAACACACATAAAACCAAGACGCGCATTGTAAAGGATGGTCACAGAGGGTGCTGTGGGTGCGTGGTAACGCTTTATTCCATTATCATCGTGCACGTGTGCTGACACCACCGCGTGTGTGTGTCTGTTTTGAAAGAGAAAAATCAGTGTGAAGAGAAAGATTGCAGCAGGACGGGATGTTCCAATGTTATGTTACACGTCCTGGACGTTTCCACCGATGCAACGAGGGTCACCGCCGTCTACACGCCGCACTTTTCGCAGATGGGCTGCTTCTCCTTGTCAGACCGGAACTTGGCGTCCACCCCGATCGGTTCCTTGCAGAGCTGCAACCGAGCGCAGAGCCGAGAGTTAGCCCACAACCACGTCACACATCGCTCGACGGTATGCAGTCACACGTACCTTGCACTTGAAGCACTCCTTGTGCCACTTGCTGTCCAGCGCGGACAGGGCCTTCTCGGCGATCGGCTTCTTGCAGCCACCGCACTTCGGGGCATACAGCCGCTCGTAGTCCGCGGTGCAGTACGGTTTGCCGTTGCGCTCGAAGAACGTCTTGCCGGACAGCTGCTGTTTGCAGGGGCCACCGCAAATGAAATGCTCCTGGTGCCACGATTTGCCCATCGCCTTCACTACTTTCTGCGATCCCCGGGGGGGGGAGGGTGGTAAGGTTAAAAAATGTTTATTTGCAGCGCCTAATTCAGCAGTCGTTCCGGAGCTCCGGGGCCAGCCCTCTGCCCTAGAGTCATTCCACCCCGCCCGATTCCCACTTACGATTACGGTCCCCGTGTTCCCATGTTTTTTTGCTTTCCACGCAGTCCAAATTCTTGCGTGTGTCCAGAGACAATGTTAGTTTCTGTTGCTTTCTGTAACGGTGTGTTTTACGACCAGGGTTAACCGACTATCTTGTCCAGTTCAGTGACGCTACACTGCACACTTTCGTTTCCCCTGTAAACCGAACACGGACCTTGGATTCACATTCGATTGGAGAACGAAGAACGAACCCCCGAACGGTGGAGACAACGGTCATCGTAACGGCGCGCATTTGTATCCATTTCACACTTCTAAAAATAGTCCAATTTTGTATCATATCCCCCCCGGCCAAACACGCGCAGAGCGCAGGCCACTCGGACTTCTCGGATGCACCTGCTGACCGGAGTGTAAAAAAAACAACTCCCACGCCCACACACACACACACACGGGCCGAGGCCCACATATGCGACATAAGTGGCTGTGCCGTGTCCGCCTGTCCGCGCTCACCTCAGTCACCAGCTTCCGGCAGGCGGCGCAGATGGCCTGTACCTTCGACTCGAAGCACTTGGTGCACACCGGCATCCCCTCGCTCTCGTGGAACTTGTTTTCGGCGATGCGCTTCTTGCACTCCTTGCAGGCAAAGTGCTCCGGGTGCCAGCTCTTGCCGAGGGCCTCCAGCATCTTGTCCTTGATCTCCTCCTTGCACCCGAAGCAGCTGGCCGCCTGCAAAACGGAGAAGAATGAAGTAGTGATGATGATGATGTGAAGGGAAAGGTTTCCTGCCGGGAGTCCGGGGTGGAGCGCGAGAGCTTCAGATTTTGATTCGTCGTAACTCGGGCGTCGGGATTTCTTCTTTCCGTTGCAATTACTATCCTGTCCTGCGATTCAACGCCCCTTTGCCAGTATGGCGCGTTATGCTTTCAACTACGGAATATTTGATCGCGCGGAATGCGTTTTTTCGGAAAAGGAGTGTTCTCGAATCACTTGGACAAGAATGTTTCTTTCGATATTAATATCCCACAGTCGCCTGCGACGAATGCGATCTTTCTGTTTCTGATTTTCCATTCAAATAAAATCGTAACGATGCACGTCAAAGTCACACTTCTTGCAGCCCGTTTTGATGTCTACTTTCTTTGCCGCAATTGATTGGTGGCAGGGTGCGCCGGTTGACGGTGAAGAGCAGCTAGTCATAGGAAGCCCACTTAATACTGTCCACTTATCCAGCACATTCTGCGGGCGTGCGCCATCGAGAAAACGATGTAGATGGTAAACGGGCACCTACCATTTCGTGTCGTACCAGACCAAATCTCGGAACTCCTACTCCAACTCCTACACGGTTACCACGCGGGAGACCGCGGTGCTCAAAACACTAAGCCGGAACGAAGCCGGAACGAAATCTGAAACTTCCGGAACACCGTCACCACCGTCGTCACTACACTTCCTTTCGACCCTGTGGCGCTCTGCCCAATATCCGTTCCGAGCGATCCGAGCAGACTGACCGTTTGCTACGCGTTCGGCGTCGGTGACCGATGATAACTGAGCGCGAGCCGAGCGCACCCAGTTTTCCGTGGAAAACTGGGAAAACGAACGCAAATTGCACGTGCACACGACACTACTACTGAGTGCCGGAGCGCGCGGTGTGCAGCACGCGACACTTGGGCGCACCGCGAATCGACCGATGTTCGATGATGTCCGAAAAACGTGCGCACGCGGGTGGCGCGTCACCTTTTTCGTGCATTTTTGGGTGCGTGAATCACACACGCACGCTCCCCGAGCCCGAGACACTGGATGCGCGGCTACTGGAATCTACGTCTTCTCCGTCGATTCAGATGGTCGTCGTGGTGATGACGTTACTTAAGTAAATGCGCAGAAAGTGGAATATCGCACAGAGCGCGTGCGTTTGCACAGTGATGGGAGTGGGGGTTGAGGACTAAATGGAGTGTGTGTGTGGGGGGGTTATAGTTCACTCAGATAAATTCTACCGCAGGTGCCTAGCGCGCCGTCCTGACTTTGACCTGGATAGGGGGGGCATGAGGGTCCCGTGCGTTTTGCGGTCGACTAAAACGGCACGCACGGTCGTTTGAAATGTTCTCCTGGTACTCTTATATTCGATGCCCCAACCACCAAAACAAACCATTTTATGAAACCAACGAGGATAAAGAGGCTAATTTGAGCCACAAAAAAACTCCGTGGTAAACTTGCAATAATTGTGTTTGAATAAAGTTTCTACTACATTTTTGGGATCACCAATACACACGACCACTAGAACCGTACAGATTCCAGACACGTCGAAAATTTCTTTTGTTGCAAACCAATGTGGATTTTCCGCGATGCATGCAATGTTGGACTGAGACTACAATCGGAATCGGGTATTATCGTTGACCGCACTGTATTGACTAATTGAGTAGCTCTATGTTTCAGTACGATCTCGATTGTTCGAATGTCTGGTAGTTTTGGGATTAATTCTGGGGGTACTAGGCATAGCTTCTTGAACTTTGCGGATCGGTGCATGATGCGGCAGCAGGGTGAACACTTGAACAGTTTATCTTTACGAATGATTACTTCTTTTATCAAGTCGTCAAGTAACCTATCGGTCCCAAAACGTAACGCACGGGTGTCCCTATATGCATCCTTACACCATAATGCCTCATAAAGGTTCAATGCAGCTATGACTGTAGTTGAGCCCAGAATCGCATTATCATTCGCAGAACGCAGGAGGTGGTGACTCGATTTCATCGTCATAATATTGCTCACAGGTCAAATTGAAAACACTCACCATTTTAACGACACACATATCTGTACAATTCATTCAAATGTTCGTATGATACGAAATGGTTTCGCAAGTGACGAAACGTGTGCATATAGGCTACTTAACACCCGTGGAAAGGTTGGTCGAAGAAAACAGTTTAATTTGAGCCAAACCGTAATGGTTGAGAGGGGTGGCGGTGAGAAATGTGGGTGGTGATAGATTGCGGCCGGATTACGTAGTCATTGGTTCGGCAAAATTCATATGTCCGTGTGCGAGTCGTTAAAGAGAATAGAAAAGACCACCTTTCCAGTACGCCCGATAGCTACCGTTAATCCGTTCATCCATATCCCTTGTTGGGAGCGCCAATAAGTTTCAGCTGTCTATGCTCTTAACTGAAACTGAATCTGTGTTTAGTATCACAACTGGGAAACGACGCGTAACCTTGCCCTATTTCGGCACTATCTTGTTCGCACAGAAAAGGATTCTGACAAGAAAGTACCAGTATCGTTTTCAAATTGGATCTACTCGACTGGGGTTCTTGTTACATTAGGCAAGTTATGCATGTATTAAAGAAACTTTTTATATGTACATTATCATTATTTCAAAATTGAAATTTTTTTAATGTACCTATGCAAACGAAGTTCATATGCAAGCTTAAGAAAAATATTGATTGATCAAACTCTCCAAAGTGGAAAGGAAAACCGGGTAGCTTTTTTTCATTCCGTTACCAAACAAGATTCAGTTGTGTGGGCTACGCTCTTACGCTCCACAATCTCGCACCAAACGTCACGCAATCATTTTCCATGGTTGGCGAAACTCGTAAACAAGCGACTGCACCGCTGACTAGTGGAAGATTCCCGATAACCTTCCGAACGAATGGCTTTAATAAATCTTAAAATAGACTGTTTTCTCCAACACCGTTCACCGTTCACCGCATGCGTCCACTCTTCTAACGGCGCACCGTAGCAACGGTGCTATCATGACACTTTTTCCTTCCCGTAACAGATCAAATTATCGTAGACACAGTCACGGCGTCACATTCATACTTCGTGTTATGCTGCTGCCGTGGTTTGTCGTTGAAAATGAGCATAAATCCCGTTCTTGGTACATGACGATCGTATAAATTGGCGCACCACTTACAACGGAGTACAACGGTGAGGTTATCGGAATACTAGGACACCATTGAGATGAATGCTTGATTCCCAAAAGTAAAATACTTACCAACTAAACCGCATCCTTATCTGCTACTTAGATTAATTGGTAGTTTAATCTTTGTTATTTGGGTAGATTTTGGGGTAAGAAAACGTAATGGTAGTAAAAATAAAGACATCTACACGAACTTGTTTCCTCGTAAACTTTTATTTTGTTCGCTTTTTCGTTTAAGTTTTTGCATCAAGTTTTGCACCACTGCACCCAGTTTAACATAATGTACTGCAAGCCAGTGAGCCTGTTTAAGCTGCGTTCGGCAATTTTCACTTTTCGATTTTTTTCCATTGGTTATCACACAAAACTGAGAGATTCGTTTTCATTGCCCTCCTCGGCCTGCGAGCTAGCTCATGATTTGAAAAGGTTATTTTTGAATCATTAAGATACCTACCTAAATTGTTTGATTTTTTTTTGTTTTTTATGTTTACGGTGAAAGTCAAGTGAATGCTAGAGAAGTGCAACTCATCAAGTTGTAGGTATCATCATCATCATCATTCGCCAACTACAACCTCTGAGCGGTCTTGGCCTGAAACTCCTAATTAAAAATACAGTTAGTGGTTTCCTTCTTCTTCATTTGGCTCTTCTGCCGCTATCCGGCTACTACAATCGCCGTCCTGTCCTGGCTTGCAACAGAGACTCCCTCCGCCGCTCCCAGTCAAGTGTCCTTTTCCTCTATCTTTTTACTGTACTAATTGAAGGCGAAGTCCTTGTCCCTATATACTTTCAACATTCATTCATACATTTCCTTAGCTTTTAAACCTTCCATAAATAAACATTCAATTACTGCACGATACTTGATTTTTTTCCATTGTCAAAAAGTACTAAGTGTAGGACTTAATTCGTGCGGTTTTAGAATTACTTGAAAGATAGAAGCTAACGACGGACAATATGGTAGTTAGGTCACAAATGTCGAAAAAAAACTGCACGAGTTAAGTCCAACACCTAATACTATGACACGATACTCGATACTAAATGGCTTGTAAACAAAGAACGGATTGACAAATTGAAATGAAACTTCACATACGTTCATATCACTCTTCATACGAACGTACCAAGATAATAAAACACATTGAATACATAATAAAATATATTGAATACAAAATAAAATACATACATCAATACATCTGTTATTGAAGCGCCAATTTTTGAGTAACCCGGCAAAGATTAAAAATTGTACAGAAACACAATAATCTCATACAGTTTTAGTCTAGCTATGCTATCATACGGCCTTGGAATCGATGAAGAGGTGAATTTTTCAATTTTTCCTGATAATGAACGTATGGGACTAGTCGTTTTTGCAAATCGAGAAAGTAGATCGTGTAAACGGTATTCTAAACCGTTCTACCCCTACGATTATTACATGCCCCATTTAAGGCGTAGGGTAGGGCAAGAGAAAATGGACTTTTTATGGTATCCTACAAAATGAGCTTGATTTGATGATTAGAAGTAAAAAAAACTCTCACAAACCCACGATCGTATCCCCAAACGAAGCTAATCCGATTGAAATCTGTCATGATCATGAGTGTAGAAATGTGATGGAATAAAAAATGGTTGTGCACAAAGCAATGACAGCTAGGCGCAGGCCGTGTATAAGCGTAGAACCTTACCATAGTAAATGTAAAGTAAAAAACGTAATAGGAAAAAGCGCAAAAAAACGAAAAATAGGTTCACAAAAAAGAAACTTTTACTTAAGGTCACCTGATACCGGGACTAGGTTGGAAATCTGATCATTATCCATCCAGAAGTCCTCTCGCAATGGGCCCGCATATGATAGCGTAGCCAGAGTAAAATAACCCCAAATATGACCCCTTACCATGATAGTAAAAAGCGCAAAAAGTAAGAAAAATAGGTTCACAAAAAAGAAACTTATACCTAAGGTCACCTGATGCCGGGACAAAGTTGGAAATCTGATCATTAACCATCCAGAAGACCTCCCGCAATGGGCCCGCATATGATAGCGTAGCCAGACTGAAATAACCCCAAATATACTCACTTAATTCGCCCAACCTTTTCAGTAGACTCATTCATCGATATCCTACAAAATTTAAACAAAAAAAATTAAGAAAGGCAATATAATTATCACATTATATAAAACCATTATAGAAAACGGCACCATTGGGGCACAATGGACATGTTTTATACGCACCGTTGGATCGCAATCGGCACAATGCCACGAATATCCTCGCCGTTTGGGCGTTTTTTTCAGTGGCGGTTCTAAACATCCAAAATGGTAGTTTTTATGACATTCATCACACCTGTGAAAGAACGAAAGAAAGAAAGACAGCAATAGGTTAGCTGTCTCCCCTTTGATACAAAAGCTGAGCTGGAATCCTACGCACTGAACGATATCATTCGATGTCCCTTGGTTACGGCAAACGTCACATATCAACTCATCGCAGGTGGTTGTACCGAGGCCGCTGGTGCACGCTACTCCCACGCTAATACTATGATTTCCAAAGCCGCGGATATTCTGGTCCCGCTTGACCCGTGGCCGCGCTCCGGTCGGTCGCGCAGAGGTACTGTCAAAAGGTACTCGATGCGGTGGCGACATCATTGCTTGCTTCCTCATGCAGGAATCAATCTGTATGCGCAACGACAAAGCGAAGAAATTAGATGTTGCTTCTTGTGGTTCTTTAGGTGATTCTTCCCGTTGCTTTGCCATATTACCTGCGACGAACTATCTGCCAGCGTCGAGATCAGATGCGAAGCGTCATCCGGGACAGTTTCGTCACGTACGTAATATATTTGAGTTGTATGCGTATTCGAACCATCCGAAGCAGATTTTATCTAGAAGTAAAAAAGAGAAATATAATAGTTGCTCCGTGGTCAACATGCTTTTCCCGGTTGTTTAACTATACTTTTATCTTAATGCGTGGTCGGCAGTCTACGTAAGCCGGATCTGTGTAACTGCCGTCGCCCACAGCATCCGTACCGTCGCGATAGCCATGGTACTTGCGCTTCCGTTTTCGCTTATGATCCTTCGAGATAAACCGCTCGTCATTGGGAGAACGGTTTCGATGCTTTTCCTTTCGTCGTTTGCTGTGTTTGTGCTGCGTAGAGAAACTTGTCAATTCGGACTGCTCTCGAAAACCGGGGATCGCGGCCAACTCCTCCTCCGTCACTGTCGCCCTAGGTATAAGTAATATTGGCACGAGGCCTGGCCGAGCTTCAAACTCATCCACATCCGGCGGTAAGTGCTTGCACGGGCTTGAGCCAACCTCATCTAGCCCGGTGGTTTTCGGGGTCGTCGGTGCCTGCTGCTGGCGCATTACATCCAGTGGCAGTTCGTCTTCATCACTTGCCCTAACCACGCCGTTCGGTGGTGAATCCTTTCTGTTGGCTAGCCTTACTTCCTGTTGCTTCACCTCTTCCGGTGACGAATTAGTTAGGGCAAGCGGCTGCTGTTGGTGGATTTCCGGTAGCGAAAGGTGCCCTGAACCCGTTGCATGGTCGAGTACTTTTCTCTTACGTCCTCGTTTCCCCGGCATCTTAGTCGACGTAAGCGGAGAAACTTCGATACCAGACTGTGCATTAGGCGACGCCGTAGGACTTCCGGTATCGGGCTCTTGGCGTATCGATTCACCAGTGAGCAACCCTCCTCGAGATGGACTTTCACCCACCTCCGGTAACACAAGTTTGGTCGGTGTACACACGCCGCCGGACCCAACCCCAATCGGATGCTCTAATGCTTCAGCTTTAAACAGCTTTTTCCAACCGTCATTACCACAGTGTTGCTGCTCGCCGAAAGACAAATCATACGGCACGATGATACCGTCCTTTGTATAGCGGGTGCGTGACTTGCGCGGTGCCTTCGGTATGATGATGCTCTCCGGATTCGAATCGTCCGATTTATCACATTCCGAGCACTGCCAACCGTACAGCTTCGACTTTTTCGGATGGCGCGACAGCGGAGGGTTGAGGCAGCCGAGGTGGTAGTGCAGGTAGCAGGTGTCACACTTGGCCAACAGATGCTGATCGCTACACCGTTTGCAGATACCACACTCGTTTAACAAATCTTCACTGTTTTGCTTGCACTGAGTGCTCAGTATGCGTCCGGTGTCATCCCGCTTGCCGGGTACCATCAGATTCTGTAGCGGAAAGCCTACACCCATCTTGAGTGCAGCCGCCGTCGGAACTGTCATAGTACGAGCAGCCGGCGGTGTAGAGCAGTGAGGATGGGACGTATTAATCACCACGCCTTGATGGCCCTTGCCGTAGGGAGCAGTGGGCAGGGATAACGGAGACGCTGCTACCGCCGACATTGTCGGTGGAAGGGGCAGGAGTACGGGTCTTCCGACTTGTTCTACCGGCACGAGTGGTTTGTTCGGACAGAGGGCCAACAAATGCGCGTACAAGCCATCAATTTCCTCTTTCAATGATGCGTTTTTGCGCAACACCTCTTGATTTTCCTGGACGCTCCGGTCATACTTCATGCGCAGCATCTGTTGCTTGTCCAGAAGTAGTTTGTTGATCATCTCCTGCTCATTCAGCTTCTTCTTCATGTCTGCTAGGCGAATCGAACGGTCAAGATAGTAGCCTGTGAATTCCACGTTGAACGCCGGCGGGATGTGCCACTTTTTGCGTACATCGCTTAGGGCAGCCATCTGCGCCTCCTGGAACTCGGTTGCGGCCATGTCGAGCCCCATGAACTCCGTTTTCAGTAATAATTTTTTGCAAGCGGTCGCACTTGTTATCAATAGCCGAGGCATCTTCTGTGTCGGTACCCAGGGCGGCTTTTTCGTTTCGTTGTTCTGCACGTAGCGATTCCGGTGTTTGGTAAGCTTACGGTCGATGCGCAGTTGCTCAGGCGAGGGCTTCTGCATTTGACGCGTTTCTTCTACAGCCCGCTGTCTACGTACGCCCCTCATTTTGATTGCGTTATAGTTACGCTTGCGTTGCTTAATGAGTGTCTTGTCCGAATGGATTCGACAGTGAGCGTAGAACGGATCCGCCTGATCCGCCTCTTCGGCTTGAGCTTCCGACAGCAGACCGACGTATTGAGCGCAGGTCACATGGAAGTACATCTTGCACATCCCTGCATCACATCCAATGCAGACACCGGTTCGAGCCAGCCGGGCATCCTCGCATAGGCTGCATGTTTTGGCACCCCACTTATTGTAAGGCATCTCGAACAGCGTAACCGAAGACAGCTGGTCCACATCGCCGAAGGCGACTCCCGGCACGTAGAGTGCGCACACCAAATGCACCCACTTGCCAACATCCGTCTCCTTGAAGATACCCCCTTTGTTGGGACACAGCTCACAATCAGGGTTTTCGATGCCTGCTTTGCACGCGTCGCAGAACCATGGTTCGGTGGAACATGATGAAATGGTACTGCTAATACTAGTACTTTCGCTAACACCGTAGCATCCTTCATGAACCGTCACCCCGCACCCATCACACTCGACAATTTCATTCTGATCATCACTACGGTCACCGAGGCAAGCGCAACAGATGGGTTTTTCCAACAGTTTCTGCACGGCTGCTTCCCGTTCCGATGCTACATTTCGTACCGGTAGCAAGGCAAAGTTTTGCAATGCCGCTGTCTCAACCGTTTTGGACTTGGCTCCTGCGCTACCACCATCAGTGGCATTTTCTCCGTCCTCGACATCATCATTCACGTCTTCACCACTATCGTCAACCCCAGGGAGCTTGCTCTCGCTTTGCTCCGTGCCGCCAATACCCTCGGTACCGTTATGATCATTCTTCTGTCGCTGCTGCTCCTGTGGCCCATTTCCAACTCTGCCGACATTTTGGATAAGAAGCGCTAGGTCCTCGTCAGCGTCGTCGTCCTCAGTATCCTCATCATCCTCATCATCGTCATCATCGTCATCGTCATCATCTGCGTCGTTGTCTTTACCATAATCTTCGTTGGAACCAGTCGAACAATCATCACTCTCGCCGTCGTGGTCCTCGATCCGAAAATCTGAATCCGACGACGAGTCGCCATGATCGTCGAAGTCTAGAAGGGCTTGTGTTGTTATACCCGGGTTACGCTTCACTGTGTTCCGCATGCTATCGGATAGGTAGTTAACATTAACTCACTACACGTTAACTATTTTAACATTATTTGTGCACAGCTTACGGGACCAATTGGATATAGTTTTTTCTCTTTCAAAAACAAACTGGGCTGTAATTTACAAACCAGAAGCTTTCAATACGAATGTGCGCCTGCTTCGCGAAGCATAAGCTATCCTCAACGTTGGTAGGCCCAAATGGGAAAATCGACTTGACAGTTTGAGCGAAAAAAGACGCTTTATCGACTTGACAGTTTGAGCCAGGACCAGCCAGGAAGCAAAATAACAAAAAAACAACGGTCAGACCGCAGCTGTCAAATAAAATTCTCACACGGCAATGTTGGTGACGACGGAAGGAGATTTGTGTGCATCGCAAAACAGTTCTTGAAAATCGTTAATAATACTTTAACGAACCCTCCCCGCCCGCCTAAACAAATGAGTCAAATGAGACTTGCTTCTATCGGTTTTACTGTGAAGAACTTAATGTAAAATCATTCTCAAGCTGCAAAGAACATCAAAGAAACGCTCGTATACCCAATACAAATTCGTGGCAGAAATTAGCCTAGCAACATCGTTCGAGAGACAGCTCATCATATTGTCCGATGGCATCGGCTACGGTAAAATACTCGAGGCACTAAAGCATTCTCAGTTGCGGCAGATATATGAGTTCTCCCTGGTAATTTCTCATCTTGCACAGGCACCTTTGCTTGAGGAAGCCGTGCCATTTGGCGAAGAAGATGAGCTGAACCAAGACGGGATTGTTAAAAGGCTCTCGTAAGTGTTTGTCGAGTAACAATATGATATTAGCAAACTTCTAAACATTTTTGCCAATTTTGTTTGCAGCCATCCCTATGTGACCTTCTTCCACATAGTTTTCCGTTCAGCGGCGATAGCGACGTACCTGTTTTGTGGCTGGTTCAGCGATAGTTTTATAACAAGTTTCGTGTTCGTGGTGCTGTTGCTTTCCGCCGATTTTTGGACCGTCAAAAATATTACGGGTCGTTTGCTTGTCGGGCTACGCTGGTGGAACTACGTCGATGACGACGGTGTGTCACACTGGATATTCGAGTCAAAGAAGGGCGAAAACTATTCCGTCAAGTTCAATCCCCACGAAGTGCGCATCTTTTGGTTGGCACTAGTGGTGTGTCCGGTATTCTGGGGGTTCTTCTTCATTGTGGCATTGTTTGGATTCAAGTTCAAGTGGTTGGTACGTAAAATCAATAGCAATTAACTCAATCAATTGAAACAGGATCACCGTATGATGAATAAGTGTATCAAAAGCACACACCGTATTTTTACTATTCCCACCTGAGCCCAAACAATAACCCTACATTAATGGAGTGGTTTTTCTTTCTTCTCTCTTCTAGTTGTTGGTGTTGATAGCACTCGCGCTGAATGGAGCTAACTTGTATGGCTATCTCAAATGCAACTTCGGGGCTGGAGCAAATCTGGGCACAACTACATCCAATTTCGTCAAAAGTCAAGTTCTGAAAAATGCTGTTAATCTCATAGCCACTCAAGCTAGCTACCCTGCTGAGGGTAGTGGCGCTGGTACAACTAGTCCAAGAAACAGTAACATTGTATAGAAATGCAAATATGTAAAAGTCGCTAAAACTCTGAGGAACCTTTCTGCTGCGTAAATGAGCTAAAACAATTGTAATAACCAAACAACATCCACAAATAAAAATAAGTATTATTGTCAATCTACCTGATGTGTTCAAACTGTGCAACAATTACAGCCAACAACCATTTGGAGCGTGAGCAGCCCTTGTGGCGTAATGCAACCTTTACGTAAAGAATTATTCGCTGTTAGTGTGAGACAAGAGAAGTAACCATTAATGTAAAGAATAGAAAAATGTGTCTTGTGTTTTATCTTGTGATAGCTAACACATTGAAGGCGGGATGAAAATATTGTTTTGTGTTTTGTGTTTTTTGTTGTTACGTTCATACTTATCCGGCCACAGCAACATCTGTCTGCCAATTTTGCTTTGTTTTGGATTTTGCCTTTAAGATTCGGTCCCCGTACTTTATGTACCCAGAGTGCGATGATGGTAGTAGGCAACCGACTTTAGTAAGTACAACACAATCGTTTCTTGATCGAAAAAAATTGACGTGCTATACACGAAGGTGACCATGTTGGATACTGAGGACGATATACCGTTCGGTGACTCTCTCGAGGACCAGGATTTCGTGAAGGCAACAAAGTACGTCGAGCGCAATACCTGGTGTTTTACGCAACATCAACTGTTAAGTTTCTACGCATTGTACAAGCAAGCAACGGTTGGTTCCTGCACTATCCCCATACCAAGCATTTTACACCCGCAAGCACGAGCCAAATGGTATGCGTGGAATAAACTGCAGCAGATAGACAAGGCATCGGCAAAGTCAGAATATGTGAGGTTGCTAGATGACCTGAAGCCTGCTTGGGACTGCAGTCGTGGCAGCGGTTGGGTTTCCGTGTCCCGACCAAAGCGACAGGAGGATGAATGTATCGATGAGACGGAGGAATATATACTTACTACCTACATCAAGGACGGTTGCTTAGATGGGGTACGTAACGAGCTGCGTTGTGGAAATTACAAAAACCAGTTGAACCACTTGGATAAGTCGGGGCTCGGTATTATCCATTGGGCGGCAGATCGAGGACACGCGGCCATCCTGGAATGCATACTGCAAACTCCCGGAATCGATGTTAATCTAGCAGACATAACAGGTCAAACGGCGTTACACTATGCATGCAGCTGCGATAATTATGATTGTGTGAAACTTTTATTGACGCATAACGCTGACCGCGATTTGGTTGATGAAGATGGAATAACATGCGTTGAGAATGCGTTATCTGATAAAATTATAGAACTATTGAAGGACAAATAATAATCAATAAAAGAGATGTAAGCGAAACAGTTTCTTCAGACTGTTGGCTGGGGGTGCCACCATGTATTTGGTTTTGTTATCGTTTTTGCTGTCGACCACGATTGTCCGCATTGTCCGCCAATGGAAGCCTGAGCTACGGAAGCCAAGATCGCTTGCCATATCCCGTATGCGAGTCCCGTTCAAGGTTGCATACGACGCCGACATTGCATAAAATTGTCCTGATCGTGTAGGGTCCAAAACAAAGCCAGAACGTCAAACTGTCACTTTCCTAAAAATGCGGCCTGGCAGTATTTTGGAAATTGTAGAAAAAAAATTACATATTTTCATAAACATTTTTACGCAATGTTTTTATTTTGGACCGGTACCAAATTGGGACGTTTCTCGGTACCTAGTGGTCGACTGGCGATTAGCTCCGTTTTAAACACGAAATTCTACAACCAGCGACGGGGAAGGAGTAACAGTAGTGGAAATGGACGAATGCGGACGGGCGCACAGTACGGAATCGGTGCTATCGCGGCCGTTTCAGGAGTTTTGGGTGTACATTATTACCTCAGCCGGCTGTTCACGGAACCGAATCGAAAACCTTCCCTTTGGAAATTTGAAGCTGTTTCGGCACTTTCCGAGTCGTCTAGCAGCCGCCGCAAACAGCTCAACTTCATCGCAGACGCCGTAGAAGTGTCGGCACCGGCGGTGGTCTATATCGAGATACGGGACCTTAAGCACGTGGATTTTTTCACCCGCGAACCGGTTACCGTGTCGAATGGATCCGGGTTTATCGTCGACTCGGACGGTCTCATTCTAACGAATGCCCACGTCGTCATCAGTAAACCGTATACGATGGTCACAGTGAAGCTTTCAGATGGAAGGGCCTTCCCCGGAAAGGTCGAGTACGTCGATCAGAGCTCGGATCTAGCTACGGTGCGTATCCAGTGCCGAAATCTGCCAACCCTAAAAATGGGTCGCTCCAGTGATCTGAGGCCGGGCGAGTGGGTGATAGCGCTAGGCAGTCCGTTGGCCCTCAGCAACACGGTTACGGCCGGTGTGGTCAGTACGACGCATCGTGCCTCCCAGGAGCTTGGCTTACGGGGCCGGGTCATCAACTACATTCAAACCGATGCAGCCATCACGTTCGGCAACTCGGGCGGCCCACTCGTCAACCTGGACGGCGAAGCCATCGGCATCAATAGCATGAAGGTGACAGCAGGCATCAGTTTTGCGATTCCCATCGATCACGCTAAGGAGTTTCTGCAAAATATTGCCGAAAAGTCAGCGGATAAGCGGCTGGAACAGGCGAATGGATCCGTTGGGCGACGCTACCTTGGCCTCACGATGCTTACCCTGACACCGGCCATCATGGCAGAATTGCAGCAAAAAAGCCACACCTTTCCGCCGAATTTTCACGGTGGCGTTCTCGTATGGAAGGTGATCCATGGATCGCCGGCACACGCGTAAGTGGAAAACACGATATCAGAGCGTTCGGTAGAAGAGCCGAACATGGCACTGAAAGCTGCTTCTTTCTATTGACAGTAACGGTATATGTCCAGGTGACGTCATCACTCATATCAATGGCAAAGAAATATCAACGTGTGCCGAAATGTATGACATCCTCGGAGGAAAGGACCAAACCCTAGCCATCAACATTTTCCGTGGGCATAAAACTTTCACTGTGCAGGTCCGACTAGAGTAATGGTTTGGTTTATTCGGCAACAACAAACGCCGAGCGGTCGTGGCCTCCAAGAAAGATCTCGTCCATTGCTTGCGGTCGCACCATCTCAAACGGGTCTCTCACGTCCTCACGACAGCCTAAGGAGACTTTGCGAGCTGGTTCGTCATCCGCCTTTCTGATGGCATAACCAGCCCATCGGAGCCTGGCAAATCGTATATGCTGCACGACAGTAAGGTATTCATACAGCGCATGCAACTCCCTGTTGTAGCGGTTCCTCCTCCTTCCTCGCGAACGTGGCTAAGAGGGTTTCATCAGTTTTAGACAGAGCGTATGTCTTAGACGTGTGTGTGAGAGTACTACGATTAAAAAGGTTCTGAATTCGACCCCAGCTACGACCGCCTCAACACGAGATATGAGCGAAATAGTGTCATCAGATTGTAGAATTACTTGTTGGGTGCTAGCAATATAGGTCGAATCTCTTCCGTTATGACGTTGTTAGTGTTAACCTTTGAACTTAGATTGGCAAAATTTTAAAAGCTATTAGTATGTAAACCATACTTACTAGACTAGAGTAATATAAAACGATAAAATGCCCATAATGAGTTCAATGCAACAAACACTGTGAGTTGATTTATCCAAGAAGCATTCATTTAATAACGTAAAAAGATCTATCCATGGTACAGCAGTACGCATTCACATACAAAGATTGCCCTCTAAAAAATCACATCACTATTCGTCGTTTTTTTCGGATATACTACTATTAATGCTGAATTGTAAAGCTGGTTAAACAAATTGAATCAACCTAAAGCGCCGCGCGTTTGCTAACGTGCGACCATAGAGTAAAGAACGTATCTGATAGCTAGGACACAAGTAGGTAAAAGGTGGACGCCTTACCTGCCAGAGCAACAGAGAAACATCGCACAAAACATGTTTGTAAGAAACCTTTTGTAAATAGACGAATCTGGTTATGCAATGTAACGTATTTTGCGACACCATTCAAACCTGGATTTGATTGATCCTGTGAGTACTGACTCAACAGACGACTCAACGCCTTTTCAATAAACAAACCCCGGGATTTCGTATCTACTATAATCTCTACTGTTTCTATATTATACAAACACTTTGCCTCTCACATTGCGGGCAGATCCATAGTGTGAATGACATAGGGCAACCAAAAGAGTTGTAACTACGGCTCAGTGCGTTCTACTAAGAGTAACCAAAAAAACTAGTAGAATATCAGTAAGTGTGATCAACAATGTAATATGTCCTACGTTTACTATCATTTTGAGTGCAGTGCTTCCTCGGGATAACGGCCCGGGATGATTGACTGCATGCTTCCAATCTCATTTGTAACATTAATCCTTCCTTTCTACTTTTCTCGTTTGTATTACGGAATTAAAAAGTAACAAAATGACGAGGCTAGTTCCGGCCGTTGGTACCGTGATCGACAGAGAAAGCGCTCTCGGCATTGGTGCCGTTCCCATTGGTAACCGCACGGTACGTATAGAACACGTCGTAATTGTCAGTGTAATCACGCGGTAGCAGCAGATTGTAGGTGTCGGCCGCAAGGTATGCTGCTCCAAGCGCCATCGTCGTTTTGAGACGCAACAGGCGTAGATTGTATGGAAAGCATCGTGCGTTCAGTTGGTGTACGAATCCTTCACGCAGTAGTTCCCAGCTGAGCCAAACGGAACCGACGCACACGATGGCGAGCTCATCGGTGTCACCGAGCAATTCAGGCGAAATCTTTGGCTGGAGGGCGCACACAGAACGGGCAAGAGTGCGGCCAGCCTCGTTGAACAGTGCTCGGCATAACGGATCCGCTTCCTCGAGGGCGCAACGCGCTAACTTCGCGCAGAGACCAGCGTATGCGGTTTTGCAGAAACCCCCGTAACAGTGCTCGAGCAAATCATGCATTGTTTGAACACCAAAGTGCTGCTGAATCAACTTCCACACGCGATCGACCGGCATCTTGCTGGGGCGTAGATTGTCCCTATCGTCGAATACGGTCTTGACGGCATTCCGTGAAATCCACCAGGCTGTGGAAAAAGGTCAAAAACACAGAGAGATACATAGAGAGAGCGAATGGGTGAAATGGACAACTTGAACTTACCACCACCTTCGTCACCTATCATATGACCCCATCCTCCGCAGCCGTGCGTGCTGCCATCCGGATTACGCAGCAACGTGTTGGAGCCGGTACCGGCAATGATCACCATTCCACCGAGCCTCGAAACAGCCTGGATACTGCCAATGGTGTCGCTGCATACCACGTACTGCTCGGCCACGGACGGATAGTGTGCCCGGAGGTACTGTTCCAACTCACGGTTCATTTCCTCCGTCTCAGCGCCGCTTAAACACAGTCCGATCGCGGTCAGCAGTTGATCCTCCGGTAGTTTTGCCTCCGCCTTCGCGGCCCGTGCCATTGTCGCTATGCGTTCGGCCACACCCGGTATTCCAACTGCCCAGTGATTTGTGCTTGGACCCATGGCTCTACCGATAATCTTACCCGACGCATCGCAGATCACTAACGTCGACTGTGTCGCACCTCTGGAACAAAGGACAAAAACCAAACCAAGCCGTATTTATAACCATTTGTATATCAAAATGTAATTTGCAATAGTTCTCATTCGATTTATTTTGGACTAATCTTCTTGACCGGCACGACAACCGCCGAGCGGTTTCGGCCTGCACCAGAGACAATGTTAGTCTCTTTTGGTCCAGTCAACTACTTATAAGCGTTCTGAACGTATCTGAACCTTTGAATCTCATTACCACTATGTGAGCGTACGAGCGTAGTAAGCGTAATAGTGAGTCAATATGGGAATGTTTGTTGATTGGTTGAAAACTGAAAATATGTTATTGATTTACCTCGTGTTGTTAATTTACCTCTGACGATTAGTTACGATGGCGCAATACTGTCGCGGTACGATCTTTGAGTACATTCGTCATACTGAACAGGTTACGGTTTGGTAAATAAATGACTGCATATGGGAACTTGTATGTGTGTGCGAAGCACCGCATATACATTGTCATTAATAAGTATGCACCGATAAGGCTAGCTAGTCTGCAAAAACCGGACGACCGATAGTGGCAGGGTGATTTACCAACCGTCTGGTCAAAACCAACGTTAACTAACTGCAGAAGGGGCACCCTTTTCCCTAAGTTCCAGCAAATGGCCGTGCACTTGACACTGAAACACGCTGGAGCGATGAAGTAAAGCTCTTATCGATGCTTTATCTCTGGAGTTGGAGTGTTTATGGCGATTTATTGTTTTGGTCAGCCCTGCGTTTTGCTGTCAGCATGCACAGCTAGTACGTGACAGAATTGTTAAATAGCAAACTCTTAGTAACGCTCAGCCGTAAAAACACAACGTTACAGAAAACAACAGAGATTATCTTTGTCTCTGTTGCAGGCCAAGACCGCTCAGCGGTTGTAATTGCCAGATAAGAAGAAGCATCACTTATCCACGGCAGAGGTGCTAATGAAGAAACACTTGACATGCATTTTTAACAACAGGGCTCAAACGACGTAAACTTGTGATTACACTTAAATACATTGTTTAATTGATTATTATTGAATTAAAAAAATTAACTTATAAACAGACACGAGCGGAGCAAAGATAAGATATGTCTCTATGATTAAAGCACCAAAGTCCAAGGCACTTTTTGAGACAATCAGTAGCAAAATCTTCAGCAAACCTCCAGAGTCCAATGATGTCCTAGAACAACTAATAGCTCCTTTTGTGAATGTCCGCAACTCATTTAGCCTTCGACGCAATGACGCCAATTCTCTGTTTGATCGCCTCGCCACATGGGTGGTTTACGGTACACGTGAAAGTAGGTTTTTGGCAAACAAACAAACAAACAAGCAAAAGAAACCACATTTCGAGCAACCACACACCATTACGACGGCACCTGTGTGGCTGCGAACACTTTTCCCGCGACATAAGAGTTGATGAACCGTGCACTTTGCTTTTGTTATGTGATATTTCAGGCAGCCCCAACTCTCTCCCCCCCCCCCCCCCCCCCCCCCCCCCCCTTCCGTTTGCAGGATTCAGGTTCAGGTTTTTCGTGAGACGCCCACAATTTCGAAGCCTCTTGTTGCACAAGATCCATTGAGGAAATTCAGGGAACTGAACTGGTGCGGTCGGTTGGTCAGTGATCGACCGTTGGATGGCCGTTCGATGATCGGGTTTTAATTGAACAGGCAATAGCGTGTGTGATGGAACCGGAACCGGCAACAACTTACCCTTCCACACCACCGATGTACATCACGCGATCGGCTCCGAGGTCTGGAGTTTAGGCACAGGAAAAACAACGAGTAGTGCCTTTTTACACGTATGCAATCCCTAGACTGACTGCTAACTATCAAAGCCAGTCAGTTCAGCTAGGCACGAAGCTAGGCGATTGCTCAGACACTTTATATAGGAATGTGTGCAGCTGGCGGGCAATTGGTTTTACGCACTATCCGCTAATCGGCTATCAGCAATACAAACACACACCCACGTGGAAAACCAAAACACACCGAACAACGAGCGGAAAGAACGCCGAACACCACACGCTTAGTCGACAGCATCGGACGGAGTAACTGAGTAAAGGGGTGGCGGCTTTCTAACTGAGCCTCTAGACGCCTGCACCTATTTCGCTACTTATTTTTTTTCCTGCCGACTCGGCGTTCTGCGATCGCGGTCGTTCGATTGTACACGAAGCCAGTCGAGGAATGCGAGAGCGAACGGTGATAGTAGTAGCCGGCGCTATAGGCACCCAATTCGTGGCAGTGCGGGCGACGACGGGGGCGTCGTACGTGGCGTGGTGAACGGTTGGCTCCAGTTTGCGATAGGATCGGCAAAAGGAAACAGTGAAGATACGCGTGCCACGCACGCAGCTCTGTTGTCGTGGCGGTCCATCGGTCACTCTGATGCGCCTATCTCTCTACCCCATTGACCTGTGTGCTCCTATTTCTTCGCTGTTTGGACACCACCGGACACTGAATTATCACTGCGGAATTACTCTGAAGCTAGTCACGTTAACTGCGCGATATTTTTACATGTTTGCCGATACGGACGAGAAGTGGCGCATCCGTTGTTTAGAATGGGGCAAAAGGCAAATCGAAATTAAAGCTTCCAGCAAATGGGGAACACAATAATGCCGCCTTGGGGTGACGAATTCCCACCGATTCCCACTGTGGGGAATTTGTATCGGATCGGTGGACATGTTTGGTTTGAGGGAGAATGTTTTTTTTTTCAACATTTTGTTTTCTTTACACGTGTTTTGATTAGGTTCAACGATTTATGTGTAATACATGGATTCACGTATGATAAATAACCTTTTATTATTATTCATCCTCGTATTAGATGATTAGTTCATTGGCGGTTCATCGGCGGTTCATCGGCGGTTCATCGGCGGTTCATCGGCGGTTCATCAATGTAACGCCTTATGAGTGTAAACACAGTTTGTGGCAATTTTTAAACAAGCAATTATTACCATCCGAAGTATGCAACGAACTACTACTTAAACGTTCGATAGAATACTTATTGGTCAATTTTTGCATCCAAACTTAAATCGGTATTATCTACTTGATTAAATACATGATCAATCGCGATATCAGCTCATTAATGTTTACCTTTATGATTAAAAATGTGGAGGTCTAGCTACCAGGTATCCAACACACACTCGATGTCGGACCTCTCAGTTTCGATGTTTTCCACTTGTCTCATCGCACTCACGCGGTGTGAAATATTTCAAATGGCTAGCGGGATCGATTGGCGGGAAAAGGTTGGTTCTATTTTGTGTGTTTGGAAAGGAAACCTGGCATCATCAACTCTGCTTGATCACTCGTGTTGGTGGCTGCAAAACTCTCTCTTAACGGTAAAAAGTGAACCGTATTCGTCAGGTTACAAAATTAGCGAACACCCCTTCGACACAATTTATCGGCACATGTGAGATGTGGCGAATATTTGGCGGATATCTTCTTAGTCGGTAACGTTCGCCGTTGTCACGCAGCTGGCCGCATGGGTTCGATTCCCGAGCCCGACCCGTACAAAAACACAATGTTACAAAAAGCAACAGAGCTTAGCATGGTCTCAGGTTGCGGGTCAAGATCGCTTGACGGCTGTCGGATACGAAGACGACTCACTTATCACGGAAGAGGACCAAACGAAGAATCTTCGCACACTCACACAAACACACACATTAGTACAACAATAATTTGCATAGGAACAATGATGAGTCGTTTTTATTATTCCCCGCACTCGTTTGAATTTGTAGCCCGCCCTGCCTGCCTACGTCCTACGTTGGCAACCGCTTTCGTTTTGCTGGTAACATAACAGGGCTCATGGAAGGACTGATCGCGGGGTGGGTTTCGGAAGAAAAGTACGCGGCGCGGCGAAATGCGATGAAAATGCGATGAAAATGCGACGACAAACAATTGATTCGGTTGATCGCACTGGACTGGACGCGAGGCACGGAGGCGTTAGAAGGCAGCAGCAGGCAACTAGGGACGACTGTGCAACTCTGCTTACGCTGGTGCCCAATCAGCTGTTTTCCTCGCTTCCTTTAGTGCCGGACGTTGTTCGCTCGGAATCGTGTAGTCGCGTGTTATCAGCGACAACCAGCATCGGCCGGGGGAGTGCAGAACGGGCAGACTCGCTGCGCTGCACCTGCGCCAACTAATGTACTTACACTAGAGGAGGTGGGACGCCTGTTAGTAGGGGCAGAAAGGGGCCGCCGGGTAGGGCGCTCGTCCGGGCGAGGCGTACGGTGCCGGGTTCACCACCCGGCAGATGTCCTTGTAGTTGCGGCCCTTCGCCTGGCGCTTGTGCGATTGGCTGGCCGTGGTGGGACGTGGAACGTGGCCGCCTTCTCCGCCGCCGGCTCCGTAGTAACCTCCGTAGTAGTACTGGTTGCCACCGTACCCGCCACCGGAGTAGCTCGGTTGGTACGCCGCGAACCCGAACAGTTTGTCGAGCAACACGGGCGAAGCATCGCACCCGTGGAACTGCTGGTGCGGCAGCCAGCCGGTGGTGGTCAGTGCCAGGAGGAGGTAGCCCACTAGCGCCGCAAAACCATATCCGAGCCGGGCCAACATCGCGCGCGCACAGAACTTGACTTTGACTAGGGCCAACCAGCCAATTAGGGTCTCTCTCTCTCTCACCTTCACACGTTCTTTAGTGGCTCGGGGACCCTGGGGGCGATCCTTGTAGACGTCGTCGTTCGTGAGCACAAACAATTCTGCAGCTCGTGAAGTGATCTGTATGGGAACACTTGGGCACTTGCGAAAATTGGCGGTTTCCAGAGAGCTGGCGACGGTCGCGCGGTCTCAACACGTGTGTGGGCGAGTCTTCTAATCGCGCGGAGCTTGGTCGCAGCTCTGTACGACCGCACCGCACCGGCGCTGGGGTTTTATACGACGACGACGACGATGCTCGAGCGCTCACCGCATAACCGATTACCGACCGATCGCGGCGCGCTTTCTGCCCTATCCTGCAGGACCTCGCTCTGATCTCTCGGTATGTCTCTCTCTCTTTCGCTGTGTCTTCTCTCTTAGAACGGTGACACCAGATCACTCGGAGAGAATGCAAGTACTAGCATCTAGCATCACGCGGCGTCCACATGGGGTACCAGGAAGTATACTTGGGAATCCAGGAAGGGTGTGGTGATGTCTGATCTTCGTCACCAGCTAAGGCTGCGGGGGAGCGAGCGAGAGTAAGCGACAGTGAGAAGGATGACACACACATCAGGAACGCACGACGGAGCAACAGCAAGTCGGCCAGAACCCAAGCCAAGTTGGGGGGGCTATCAGCCGCGGACGAGCATCTCCTCGCGACTCCAAAACAACATGTGGCCTCACGGACGAGAGTCGCGCGCCAGTCGTTCTGGGCTACCTATGACCTTGACCATCACACAGTGCACTCATCCCACTCTCGAGTGCTGCGCAGCGGATCCCGGTTGATAACGGTTGATCGGATTTCCCCCGGGTGGACCGGTGGCCTTGCCGTTGTTTTCTTGGCTGTGGCTTGGCTCCTCTCGGTCGGTGTATCTGTTACGCGGCGCGGCTGTGACGATTAATGACGCTTCAATCCAGGCGGACTCTGCGGTCCAGCAGCACCTTTCACTTGCACTGTTTCTTCCGCACCACGCACGCACGCTCGATCGCTCGCTCGAGCTCCAGGTTTGTTTTGAGCAGGTGCGCAAGATTCTTCCGCGTAAGTGGCCGAGTTGGCGGTTAATTGGTGGTGGTGTTGGTGGTGGACGCGGATGCCTGTTAACCTGTCGCTAGCCTGCACGCTACTGACGGCCGACTCCGTGGCGCGGTCGGTACTCGTTCAAATCTACACCACTTCCGATCCGACCACACTGACCGGGGAGCGGGAGCGGGAAACTGAAGTCCCATGGACTCGAGGACGGTACGGTACCCAGGGTGGGGGTGGGGGAGCTGGATTTGTTGCGCGCGGTCGTGCGTTTGCGGTTCTGGGGGACGGGACGGTACCCGGTATGCGGATGTTTGGCACCGCACCGCCTGTGGCGGACTCGTGAACCCGTCAGCCCAACTGTTTCCACCGACCGACCGAACGGCCACGGCAACCAACCACCCCCGGTGGGGGAGGCGTTGAAGCGCATCCATTAAAATCACGACCACTGGGCTGGGCAATCACCAGGCGCGGTCCCTGTTACTGCACCTGGTGGCCTCTGTCTAGTGCTTAAGCAATGGCCGGGCAGCGACGCTACCCCCGGTGTGTTGATCTGCCGACAATCCTGCGAGAGCCAAGACCCAGGAGCCAAGAGCTGAATGGCAACTAAGCCGTACCAAGCCTGTGGTTGCCCTTCACAATCCCTTTGGGCACCCAATGGGGGCCCAACCAGACCAGACCAGACTAGGTGCAGTCGACGACGACGACGATACACGACGGTTGGCTGGTTGACTCAGACTTGGAAAAGTTGAGCTGGGACTCCGACTTGGCAAAAGGCGAAACCAACCAACCAGCTGTCTCTGGCCTCTGCACCTCGTTGACCCAGCGGGTGCCTGGCTTCGAATGGTGGTTTGTTACTGGTCGCCCGGGGGGCCGGACGCAATCAGGTGCACCACCTGAGGGGGTACCGCAACCGACGGGGGTCTTCTTGTAGATCTGGAGAACGCGGCAGATACTTTGATACTGCGTAATTGGCGTAGAAATACCCCTCTTTCTGGCACAGGCTGGTATTTAGAGTAGAGGACGCTACGGCGGGGTTTGGGGTTTACGGAAATACGGTTTGTTACTGCGAGTTCAACAGAAGTAGGAGAACTCGTCCTCCGTAGGGCTTCTTCAAATCGTGGTATTTTTCAGTAACAGATAAGGCCGAACCCGCCGTACTGCTGACATCTGGGAAGCGCAGACCCCAGGTTTCAGTACCGACCGGCGACTTTGCCGGTGCTATATCTATTGCTGCGTTCCCCGAGCTCCACCAAGTGTCTTGCCGGACATTCATCAAATGCACCCCTGTAGACCGCAAATTCGGCAGGGTTCCAAAACACCAGCAACTTGACCTCACGGCCTATTCGTTTCGTGCTCGTTTCCACAGCCGAATCGTAATAATGTGAGCCGAATGCAGAATAAAGTAAAGCATGGGTTCTGACTCAGCTTATTTGGCCTTAGCTTAAGCTTTCTGGGAGCAGTAAAATAGCGCAGCGCAAAGAGATAATTCAAATGGCAAAGCTTGGAACTAAAATTGAAATCCAACCATCAAACCGGTTGTACCATTCCTTCACTCCGGGAGGGAGTATTCGTGTACTCCCTTGGATTCCTGATTTTGTTTGGTGAATCTCCGTCTTTGGCCCCGATGCTGCTGCTGCTGAGTGATGCCGCTTCTCATCCGACAATAAACCATGCTGCCAGCTTCGGTTTGTTTGGGATGAGCAACTAGCAGGGAACCGCGTTGTAGGTTGATTTTTTGCCAAGCCTTCGAAATGGAAAGGAACCCCCACGTAACGAACTTAACGCATTCTCCTCAGGCCCGAAGGTGGTGGAGAACCTTTAAAGTGGAATCTATTAGCCGGGCTACCTGGGCAGCGATCGCCACCGAGATTCGGCTGGAGGGTGGTGTTGGCGGGGCGGGGAGGGACCTTTAAACATGTACCGTGGCCGGGCACGGGCGCGGGCATTGTACTGTGTATGCAACATTAACTAGCAGCTGGCCAGCTAATGCACACGCGAAACATGCATCACAACGTCGTCAAGTAAACCACACCGGGTCGCCCTCCCTCCTTAATGGCGCCGCTGATGCCGACTTCCAGTCACCCAACGTGGACGGGGGCGTGGTAAACGCAGTCGCGAAACATGAATACATTTAAGATTGGCTCGTGCCACCACAGCTTACCATCGCTGGTCAGCGCTGCTAAACGTTTCATGCTTTACGCGAACGTTACGCTGGGATTCCCAGGTGAATCGTGCTCAATGGACGCTCCCCTTCGTCCACTAATGTGAAAGATACCTTTTGAGACATTCTTCACAGTTCTTTCGTGGCGGGGGTCAGTTCGTTACAAGATTAGCTAGCTTAGCTGGAACAACTACTGGGAACACTACTGCCGGCATGTACCTCTTGCCAATGGACGGTGAGTGGGGAGGGGGAAGAACATTAGCCTGCAGACTGGGTCGGTGGCCGGTAATCACATGCTATAGCCTTGTAACTCTGTGCTGTGCTCCGAAAACGCCGACTACTGCACGAGCGCATAATATGCTTGCTACCGCAGGCCTCTGGCCGTCACGTCAAGGCCTGGGGGGTGCTGCTGCGGGGGACCAGGTCATTAGCGAAAGGAAGTTCTTGTTGATCGTTGCGATGCCAACCGTGCGCTTATTCGAGTTCGTTCGCTCATGAATGAAGTCCCGCCGTCTTTAGTACGCAGGTGCTGAGGAGCAGCTTTCATCGTGAGCTGGGCGATCTGGTAACAATAAGGAAATCATTCCCGTCACAGCAGTCTCCCAGAACAGGTTCGCCCGAAGAGTGGGGAGAACCCGGCACAGACCAGTTTTAAAATCCCCGCACGAAGGGGACTTGCCCACCGGCCGTAAAGGATGGTGACGCCGCTGCATACTGATGACTCCGATTCTTGCTGTTCTGTAAACTTCATCGGCGGTGGCGGTAGATCTCTAGAGTCACGCGTCTTCACTCAGACTCGGAGTGTTCCCTAAACCCCCGGGTTCTCTGGATGTTCTTGTGGCCAGCGCAGTCTGACGCAGAGATGTCCCCCATAACTCCCCTTCTACACATTTCAGATGCGCCGTGGCGATCCTGCATCCATCAAATTACGGCACGCGGTTGCCTTCTCGTCACGTCCTGTACGATATTGCTTGTGCTGTGCGTGCTTGTGCGATGCAGAACTTTGCGTCTTCATTTGCTTTCGTAACACATAGCGTAAAATGGCGTACGAAATTTTTGAAATCTCCACAAAAGACAGATCCGACTGCCGCTGCGGATGTCACACTCCGCGTTCCACTCCGTTTCGGCCCGATCGCCACGCTGCATTCCCCCGTTTTCAACAGGAACTTACGGCACGGCTGCATGAGGCGCTCTTCGAACAATCAAATAATTAACTAACTAAGAAACCAAAGTGGTGATTGGACGAGCGGTGTAATAAATCTCACTTGGGATCACTTTCTCAGCAGGGTGGAAAATTTGCGGTTACATAGCACCAGAACACGACTCCATGCTTCCACACTTCCTTTTACCTTTACCTCTATTGCGGCAATGTGTATAAAAAAAAGTATTGCCGTATTTAAACTTGTGTTATGCTAAAATAGCATTTTGTAGAAACCAAGAAACCAATACCAAGCAACTAAATCAATGGTACAACATCTCGATAACATTGAACGAAGTTTTGTATTTTTTATTTCGATGTAAAGTTCTCCGTTTCGAGGAAAAAAGAAAACAGTGCAATAGGATTTTGCGGGGAGCAGCAAGCATTCAACATTCGCCATTTACCAAATTATATACAAACGCATCTCTCATTCACTTCGCAACATTCCTTTACGTTAAACGTTGGCCTAGGAGGCCGGATCGGTGCGACTGTCGGGAATGGTTTCACGCACAATCTCGGTGGCCCGGTTAATGGATGCCATTAGTTCCCGCTGCTGGAGCAGCAGATCGTTGATCTGCAGTTTATACATCTCTTTCACATCCACCAAGTCCAACCGCAGCTCCTCCGTCTTCTCCACGGACTCGCCGTACATCTGCAGCAGCGCATCGTAACGCTTTTTCAGCTCGCCGTGCTCCGCCTGTAGCTGTAAGCTCCGCTCAAAGCTCTCGCGAATCTGCATAGCATAGAAAAAAGGGCAACATTAAGCAATTAGAGGGTCGGCTTTCGGTACACACGCTACGGGGCAGCGGAAGTAACTTACACTTTCTATCTCCATCGTGAGATTGGATATTTCCGTGTTTAGTACGTTCCGTTCCTGGTGGAAGCGGGACAGTTCCCATTGTAGCTGGTATACCTCGCCGTCGCGCTGCTTCAGTGAAGCTTGTAGTGTTTCCAACAGCGATGTGTTGCTAAGCAGCACGGCCGCCCCTCCCGCAGCCCGACCACCACCCGCAGCTTCTTCGTCTGGCACGATCCACGGAATGCTGGCCAGCGATTCAGGGAGGGACAGGTTGCCCATGCTAGGCGTCGGCGAAGAATCGGAGTGTCGTGAATCGTTCATCATCAAGGAACTGTCATTTAGCGGTTCGACCGTTTTGGTCGGTTTTGCCCGCGTCACTACGGAGCTGAGTCTAGGCTGACCGTGCTGCTGCTGCGGTTGTTGCGTTTGCTCCTGGCGAGCGGCTTGCATGTCCAGACTGGCGTCTGGAAGTGGGCTCGCTGCTTGCAGCTGATTGTTCAGCAGGCTCTCCAGCTTGACGGCGTGACAACGTTCCTGTGCGGCGAGCCGTTCGACGAGCACCCGGCGCTCTTCTTCAGTTACCGCGAGGCGTTGCCGGAAATTGCGCTCGAGTAGCCCGGCGTCCAGTTGT
Source organism: Anopheles cruzii (assembly GCF_943734635.1). Classification (NCBI taxonomy): domain Eukaryota; kingdom Metazoa; phylum Arthropoda; class Insecta; order Diptera; family Culicidae; genus Anopheles; species Anopheles cruzii. The sequence continues at coordinate 8,472,041 of NC_069143.1, forward strand.
TTCTGTTGCAACCCATTCGTCATTTCTTCGGCGTGAGAGAGGGCCGCCTTGAGGCGCTCTTCTAGGTTGACGATGCGGCCCTGTAGTGACGCGATCTGATCCCGCAACGTACCCTCCTGGTCCGCATGGCCTTTGGCCCGATCGGCGGCTTCCGCCAGCTGCTGGGCGATCTCCGTGTCTCGTTGCTCCCACAGGCGCTCCTTTTGGCGCATGGTGTGCTGTAGCGACTCGAGCTGGCGCATTAGCGGCACCGTCACTAAGGCGGACGCATTCTTCTCCTCCTCCGCGCGCATTTCAGCCGCTTCCAGACGCTGCAATAACGCGGCATATTCATTCTTCGCCCGCATCAACCGTTGACCGTAATCGTGTTCGGAGCGGCGAAGCTGCTCACGTAACTCTTCCAGCTGGCCCGTCAGCTGTTCATTCAGTCGCTGCACCGCCCCGTACTCATTCTCGACGCTCTGCAGTTTGGTTGATTGACGCAGCAACCCCTGGTACGACTCGGACTGCTCACTGAGCTCTTTGCGAGCGAAATCGAACGATTTGCGTAGTGTTTCCAGCTTTTGCACGTGGTCGTCCAACTGACTCTTAAGCGTGACACAGTCCCGCTCTAGTTTACGCTTCTCCGAGGATAGCTTGTGGACCGCGTCGATCTGCGAACGTTCCACTTCTTCCTTTGCCGACAGTGACCGTTTCAGCCGTTCGGCTTCCTCCGTGAGTTCGGCGATTTCTTCACGTTGCTTGCGCATCTGCACTTCATTTTCGCGCTCCTTTATCCGCAGTCGCTTGATGATGTTCGAGTGCTGCAGCACCTGCTTCGAGAGACTCTCGCCCTCCTTCTGCAGCTCGCTGATCATGAAGTCACGGTCAGCCAGGGCTTTCTCCATCTCGCCTCGCAACACCCGGCCCTGCGATTCGGCACGGAGTGCATCGTACTGTCGCTTTAGCGTTTCCTTTTCGCGAATCGACTGCTGAAACTTGCGCTCGAGCGCAAACAGGCGCTGCGTGTAGCCATCGGTCTCGGAACCACCGTCCGCGGTCCGCTTCGCCCGACTCTCCTGCTGTGCCAGTAGCTGCGCGTTCTGCTCGTGCAGTTCAGCGTGCTGGCGCCCAAGCTCCACTAGCCGATACTCGCGCTGCTCCAGCAGCTCCGACAGGTCGACGATGCGCCGCAACAAGCGCTCTACCTCCGGTAGGTGGCTCTCGTCACTGTTACCGCTGTGTACGGACACTTCCGATGGTTCGCGGGTGTGCCCGCGCTGCTTTTTGATCAACAGTATGTCGATGTCCGTCTTGCCGTCACTAATTTTGAGAGGGCTCGTGCGGTACACACCACTGTTGGTACTACTCGAATCACCCCCGTTCGGGCTGGAGATGATTTCAATGTCCGACGACGTGGCGGTCTCTATTTCATCGTCACCCGAGTTGGGACTCGAACCGTGCAAAACCACGCTCGTATCCTTGCCGGTGAGGCTAGTTATCTTCGGGTCTGGATTAACACCGGCAGCGACGGCCGCCAGCAGCTCACCATCGCCGGATGAACCACCGGTACCGGTTGTGATTTCTTCAAAGCTTTGTGTCGAGTCAGATATTTCCGTCTGTATTTCGACGTTTTCGTAGCTAAGCTCTAGCTGATCGGGCTCGTCCAGTTGCGATCGTTCGTGTCCTGTGGGTTCCAATGCGGTTTTGGGGTCGTTCGTTTCCTCCGATTCTACGGTGCTAACTTCCGGAATGGTGAGCTTTTGGGTGGAGAACGGATTCGCAAATACCCGCACATCCTTTGGGTCTTTAACGATGGTGCCAACGGCGGCAGTAGACAGCGACACGGGTAGGTGTAGACTATTGCGGCTGGGAGCAACCGTGATGGGTGGTGTCGAACCGCTGGCTTCCATCACCGTGACCGGCTGCTCCGACAGCGTGTACGACAGCGAATCATCTTCCACACTAACTTCGTCGTCTTCGTTTACTCCGTCCTTTGGGTTGTCGTTGCCACCATCGTGCCAAACTTCCTTTCCCGTTGACAGGGTATACCTTGGACGGCCCTCGTGCGCGTCCGTTTCCGACGAGTCGCTGCGATCGTTGGCTTGGTTCGAGTCTGGTGTGGAAACGGTTGACATGCTTCCCAATACCTCCACCGACTCGGACACCTCCTGCATGGCGCTCAGCTGGCTGGGTGACGTTAACACCGAACCCGGTGTCGTCGCACAGCTAAGAACTTCGATCGACTCTGAACTGTCCACGGGCGAAAGAATGGTGCTCATGAACTGTGGCTGGACTCGGTCCGCTTCCTCCTTAAAACTCATCTTCGGCAGTTCGCTACTCCCAGAGTCTTCGAAACTTTTGCGCTTCAAGCTGGCTGGTGGTTTGGTGACGGTAGCGGTATTGTTGCCGGCCCCACTCGTGCCGCCTGCACTCAGCATCGGCTCAAAAAAGGAACCGGTAAACGAGCCCCACATGCTATCAGTGGACGGAGGCGAAAACTGCGTCTGGACCGCCATTAAGCCTGTCTGTTTCTCCGTCTCACCGACACCGGCCATCGGTGTACCGGGGGCCACCTTACTGCTCACCTTCGGTGAAGGGGGCCGCTTCGATTCGACGGTACCATCGCCAGCAGGCGCCGCCGAAGAGGACTCCTCGTCATCTTTGATATCGAGTGCCTTGTCGATCTGCTTCTGCGCTTCCTTCAGAGCGTTCTTCGCCAGGATAGCAATGCCCGTTGTATCGAACCAGCTCATACTGTCCACGCGGAAGTAGAGACGGTGCGCACTTAGTGACGATCCTGTCGCTCCAGCCTCGCTCCCGTCACCTCAGTGCGACATTCGTCGTGGCGCTCGCATAAAAGCACGGGAGCGCACCTTACCTTCCTTCACACACACCATTCAGCCCGCTCTTCGGCAGCGGTCTAATTGGGCGATCCCTTTTTTCGACACCCTTCTTGTCAAATTAGTTGTTTTCGTACTTTTATTCGTTTGCTCGCTATGCTGCAATCCTTTTGTTTCTATTTTGTTGCGCGCAAAAAAACTATTGCCACAGGACACAGCGCAAAAACCAAGAGTAAAAAAAACAATTTCACATCAGCGCAGTAGCTGTCAAAAGTTTAGTTCAGGGTTGCGTTTGACCCTACAGATTGCAAAAAAAAAACAAATTTGCAACGATAGATTTTACCTCTTATTTTATCGGTAGGTTTGCTCAGATGTAGCATAGTAATTATGTTTATATTTAATTCGATCAATAACAAATGCACGTTTTGTTTTTTTTATCGTTTTCTCTGGCTGTATATTTGTTAGAAATTTTTTTTAATCTCTTCGAAACAGCGGACATGTAAACATTGGGCGATTGCAAATATTCGATGAGGAAACACAATCTGACGCCATATAGCAGCAATAACAACCTTAAAAAGCGTTCCCGTATCAAAACAAACTGTCATACTGTGTGCGTTTATGAGCCTTATGATACGCGCCTCTGCACACATCGACGAGTCGCGATGAGTTCGCTATTCGGAAGCCTACCCGGAGACAGACTTTGCCCCCAATCAACGTGTGGTAATCCTTACCATCAGCTGCTTGGATCCATCATTCATTCGGCCGAGTTGCTCCCGCTTCCAGACTCCAGCAATGCAGCGGAACGTGCAAACCGTGCGCCGGATTAACGTGCTGAAGCGAATCTTGGCCCATGGTCACAAAGAAAGCGGCAGTGTCAGCCTCCGGCACATTTCAACCACTGGTGGCACCATCGAGATAGGCGACGTGGAGAAAGAAATCGAAGCACCACGCCATCCGGAACTAGTGCCAACCGGCTATGGTAAGCTAAGAGAACCTCGCGTAAAACCGCGTCATGTAACTAACCCGGAGCCGCTTGTGCTCCTTTTCGTAACAGTTCCCGGTGCAAGCGAATCTCCGGAGCTATCGCAAACCAGGCTCCATCATCTGCGGTGGATGCTGCAGAAGGACAAACTAGACCAAGACATGATGCTGTTGGGGCGACCGGGACGATTACGCCGGGAGCTCGTAATGCAGTACGCAGAGCTGACACGCCGTGAGGTCGAGTATATGTTCCTGAACCGCGACACGACCGAGAGCGACTTGAAACAGCGGCGCGAAATTCGCGACGGCACAGCCACTTACCACAACCAGAGCGCAGTCCGGGCCGCAACCGAGGGCCGGTTGCTGGTGATCGAAGGCGTGGAAAAGGTGGAACGGAACGTGTTGCCGATTCTGAACAATCTCCTCGAGAACCGTGAAATGCATCTCGAAGATGGGCGATTCATGATATCGGCGAAAAACTACGACAATCTACTCCTGGTTCGAACCTCTGCGTGATACGTTACACTATTAGACGTTTGTGATTGATTCTTTTTTTTATCAACCTCCTCCCCCCCAGCGTTATGGCCACGAGCAGCTTGATCGATGGGGATTGGTGCGGGTAGCGGAGGAGTTCCGTGTCATCGCCGTCGGTTTACCGGTTCCTCGCTATCGTGGATCACCCCTCGATCCGCCGCTTCGATCGCGCTTTCAAGCTCGCGACGTTCCCGACCTGCCGTACGTGGAGGTGCTGCTGGAGGCGAAAGAGTTGGCCGCCGCTTCAGGCCCCCCTTCCGACGTGCTCACACGTCTCGTTTCGTTCGGGTACGCCGTTCGCACCGCCGCCGCTACCGTCCCGTTACCGGACTTTCCGCTCGACAACCTACGGTACGCCGGGCTGCTGTTGCGTCAAAACCCTTCGCTAACGGTACACGAGCTGCTAGACCGATTCTATCCGTACCGGATATTTCTTGAGCGCGACGGAGAAGCGCTCGTGGCCAGTCTATTCGATTCGCTTGCCATCGGACGGGAAGCTCCCTACGTACTCAACGTTGCCTCCATTGAGCGCTCGCAAACGGATTCTAGCCAACTGGCTATTTGTCTTCGTTCGGCATCGGATGTCGTCACTGCACCGTCGATTGAATTCACAATTGCTGGTGGCCCCAATCCCTCGCCTAACAGTAACACCCAACCCGGCGCGACAAGGGATCGGTTCGTCCCGACTGCCTATCAGGCCGGACTACTAGCAGACCTCCTGCAATCGGTAGCCGTTGCCGACATATGTCTTGTGGGCAGGAAAGGGTGCGGCAAGTCGACACTAGCACGACAAATGTGTGCCGCACTGGATGGCCAACCGGCGGAAACGATGATTCTGTACCGGGACCTAACGGCGCGCGATCTCCTGCAGCGGCGTACGACGCTCCACAATGGTGACACCGTGTGGCAGGATTCTCCGCTCCTCAAGGCCGCCCTTGCCGGCCACATTCTCATCCTGGACGGCATCCATCGACTGCACCACAGCACACTGGCCATCCTACATCGGCTGATACATGATCGCGAGATGCAACTTTACGATGGGCGACGCTTACTGCAGCACGCGCGCTACGATCGGGCGATCGAGGCGCGCGTGGCAGTGAATGCGGACACCAGCAACCTGCTGCGCATTCATCCCGGGTTCCGCATTGTTGCTTTAGCGGAGCCTCAACAGCGTGAATCCGGCGTCGGTGCCGCCAGCGCCGCCTGGATTGGACCGGAAACTCTCAATCTCTTCCTCTTCCACGAGGTTCAAGGTCTGAGCGAGCAGGAAGAACGTACCCTCCTCAACACGCTGTATGGGCCGCTCGACCCAACGATGCAAGCGATCATCGACCTGGCGCACCACTTGCGCACCTCAAAAGATCCGATAGAGCGCTCGTTGGGAGCCAATTTGTCGACGCGTCAGCTGCTCCGCATCGCCCGGAGACTCCAAAAATATGGGGAGCGGGCAGCGCAACGTAACGGCTCCGACATCGTGCATGCCACCTTTCTCAGCCAGTTCATGCCCAATCTGGCGCGCACCGTCCTCGAGTCAGCCATGAAGCGCTCCAAGCTGGTTAAGGATGCACGCACCGAAGAGGACCCCCTGGTGGAAGTACGCCCAGATGGGATGCTCCGATTGGGACGAACTGTTACGGAGCGGTACCACACGGAGGAAGTTAGTAAGGTACCGGATGTACTGTTCTACGATGTGCCGCAACACCTACGGTTGATGGAACGATTGCTGCAGGACTTTCTGTTGGGCGAGCACTTGCTGCTTGTCGGCAACCAGGGAGTGGGTAAGAACAAAATCGCCGACCGGTTGCTGCAACTGATGAACCGTCCACGAGAGTACATCCAGCTGCACCGCGATACGACCGTCCAGTCGCTAACGCAGCAGACGACGGTGCGTGACGGACGGATCGAGTACGAAGACTCGCCACTGGTTAAGGCGGTCCGGAACGGCTACGTGCTGGTCGTGGACGAGGCGGACAAGGCGCCGGTGCACGTGACATGCATCCTGAAAAGCTTGGTAGAGAACGGCGAGATGCTACTCGCCGATGGGCGCAAAATATGTCCTCCTTGCCCGCCGTCCGACTTGGCAGATTGCGATACCGAACAAACCATTCCCACCCACCCCGACTTTCGACTGGTGGTACTCGCCAACCGACCCGGGTTTCCCTTTCTGGGGAACGATTTCTTTGCCTCACTGGGCGACCTTTTCTCGTGCCATGCTGTCGACAATCCTTCGCCAGACTCAGAGGAAACGCTACTGCGTCATTACGGTCCCAACGTTCCGACCGCTCTCATCCGCCAGCTGGTCGATGCGTTCGCCGAGCTACGCGGTATGGCCGATGCCGGCACGCTTCATTATCCGTACTCCACCCGCGAGGTGATCGCGATCGTGAAACACTTGGAGCGCTTTCCGAACGATAGCATGGCTGAGCTGATCGGCAACGTTCTCGATCACGACCGGTATGCACCGGAAACGATTGAACAAGTGACGGCGGTCCTGCTGAAACACGGGCTTCCGATCGGAGAGTATACCGAAGGTAGCGACGCGTTAGGAGCGTTGCGTCACCAGCGCCCGCTGCGGCTGGCGTTGAAAAACAGCCGGAGCGACAAGAAGGTCACGGGCCCGAAACAGGGTCAAATCGACCCGAACAATGAGCCGCACGTGGGCGGCAATAAGTGGATGGGTGGTACGGGCGGGCGCGATACGGCAGGCCTTGGTGGAAAGGGTGGCCCGTACCGGTTCGACGCGGGCCACCAAGTGCACCAACTGTCGGACGAGGAAAAGGGAATGGTGCCAGAGGAAGTGAAAAAGGCGGCCCGCGAAATGAACCGGAAGGCTTTCGAGGAACGGTTACGTGAAATTCAGATGACTCCGTACGAACACCGGGTGTACGAGCAGTACAGCGGGCCGATACGGCGTCAGGTGCAACAGTTGCGTATCACGCTGCAGGCACTGGAGGCGCGGGCCCGCGAGCGACAGTGGCAGAAGCATCAGACAACGGGCGAACTGGACGACAGCCGGCTCGTGGAAGGTATTACGGGCGAGCAGACGATCTACAAGAAGCGGGCGGAACAGGACCCCGAACCGGGCCAGCCGATCGAACGGCCCAAGCGCCTTCAGCTTGTGGTCGATGTGTCCGGCTCAATGTACCGCTTCAACGGGTACGATGGGCGACTCGATCGGCAGCTCGAGGCGATCACGATGGTGATGGAGGCGTTCGATGGGTTCGAGGCCAAGATCCGCTACGAAATCGTCGGCCATAGCGGCGAGGCGGTCGCAATTCCATTCGTGAGCGAACGGAACCCACCGAAGGACGACATGCAGCGGCTCAAGATCCTGAAGATGATGCACGCTCACGCCCAATTTTGCTGGAGCGGCGACCACACGCTGGCCGCGACTGAGCAGGCCGTCAACAACATGGCGCGCGAGGATTGCGATGAAGCGATCGTAATTGTGTTGAGCGACGCAAACCTCGCCCGGTACGGCATCTCTCCGAGGCACCTGAACGAGGCACTCGGTCGTCAAGCGCCCAAAGTACGGGCTTTCGTCGTGTTTATCGGAAGCTTGGGTGACGAGGCGCAAGCGGTCGCTGATGGTATGGCGGCCGGCCGGGCATTCGTGTGCATGAACCTCGAAGAACTGCCCCAGATTATGCGTCAAATCTTTGCCTCTTCGCTACTCATGCATTAAGCTTGCAGGCACATGGCTGGATGCTGGCAGAGAGCTGAAGGAATTAGTAAATTTATGTTACAGACGTTCGTGTAGTATACAGACAATTACGTTCCCAGACTGTTACTGTTTTTATTTCGCAAATTTTTACAATTCTGCTTGAGGGCAAATGCTCTTCCGACATGCTTTTGAGTAGATGTGCCGATTTTTTTTCCCGGGGGGTTAAAAAAACCCAAGGGTATCAAGTAGTTCTCTTTCCACGTTTCGGGTATCTTTTTGTCTCTTTGTTTTTAAGGCCCACATGTTGAACAAAGGGCCCTGATAATCAAACAACCGTTTTTTTTAATTATTTCGGTAACTTTTCGAATATGCCAGTCATTTTTTGAAATTACATGCCGCTTGGCATCTTCAACGTCTTCCCTGCGCTCGTTTTTAATGATGTTTTTCGGCGCGAGCAGGTTTTTCATCTTTGTTACTTGACGATCGCAACGAGATTGTGCGCAGCAGTATGAAATGCTTACTCGAGGGGTCAATGGATATAAATAGATCAAGAAATATAATAGCTCTGTTCTTCCTTAAAATAACAGTCTGGATCCGTAATTGCCAGAGCTCGTATACCGTCCACCTACGTTAACGATTTTAGTAGAAGAACCACATTACTGTATCGCATATGTTAATAAAAAATGGCAACAGTCTGCTTTTAAAAATCTTTTCAATACTTACTTACTCCGGCCACTACAGCAGAGATCCTTCACACATTTCTACATAGTGACCCATTTTGTTCTTTCCCGAAATACTGAACACTGCTGATTGTATAATCGGTCTTAAACTTAGCTATTTATTTGGTGCGGGCGAGGATTTTTTAAACACCTGGCACCCCAGTCGCAACATTCCGGAGAACCTTTTTGCTAAGCAATTCAATGTAAGGCAAGTAAAAGGGTAATGCTCTTCGTCAGTTTCTTTCCGTCCGATCCTTGGATAACCTATGTCTCCATTGAGGAATGGATACCAAAATGTATGTGTCATTATTACTATTATTATTATTTCCGAAATGCGGACGGTGTTGGGGATGAGCGTCTCGCGAGGGCAGAACAGATAAAGTCCGCAAAGCAGACTATTTGTTCCCCCCCCCCAGCCCCTCCTAAACTTTAAGACCAGAGAGTTTTTGGAGAGACCGTTGTTACACGAACTGTTGATTTGAATGTAAGCACAGGTATATTGTAACTTAATGTGATATGGTGTGACACATTAACTAAAAACATTCGACATCTACAACAGGAGAAGGAAGGACCATGCAGAACACCATGAGAGTATGAGAGTGTTCAAAGTGGATCGGAACTTCTCGACTTCAGTGTCGCTTTCGCATTAACCTTACATTTTCCATCATAAATAAACTAAGGGCATGGAGAATGAACTAGGAACACAAGAATAGGGAAAAAATAACAATACTGCTAACATCTGGAAATGGGAAGGATAAGTGGGAATGCATTTAAGAAAATGAACAACACAAAATTGACTATTAACAATTCGTTTAAATAATACATAGTGAGTTAATGTTTCTTCCGCTTCACACACATACACCGTTCCCTACTCTTAATAACTACCTATCACGACAGCCTACGTTTGCTTTTCGATCGTTTCAGGACATGCGAAACCCGCTGCAAAACAATGGGCTGCACTTTATGTACAATGACGGGAAAACGAACACGCTAGCGTGCCAAATGTAGCAAACGGCCGAAAATAAATATATATATTCGACTTCATTCGACATCATTCGATCGTCGTCCGATTGAGCACCATTTACGCAAACCTACACTAACATCAGTTTTCCGTTGGCACTGGCAGCAGCTGACGCAGCAGCGGTTGGCACCGTCAAAACATTCGCCGCCGTGGCAATAGTCATTGTCGTTGGAAGCGTTGCGGTAGCGTGATATGCAGTGTTGTTTGCCATCGGCATAAGCGTCGCGTCGGCTGTCAGCCCCCCGTTCGCTAGCAGGATGCTCTGGGAAGCAGGAACAGAAGAGGCACCGGGACCGCCCCCCTTTGTGGCCAACGGCTTATAGCGAACGGTATTCGATGAGGCATAAGGCAGGAGGGTGTCCTGGCGACGGGCGAAATATTTGGCCCGATTGTAGCACAAAACGCCCATGATTGCCACCAGCATGCCAAACATGTTCACCCAGGTGACCGGATTGCCCAGCACGAACAGTGAGATGGCAATGACGAAGATTCGTTTGCTGGCGCTCGCTACCGCATATGTAAGCGGCGTTACCAACGATAAGAAGCTGAACGCCAGTATGTTCTGCAGCCAGTTGAGTACGCCGTCTGTGAACAGAAGCGCGATCACGCGATAGTCACCCGTCGTCTGCAAGTACCAAGAGCGTATGAGAACACCAAGAAGTAAATGTATATTCGGTGCAGACATGCTTACAATGGCCGGATGCTTCATAACGTTCCGCAGGTCGACGTAACACCAGACGGGCAGAAACATAAAGAGAGCCAATCGTCCAAGAATGTGCAACAGCCTAAGATGGTGGACGCCCGTCTCTTTCAGCACCTTCTTGGAAAAGATGTTCTGCAGCGAGAATCCCATCGTAGCGATGAGTGCACTGATCAACCCGATCACATCGAACGACAGTTCAGTTAGCGTAGCGATGCCAACACCGACGATAATCGGCACCAACGACAAGTAGACAGCGTGCGTTTGTCGCTCACGCATAATGATGCGCGTCAGGATAACGGTGAAGAGTGGCATTGTGGCTTTCACTGAAAAAAACAAAGCGAACAACACATTAGTGTAACAAATAATCAATTAACATTAAACAATCAACAGCAACTTCAACGTGTAAGGCAACGTCACTGTTCGGTTAAGAGATATCGATTCGCTGGCTACCTGAAACAAAGGACCTGAAGAGAAAATGTAAAACAGGCGGCAAGCTCTTACCGGTGTGGGCGTACGAAATGGGCACCTTCCAGATGGAGATGTGCGAGGTCACCGAGGCCAAGAACTTGCCTAGCGCTAGCGGCACAATAAACTTCAGATAATAGCGCCACGAGATGTCGACATACTTGCGAACGCCCCATAAATTGAAGAACGGCCCACTGTAGACGGTAATACTGGTAAGCTGTATCATCGTCACCGTCATCGGGTACGGAAACTCGCTCAATATCATCTTGCCGATCACGTTATTGCTGCTCGAAACGATGTACCACAGAATGCACAGCAAACTAATCGCCAGCGTTTGGCGCATCGTGCTGGTTGTGTTGGCTACGGGGGAGGGAACAACGGGGGTACCGTTGGACGTGTATCCGTTACTGAGTAGTGGCACACGGCTGCTGGTGATGCCGCTGGCTGCGTTGCTAAATCCGCTGACTAGCGTTCCAATCGGACGCTTCAGTAGCATGGCCATATTATTGCTACGGCTGCAACGCCCTTCTCTCGACCGTTCCTCTCTGGAAGGTGACGGGAAACCCTCCTTCCTTTAGCGGCCTCAGACTGAGCAATGTTTTTGGGAGGATTTTTGATGACGTGTAGACACACTGATCGCTTTTTTTGCACCGTGTTGATGGCTCGCTCGAGAAAACCTATGCCAAACTGGTCACGAAACGCAGGAAAACTACAAGAAGCTTAACAAAACAAAACACTAGTCGGCGTCTTGAGAGTCCCGCGCTGGGCGACACTGCAATTGTTCGCGCATCGCTACCCACTGTGTCGCTTCCGGTAGCCACGAACGTCGATCACACGCGAACCACACGCACTTCCTGAGCCGTCGACGACAGACGTTCCGATAATCGAAAGAGGTTCACAGGACAGTAACCAGTCAGCCGTTCGGTCTGTGCTTTCCCTGCCCCGTCGGCCGTCGGTTGCCCCGTATTGAATGTAGCTGTGACGTTTACACTTTCCTTAAAACATTGACACAACTGATTTTGACATGTTGCCGCGTCGTGTTCATGATGTTTGCGTTCAGCCGTTCTTTCTGTTTTCGTAAACGAAAAACTCATGACGTTACCATATGGACCATCGTAAAGTCAGGTGCCTACAAGCACCGAAGCACCTTGGCGCAGGGTGCCTCGATGCCAAACTTAACATATCCATTAAATTAATCGCTTACTAACTTTTGTGGATACGAACAAAAAAAATCGATGAAACATTGTACGAATGTTGTAAGATCTTCCATTTCGATTGTACCACTCGTTAATGAATGAAAGCCGATAGCTATTACGGTTCAAAACTATTTTATTTACCGTTTGATAGGTTTGGTTCATATTGAATCCAATCGCAATATGCAACGAATAGTCAATTCACATCTTTGGCACAAGTAGGCCGGACAAACACGCAGCTAAATTACATATGTTTGTCGATAATATAAATAATTACATTTACATTCCGCCAACGTTCTGCGAGAACCAAGAAACTGGTGCAGCAGTAGACAGTACAACAGGCAAGAGAGTCAGCAAACAAGCGCGAACTGGAATTCAAAAACGGTATGCACCGCGCGGCCCTGCCCTATGCCCTACTCACTTCCGCTTCGATTCGTCGTGCTCCTGCTCCTGCCGCGTCATAATCTGTATTTTTTGCAGCGACAATGTCAGACTGATCAGATTAATTGCGTACGTCGTGAGGCACACTAGGCAAAGGTCCTGTAGAACGAAATAGAGCAGATAGGCTAGGTAGAGCGAGACACCGTTCGATGCCAGGATCAACCAACTGTTTATCCTGGCGATACGCAGTTGATCGCTGAAGCTTAGCACGGCCACCAGGAAGTAGTAGAAGATGCCGTAGAAACCGTTCGGCACGTTAAGCGGCGACTGTTGGCCTAGCAGCTTTCCCACGATGCCAAACCCGCGTCCATAGCTAAGCCGGGCGAGTGAGAAAACGAATGTTAGTAGTTTATTCGCTTGCTGCCTACACACTCCGAATGCCAAGAACACTCGAAATCACATAATACACAGCTGTTTAGTGCCAGTGGCCTATCAGTTGTAATTCAAAGACTAACAAAGATGATATGTTATTATTCTTTTATCTCTCTAACTCTCTATTAATCTACCTATCTTTCTGTTTTAAATACTGCCTAGATTTGAAACGCGTTCGTCTAACAAGTGGTTCGAACCACTTGTTTGGCGCTCATATGGTTGAACCATCAACAACACGCACACATGTAGGGCTGTATTCCTGATTAAACAGTTGCGTAGGATTGGGTTTGGGTTGGGTTGCGAATTCAAGGTGCAGTGTACCTGGAAGTGAACACCTTGGTGCAACTGATCCGTTCGCTGATGTCGCACATCGCCCGATACGAACGGTCGTGTTCAGCACGCACCTCCACGTACGAGGTGTAAAGCGACAGCACAAAGCCGACCGTGCTGAGGCACACTAGTCCAACCGTAACTGACCATTTGCAACGCCCGGTACCACTGCTCATCGTGCTTAGCTGCAAGTCTCCTCCTGGCTTGGCGCTTTTGGCGACGTGCGGCGACCCTTGTCCTTCGGCACACTAGCTCCAGTGAAGCTCGTTATCCCAACGAAAACACAGACGCCACTGTTGACATTGCGTCCTTTGGGAGGTCTCTCATGCGGCCTCTCGCTCGCACTCGCTTGTCGATGTTCTCTTATCGCGTACCATGCATCTCTGTGTGTGTTTCTGCCATCAGCCGTGTGGCGAGTGTGTCCGTCAAACGCGCTGTCAAACATGGTGTATGTGGAAATTCAAGCGCAATCGGCAGTACCAGTACAGTTTTGAATTGATAGGACCTGCCGTTCAAGGAGTAACCAGGACTCGGTAGTCAAAGCTTTTATGCCAAGCAGGGCATTGATGGAAAGGACCAGCCATGCAGTGATTTAATGCGCACGCACCTTCATTTTACTATGGCGGATTTACTTGCCGTCGTTGCCGGGTCTCTTGCAATCCCGCTTGTCCGATTATCAGCTGACTATTGCCACACTATACATCAAAAACTTAACTAATCTTAATCTAAATCTGAAAGCACAACACAACATTAAAGATTAACGATAGTTGAGTGCTTAGAATCGTGTTCGAAAACCCAATTTCACAGAAGAATGGTACGAAATCAATGCGTTTTTGTCGAAGAACGGCAAACGGATCCGATTGTTTTCATGCATCTTCCCACGTGCCCGAACGTTGCTATATCGGTGTGTTGTGTGATGTGACGTACGGCGTACGGCTGTCATGCTCTTGTTCCCCTTTTCGCCTTAACGAAACAATCGACTGGCAAACTCTGGGCAGCATCAATCAGCGTACATCGATTCAGGCCCGTGTTTGAACCCTAGCTGTCATTCAGGCGAAACCAGCAACCCTGCAACACCCGTCCGCTGAGTGCCGGCGAAATTTCGAAAACGACACTCACGCAGCACCACTCGCGCGAGCGAGATCTCGCTCGGATCGGCGATTGGCTGTCAAAACAAACAAAACTCACCAACACTGATACAAAAAAGTTTTATATGAAAAAATAAACTAAATTTTGAATGAAAAATGCAACGAGGTTTTTAGATGGAAAACTAACCGAGGTTTATGTGAAAAAACAAACTCAGGTTTATATGCGCTCTGCTCTCTGGCATTCGATGCATATTGTGTGCACGTGTGTGTGTGTACCATGCGTTCATTTTTTAGGACGCTGCCTGCTGCCTGCTGAGTACTTGCTGCTGGTCGTCCCGGCTTGCGCCGTACGAGTCCCATGGCTGCCAACCTAGCGACGCTGAACGCCAACTGGCCCAACTAGGTCCCGCAGCCAGCAATGGCCTATCATTGATCGCACGCGAGCGCAGCGGCAGCGCAGCAGTAGCCAGTAGTAACAGCAACAGCAGCAGCAGCCAATCAGCTTCCATTGGGAGCGCTCAGGAGACGAGACGAAAGGCCCCCATTCTTTGCTGCCGCATCGTGCACTCGTCGTCGTCGCCGTCGTCGCTTTCGTCGTCGTCGTCGTCGTCGTCGTCGTCGTGGTGGTTGTTGTCGTTTCGAGTATTGGCAACAAAAAAACACATAATTTTTGCTTCTGTTCGTCCATTATTTATTGTCGATTGTCGCGCGCGCGCGTGTGTGTGTGGGGTTCGCCAGCTGCCAGCCGCCGTCGTCGCGTCGGATTGCGTTCTCGCCTGCTGCCCCCGTCGTTTGCAACCACTCACGGCGGCACGCATTCAACCTTCATCGCCCACCTTCCAAAACACACGCGCTCTCACACACACATACACATGTATACTCACACACAACACACACACAGAGAGCGTTATGATCTCGAAACGGTTGGTGGGCACAAGAAAGAGCAGCAACGGAGAAGAAAAGTGAAGTCACGACGAAGCGAGTACGCAGAAAAGTGCACACCTGACATCGGGCAGTGAGCGGCCACTGTGCGTGCGCTTTGAAGGAAGCGCATCAATCTCGAAGGATCCTACAGAAACGAAGTGAACAAAGCAATGTAGGTGGTGGTGTGAAACCCCTCGCCCCGATAGAAACGCGTGGAAATTGTGTGGAAATTGTGTGGAAGCGGCCACCGTCAGGCTCTCATGCGACGGCTAGGGAAAACCGAAAACTTGGCGGCTCCTGCACTGGTGTGCGCGCGTGTGTGTATTGCTGCGATTGTAGTTGCTGCGGTCAACGGCACCTAGAGGCGCGCGCGACGGCTGCTTGACACGGTGGGTTGGTTGCGTTCTCGTCGAACCGCTTGTCCTGCACCAGGTGCGTGTGTGTTGGTGCGTGTGCGTGCGTGCGTGCGTGCGTACGTACGTACGTTCGTTCGTTCGTGTTTCCATGCGTGAAAAGCAGTGCGAAAAGTATCAACGTATTTCCGTTCGGTAGTTGTGTTGCTTGATGCCGTTTGGGAAAATGCACGGAGAATGAAGGTGACTACTGTGTCCAGTACTACTATCGGGTGCTACTTTCAGTTCGGTGCTTGGTGATACTACTAACGCCAGCCGTTGTCACTGGTGGTGATGAGCAGCAGCAGCACAGCACCCAAAGCTCCAAAGGACCAACCGACCTGCCGCGAAGGCCGGAGCATACCAGAACCAGTGACGTAAGCAAGTGAATGGAAGAAAGAGAAAGAGCCTGAGAGAGCACGCGAGAGAGAAAGGGAGAGAGAGAGAGAAAGAAAGAAAGAAAGAAAGAAAGAAAGAAAGAAAGAAAGTGGCCAAGCATTCGAAGGAGGTGGTGGCGCAGTGCACGCGCGGGGTAGTATCGAGGCCATAAGACGCAGGTCCGGGCCGGGGACCGCTGACTGCCTTTCCGTACGCAGGAAGGAAAACGACCGCGGCGCCCCGGAGAACGGAAAGCAATCGAAAGAAAATAGTCGAGAAAGAAAGCAACAAAGCAGCATCCGCAACAGCCGCAACAGCAGCAGCAGGAGCAACCACAGCAAGCAACAATTGACACATTATCATACCCCGGGGAGGGGGGTTAAGGGAGAAGGGATCCGAGTCGGAAAAATCCCGGTACACTCTCCGGAGTGCTACTCGCGCGCCCTGCAGCCTTACCCCCTCCCGTCACCCGCTGATGATGAGTCCGCGGGGGTTTCCCGCGCAGTGATCGGACGGCACGACCCTTCAATCAACCAACCGAAAATCAACCCTCGGTTAGTTTTTCCCGTTTTCCACTCGCCCTTACCCTCGCCTTCATCGCCTTGAGGTGCGCGCGTGTGTGTCTGTGTGTGTGTGCGCATTATCCTCATGTGGCGTGGCTAGCGTGGCTGGCGCGGCGTATCATAATCCTTCGTTGCGTGCGTGCATGCACGTTGGTTGACCAGTGTGTGTGTTTTATTCGCGACCGTGTGCATGCGGCAATGAGCGTGAGCACTAGAGGGCCAAGCTCCACAGCGCGCTGTCGCCAAGCCAAACAAACTTGGGCTAAGGCTGGAAAAGCCGTGAATAACGCAGCCGAACAGGCCTAAAAGCGGCCCTAGAGGTGGAGGTGTGTGCCGGAAATACGCGCGTCGTAGGGCCAGCGAAGGATAACGAGAGACGGCTCCGAAAACCGACCCTCTAACAACCCTTTCGCGCAAAATCAGCAGCAGCATCCACAGCACAAGGCCCTGAGATTCGTGTAAGTTTGGGTTTTGGGTGTAATCTACCCGCCAACTCTTCTTTCTTTCAGTGACCCGTTCTCGCTGGGTTTTGGTTTCGTTCCCAGTACCGCGCTCAAGTATCGAAACGGTTTGAATAGCAGCAATAAAACGGTATATTTGTTTGGCTGTTAAGTGTGTCAACATTGGCATTGGGACTGCTGCTGCAGCGAAAGGCTTTCGGTTAGCCATTGTGAGAACAAGTCCTAGCAATGGCCATTGTGTGGGGCCTGCTTCGTTCGTTGAAACACTATTAACGATGTAAACAAATGCTACCGCCGTCACCAATATCACTGCCGCGCTGCCATTTTGCGGCAGCGCATGCGCTTCATTTGTTTTTTTTTTTAATATGTATTTAAAGGTTGATACGATTACGATGGGGTTGTCAGCCACGGCCATGCCGTGTTGTGTGTAGGTGATGGCGAAAGCATTTGTTTACATCGTTAATAGTATATTCTAATGAACGAAACGGCTCCGCACGGTCAGTTGATGATCCTTGCTCAAGCAACGATTAACCAAGCTTCGTTGTAAACAAACGAAACGGTGTGTTAGGTGTGAGACAAACGATCAACATGATCTGCCTGTGTGTGTCTGTGTGCACAAAGAAACTCATTCTCGGTCGTTCTCTCTCCAGCAAATCAGCATAATACGATGCATAATGCACGGTCCCTCACTGCGGGACCCGAACCATTGACGTGCCTTTTTTGTTTTTTGTTTTAGATCTTCATTTGACGAGACAGCAAACAACGAAACCGAAGCGAACAATGTATTCCCACCACCACCTGCTCCTTTGGCAGGACCTGCTTTGTCAGTTTTCCAGTCAGCTTCGCATTGATTGCCATGTGAGAGAGCGCGTGCGCACATGCGTTTCCTGTGCATACCACTACGCGATTACGATATTGTTGTATACGAGATGAGGCATCTGTGTGTGTGTGTGTGTGTGCATATTTTTGCCAATAGAAGGGAATCATTGGTTGACTGTTGTCACTGCTGGAGCTGCACAACAAATGGCATAACACCCACTAAAATCGCCCCCCGTTTTCGTGTTTAACTAAACGCCGGAAAACACCGCAGGTTTTATCGGATCTAAAGCCATGCTTCGGCACTCTACTCTGGTTTCACTTGTAGTCACATCCCCTAGGCGGATGTACCCGTCGTCGTTGTTGGGGGTTGCTGAGTACGTTGATACTCAGTAGAAACGGAGAATCCGCAGCCTGTCTAGGTGATGCAACTATTCCCCAACGTACCTGTTGCGTTTACCCAACAATGCCCCCGACCTCCGACAACATCCGTGCCAGACGAAAGTTTATCCTCTCCCTGCTCCGGGAGTGCACAACACCCGGCCCTCTTGGCTGGTGCTGTCGATCACCCTTGATACGATTCGCGACTAGCACCCTTCCCGAAGCCATGCCGAAGATTAGTAAAAGGGCATTGGCACACGGACAGCCTTTTCCATAAGCAGTCTAGTAGGTAGATTGGCTAGAAGGATCACCACCTCTCTCCCTATAGGACACCTTTCCTGTTGTAGCGCATCATCAGCTGCAATTGAAGCAGAAGAGGAAGATCCCGTTCAGTAGGGCCACAATCAATCCTTCCTTGCCCATTTGCTCCCTCAGGGGCGTCCCGCCGAAGAAGGATCTCCCTATCTGAGCTGACGGTCTCTTCCCCGAGGACAAGGTCTCAGGCGCTCTATTGCCTTTCCAATAGTTGCCCATGCGCCGCAAAAGAGGAGTGCTTAGTGAACCTCGATCTTTCGGGACGGGGGTGGGCCAAACCTCTCTGTGGAGGACCAATTTTAAGTCATACGAGCGATCAGGTCGAGTTCAAGATGGATTCTAATTTATTTCAAGAGCTAATGCTCAAGTTCTTTTTTATTTATTATCAGGCCGTCTTCTATGTTTGAATAGCGCCAATCATATGCGTATGGTCTGTGACTTGTAGATTTGAATCTGTATCATGTGAGGCTACACAGTGAGGCAAACTTCTTCTTTGGCACCGATAAGTGATTCTGGCATGATAAGTGATTTTTCCTCGTATCCGGCAATTACAAGCGCCGATCGATCTTGGCCTGCAACAGAGACAATGTAAATTCTCTGTTGCTTTCCGTAACAAGGTGGTTTGTACGGGCCCCAAAGTGGTTGTTGGTTCCTCGTCAACCCACCTGTCACGCGCGCTGGGCTCCAACCCACCTGTCACGCGCGCTGGGCTCCAACCCACCTGTCACGCGCTGGTCTCCAACAAAGTTAAACTGGTTGTTTAGGGCCTTTTCAGGAATCGAACATTGATTTCATGGATTTGTTATGTTAGGGGTTAAAAAAGCGCATCAGCATAATGTTTTACAAAATGCCTTTTTAGTTTGACTTCGAATTATAGTTTTTCTATGGTTCTTCTAGTTCTTCTTCTATAGTTCTTCGCTATACGTTTTATCATCTATTCTAATGTGGAACTTTATACCATATAATTATGATCGGAAATGATGGTGGAGAAAAGATTATTTTTTGGTTGCAGAACATTTAAACACTGTTTCGTGTTGTTGTTCGTGCATAGCAAATAGGATGTTCTTTTTCATCTTCAAATTGATGTGATAATACAGCACCTAAAGAGCGTAATCACGTAATCCTTGATGAATTTCCTTTCAAAATATCGCTGTATCGTAAAATGCGATTAGTTGTTAATAGTTTTTGCATTCTTCGGAACTTCCGCTGATCCGCTCTTAGCTCTCGTAAAGTAATAATATCAACATTTTTGGTTTTGATTTCCTTTCTACCAGGACACGCCGCATATCTGCGTCTCGGGCGGCCTGTGCTTAAGATCTGTCGGGCCTCTTCTATGTTGCCGCAGCACCACAAGCAGCAGCTGCGGTGATTTTTTTTTTTTTATTTTTCTTCCGCTGCTGATTCATCGGTGAGTGTTTTTTTTGTTACAGTTTTTTCGTTGGAATGTTTTCGGTTTTCTGCAATTTTGTTCCTCACACACCGCCGTCTTGTGTTTGTTTGTGTTTTTTCTAAAGTGCAACGAGCAGCTGCTGTGGTGTAACATTTAGTCAAAAGTTTTACGCGCGCGTGGGTAATTAAAATGAAATCATTTCCAGTATCATTTCCACGTAGCATACGTGCTGTGTTCAAAAAGTTCTGATAACTTTGAATTTACGTGGGCTACGTGTATTCGATTTTCGTGGCGTTATGTTGCTACTAATGTAACACTTATGGTGACAAATTCGGCCATTTTGAGTAATCAGTCAATTTTTGACGGCTGTTTTGCTTGGACGTGTTTTGGCTCATCTTCATTTTTTGTCTACCCATAGCGGCCCGTCTGCTATCTAGTGTGAGTCTGAAGTACGCACGAGTTCCTGAAGGTCTGCAACATTTGTTTTCTGGGCGCGGTTACGGGTTTGGGTCCATTGGATGGTACGATGGAAAATATAGTGGTTGACAATTCTCCGCACTCCTTGATAATATACTTTTTGTGTTTAATTTTATCTCTATAGGATCCGCGGCATATCTACATCACGGCAGCTTAGAAAAAAGGATTGGTTCTGTGTACGTCCCGCGAACAAACGGAAACGCGATGTGCGACGAATTTCGAACAGTTGAATCGTAGTTAGTGTCCGGCATGGAAAGCGAATGATCAAACAAACACGCGCATGTATCATAGCCAAAAAAATGTTCGTGAGCCCTGTAAAAAAAAATTAACATAAGAAGAAAGTTACACACACCAAAGGTGTTTCACCTCCTGCGTAGCCCGTTTGTCCGTGTGCTTAGGCCGTTTGTGCGTGTGTTCTGTCGTACCTGTGCTCCATGCTCCATGTTGCGGAAGCGCCAGAAACAGCAGCAGCAGCGGCGGCAGCAGCGGCAGCAGCAGCAGCAGCGGCAGCGGCGGAAGCAGCAGCAGCAGCAGCGGCAACGCTGGCGGCAGCAGCAGCAGCAACTAAAGCAGCAGCGCTGGCGGCAGCAGCACCAGCAGCTGCCACAACCGCAGCTACAGCAGCAGCTATCGCAGCAGCAGCTACAGCAGCAGTCGCAGCCGCAGCAGCAGCAGCAGCAGCAGCGGTATCAGCAGCAACAGCAGCAACAGCAGCCGCAGCAGCAGCAGCCGCAACTGCAGAAGCAGCATCAGCCGCAACTGCAGAAGCAGCAGCAGCAGCAGCAGCAGCAGCAGCAGCAGCAGGAGGAACAGCAACAGCGGTGGCGTCTACAGCGAAAACAACAGCAAGAGGAGTATCTGTGGCGGCGGGTGCAACAGCCCGCAGCGCAAACTTTCCGAAGCTCTCGAGGCTAATCATCATGGCGCGATGGACGCCATCGATGTAAGCAAGCAACGACATCGACGACGGGAGCGGGCTCTTCGGATGATCGCGGAGCGGGACAAGGATACGGCCGCTGATGCCGGCCGCCATCATCATCCGGATGACAGCGCTGATGAAGACAGTGGCCCTGTAAGCCGAGAGAAACCGCCCCGCCCCCTTGTTCGTCGTAGGAAAAAGGAAAAAGAGCCTTCGCCCATCCTCGAAGAGGATATTATAGACGGCTTCGCAATCCTTGCCTTCAAAACTTACGAAGATATAGAGGTATGTCGGGGTACAAAACAAAAACTTATTGGTTGTGATAGCTTGTGATAAATAGTAATAGCCCGTATAAGTAAGTTGTGATAACTAGGGAAATTAGGGGAACAGGTGTAGGCTCACCCTGCATTTCCGTCAGCAATTCGACGACGACGGCACGCTCTTTCTTCTGAAGCTGTTTTACATCGACCTTTGCGTTATTCGTCACTTAATGTCGCTCTTGTCGCTCCCAACTATGTACGGCCTTTCCAATTTCTACATCCTCCATGATCAATAACGCTTAACTTTCGAACCTCTGCATATCTCTGCCGAGGTTTCAGCCTCTCTGCATTACCATTCTTGTGTTGGGCAACCAAAGTTCTGTGGCCGTCCCGAATGATCTTGCGTAACCCTTCCTACTATTTTCTGTTTCTGTTCATTTGATGGAAATACGAACATCATTCTTCCTGTCCACTAACAAAGCCTTTCCCCTTACTAGACGCTTGAAGGAGGATCCAAGTAATTGGATTCTCTCTACAGCATTTTTTACGGGATCGGATGCGGGATCCCGTCACGGTATTCTTATTGTAGTGGTTCGTCCGTAGATCATTCTGCGACTGCGCGATGCACCGGGTTCTATGCGAAAGACGTCAGTTCGAGCCTTAACACCTGTATAAACTGTGTTTAATTGCGTTCTAAAATAATAAATCATAATATTGTTGTTGTGTTTTTCATGTGAAAGAGTTCGAGCATGGAGCTTCTGCCAATCTCTTTAAGTAGATTTGTTGGTTTGTATGGTTTATGTACTATTGGTTGATCCGTTTCGATTTATTAGCTTTTTGATTAGTGTTTTATGATAAATGTTGGCTTCTTTAACTTATCCTATATAAATTTGATGTTATCCGGGTTATCGGAGAGAGCTGTGTCGGTGTAGAGGTCGTTTGGTTTGTTATGTTTTATTCCTATTGGATGGTTGCTGATGGTTTTTAATTGGTTACAGGAAACAATTCACCTGGCGAGAGGTTGGACCAGAGGAGGGTCCTTGTTGGTTAATTGTCGAAAGTGATATTATTATAGATTTGGTTTGTCTTAATTATTATCGCGTATATTTGGCTTAGAGCTGTGAAGTAAAGTTCTGCTTCGTAAAGCAGCCATGGAACTAGCCAACTGCCTCATATTTTAAAGACTGTTTCTCTGGATCCTGTGAGAGCATATTTTTCGGAATAGTTGACAGTGTTTGGTTATGGATTCACAATGCATTTACATTATTTATCAGCCTTGATGCGCCTGGTCTACCATGCGACTGTTATGCATAAGAAAGTCCTTGATTGGTTGACAAATTTTCACTTAACCACTTACTCTACGTTTCTGCCGATTGGATGTGGTTTGGATTTTTGAACGCTCGCATTCGCTCTCTGTTCTGTGTACATTTCTTTTCTTCGGTGGTCTGGTCCCCTAACTACTATTCACTACTTACTCACTATTTCGGACGCACTCCGCCAGCCGCAAATGTCCTTTGCTTTTGATTGGAAAAGTGCTGAACGGATGGAAAATGAAAAGCGTTCCGCGTATTCTCTGCTCCAGACTATTTACCCGAGAGATATGTACTAACAAGTTGTTATTAAAATATTATTTCTTTAGCAGAATAGGAAATAGCTGCGTATAGTTTATTAAAAACTAATTTAAAAAGCAGAAAACGATGTAAACAATGTTGGTTATGTATTTAAAAGTTGTAGGAAATAAACTATACTTGTATTTCGGATGTATTTAATTTTATTTGTCGGATGTTGATGTTAACGTTACGCTTACGTTTTACGGTACGGGACTAAACGAAACGGAGTGGACGGAGACACGCAATCCACACCCGCAGTGTAGCATCTATTGTGAGCAGTGCTAGAAAATGGAAAAGGTTTTTCTTTCTCTCGCCGCAAACATGCTCCAATTTGTTGTGGCCCTCGGATTGGCCCAATCGGTTCGGTCATTGATTGCTTGCGGTTGCAAAACACATTGAGTCCCGGACGCCGCTTTTCCCCGCCAGCAGGGTGCCGTTGTTGCATCTTGCGCGCGGGCTATGGCACCGTTACTTTACAACACAGTTAAGTCAGGTTTCTCTTTACTGCTGCACCACGCACTGCACTGTCAATTTGATTTTCTGTATCAGTTCAACATTTTTCTCTTCAGTTGGACAACAGCAACAGGTATTTCTTTATTTCTTCTTATTTCTTCATTAGTTGCTGTTTGTTTGTTTGTGATTTGTTTTTTTGTGTTGTTAGTTCAGTCCTCTTTTTGTTTCATCCACACGGATACTATATCTACACGGGGGTACGGATGGAGTCGTATTGAAATCGGATTATGTTGTTTTTTCCGTCTTTTTTCGTATCCGTTTGACACGAACGCCGGTATTATTATTGCGATTATTTTCATCGACACAAAGGACCAAGTTTCTTTGAGTTTTGTTGTATGCTCTAAAAAAGCGTTTAGTGATAGAGAATGCCCTTTATACACGACTCGTATAAAGTGAATCGGGCAAACATGAAATGCGAATTGAAACCACCCACGTCTGTGATGCATGCCTGTGGTCATAAGTATTGTTGTTTGTAGTTATCATCGTTATCATCATCATGATTTATAATGTTGATACTATTCGTATTTGTTTTTTCCGTTTTTATTATTACCAACAGTAAACGTAGTGTGCTAGAAGTAATACGGAAAAAGCAATGGCAGCGTTGATTAGTTGTTGCGGTGGTGTAACAGTAGTAAAATACGACTACGGTTGTCTTGCCGCCAACAACATATTGATTAGAACTGTCAACATATTGATTGCAACATATTAATTGCATTTTTATTGTTTAATTCTCTCTCTCTCTCTCTCTCTTTCTCTCTCTCTCTCTCTCTCTCTGTGTTTCTTTGGTTCCCTGGCCAATTTCGTACCCTGCTACCATTTGACATAGTTTGCTATAAAAATTGCCAACAAGCGCAATGAGAAGCGCCTTTCGTCGATCGTCGAACTGACGACGATTATGGTCGAGGCGAAACCACCGAAAATCATCGATAGAACCTCGTCGAAGCTGGCCGCGGAGAAGTCCCTGGGCAACAGTGATGATCCAATGGCGGCCGCCACGACGGAGTGGTCACCGGTAGTAGTGGGCAACAGCATCCACCATCACCATCACCACCTTCACCATCACCATCCCCTACACCACCACCGCCTACATAACCATCATCTGCGCAACATTGTTGCCGTTGCTGCCGGTAGAGTAGAGGCCGAAGCAGCAACGGCAGGAGAAGGAGGAGGAGGGAGTGTCTCGAATCACCAAGATGGGCCACTCATCGTTGGCGTTGGCGGTCCGCCGCTCGCCTCGAACGGCACTAGTGGTGGTGGGGTCGGTGGTGTCAACAGTAACGCCACATCCGACAGTAACCGAAACTGTGGTAATAACGGCAGCAACATTAGTAGTAACACCGGTAGCAGCAACACTAACGGCGACGGAGCCGATAGCAGCGCCGCACCAGCGGTGATGGCGGGCGTTGGTAGCGGCGGTGGCGATGGTTCGACATTTAACGGAGCTCCCGGCTCCATGCAGCAGCAGCAGCAATACCACCACCACCACCCCCATCACCTTCTTCACCATCACCACCACCTCCACAACAGCATCAGCAACCACCACCACCCCCAGAAACACCATACGAACGATCATCCGCTTCACCCGCTACTGCAGCAACAGCAGCAGCAGCAAGCGACGGCGCATAATCATCTCAATCACCATCTCCACCATCATCACCTTCATCAACCTCAGCAGCAGCAGCAGCAGCAGCAGCTACAGCAGCACCATCATCACCTGAATCACCATGTCGTGGGGAACGGTGTGATAATCGGGGCCGATGGCAGCGGCGGCAACGACAGCAGCAAACATGAAAACGGGTGCTTGTCGACCCCGGTTACCGGCGCCGCCACCGCCACCGAGCTCACGAACGGTGGCGGCAGTTTCGGTGCTGGTCCTGTAGGTAGCAGTAGTCAGCTCAGCAACGGCGGCAGCACTCTCAGCCCTTCCGTCGGTGACCATCACGGCGTCAGTGGCATAGTGGCCCTGATGGAAATCGTGGGCGGTGGTGGTGGCGTGTCGCCAAGTGTGCGGGGCGATCCGAGCAGTGGTCAGCAGCAGCACCAGCATAGTAGCGGTGGCAATAGTACTACCCCCAATGCCGCCACCGGCATCAATGGAAACGTTTCGTCGGGTAGTGTTACTTCATCGAGCGGCAGCCACGGTGGGCTGGACAATGGCACCGGTGGCCCCGGCGTCAGTGGCGTAGAAGTAGTGGGTGGTAGCAGCGGAGGCGGAAGCCACTATCACGGCAATAGTAACCAGCATCACCACCCACTATTTCAGCCGCATCAGCAGCACCTGCAGCACCAACAGCAGCCACCACCGCAACCATCGCTCCACCACCAACACCACAACCTTCACCAACACCATCATCCGCAACAGCAGCAGCAGCCGCATCATCATCTTCTTCTTCACCATCATCAACATCAACATCAGCACAATCACCATTTGTCAAGTGTACATGTAAGTAGAGTAGTCTGCAGGCGGCGTGAGCACAGGAAACACATACCGGAAAGAATGGAGAGAGAGTGAGAGAGAGATATGCATCAGGACTGATGATCTCTGTTGTTCGCTGTAACATTGCGTTTTTCCTGGCGTGCGGGGGTTTGTTGGATCACGGCCATGTCACGGCCGGGCTCGGGGAAAGAGAGAGAGAAATAAGGAAAAAAGGATCCCTAGAAAAAAGCTAGGCCTAGCTTTTACATGTAGATTCTTGGGGAGGTTTTTGAGGGTTAGAAGATAATTAGATTACTCTCGGTAGATTAGCGCAGATGGAAGTAGTGTCCACGGGCGGGTTTTCCTCGGCCCTTTTCTCTGTTTCATTGCTCCAGAAGAAGGCTTTTATTTGGAGCCAAGCGATAAAAAATGGACTGAAAAGCCGGTTCAACGGAAGGCTGTGTGGCTGACGGGAAATTGATTCACACACTTGGGATTTGAAGAAAGCGATTTCATCCAAATCAAACGAAAAATATAGTAGCATTTGCTTCCTTGCTCACACATTAGCTCCCAAGCACCGACTGGTTGGCCGACAAGATTCGAATTAATTTTCCTGTATCTCTTTATTTTCCCTTTTTAGAATCTATCTCTACCGTCGAACATCGATCCGGGTACGTCGGATGACAGTGGACGGGCGTCGGAGCGACTGACAGCATCGTCCGCGGCCCAGCGGGACCCGGACAGTTCACGTGATCGCCTCAGTGATGCGAGCAGTCGCTGCAGCTCCGGCAAAGGATATATCTGTGATAGCGAGGGAGACGACGATAAGGTGCGTGTGTTTTGGGTTTAAATGCGTTAATGATGCGTGTTGTGTTTCATTGTAGCCTTGTAAATAATCTCAAGTGAGACGAACAGGGAACTCAGAGGTTGATCCGCCGCCGCCCATGAAGAGGCGAATCGTGGGGACAATCATATAGCGTGCGTGCGTGCGTGCGTACCGCCACTTGGTCGTGATGTGGAGAACTTTTTTGCCGAGGCAACCGGAACGCTGCTCGATTAGTATGTACTACTTCTACTAGTCTGAGCACGCTCCGCTAGTCTGAGCACTAGTCTGAGCACGCTAGCGCAACATTTGTAGTCAATTAGTAATCTCATATATGTATAAAAGGCAAATGGTGTCCTGTCGTTTTCAGTTTGTTGACAATTACATGTGATTATAACTCTGGTAGCCTCTGCGCACGGGAGCGCAGGTCCGTAGATCGTTAAAATGCTGGAAGCTCGTGGATTCGAGCGAATGAACAACACTAGGGGACGGGCACGATGAGTCTTGGACTTGGATGAGTCTCCAAGCGCATGTGGACAATGATGAGCCATATCATCGAAGCCTCTATGTTAGACGCAAAATTTGATGCGGCATAAACACTTCGATTGAATGCGTAGAAATTGCAGAGAAGAATACGTTCGGATTTGTTTGAGTACGTACCAGGCAGCGAAAGTAAAAGTTGTGTACAGAAAGGCACAGTTTGAATGAAACAAGAAGAAGGTTTCAGTGTCCTTTTTTATTCGTGCTGTGGGAGTTTGTAAACCGAAGCGACAAGCATAGGTGACTCGAAGCTGATAGTATCCATGTTTTAATAATTGCTCGGAAGTTATGATATGTACTGTGATGACTGTACTTCGTTAGCAGATTGATCTGTGCGAGAAGGATTATTTGACGGCTGCGATTAAAGCATAGAATGTGAATTCTGCCATTAAGTACGAAAGGAGCCAAGAAATTGCTTCGTTTCATTCCGTTTTACCCTTAGACAGTAGATCTCGGTTTACTCATTGTGCACACTTCGACTCGCGACTGTACACACATTGAATCCGTTGAAATAACCTACCCCAGTAGCTTGATCGTTTTCTTATTCTCTGTCCCGTTTCAGGTATGTAATTGTTTGTAATCGTTATAGCAGCTTGCTGCTACCTGTGTAATGGCAGAATGAAGGTGTGCCAAATTCTGTTACGAGTGTGTCAACAGAGTAGCCGGATCAGTGTGTCATGTTCGACGGTTTCGCGACTACGTGATATGACATGGTTTGGAACACGCGCGGTAAACTCTAGCAGAACGAAGCGCCATCGGACAGCAAACCACCGCAACGCAACGCGCATCTCGCAACTACTCTAAAGAAAGACGGTACATCAAGCGGATACCAGCAGCGGTGACACCAGCCTAGTTAAATGGCAATTAGCGACCATAACGATTTCCTCGCTCGACGACACACCCTGTTGTTTTGCGGAGCGTAATTTTTGTTTACATGTTTGTTTACATATAGTTGATTTTGACAGCCGTCGCCTTGCAATTATTTTCGTGATGGTGCGTGCAACCTGTTGTTCTCGCTAATTGCCTTTCTCGGAGGCTAGGGTTCCCAAAGGCGCTCACCACAGGGATTCTTTCGTCTTTCGATAGAGAGTAGTTGCAGTTTCACTGCCTCTATTTGCTCTTCTGTAGGGCGAAAGAGGCCTGCCCGGTTTTTGATTTTCGTCCTTATGTGGGTAAACAGTAGGGACAGGACGACCGCATTGTAACAGAGACCATAGTACGCTTAATGTACTAATTTATTCCCCAAAACTTCTTAGCTTTTGGTATCAGCGTGCAAAGGTCATCCGATTCCGTGATTGTGAGGCAAGCTGTGGTGCTATTTCGTTGCTTTTTCTTCACTTTTTTTTCAGATTTTTCAGATTTTTATCGTTTCACATATACGAGTAGTTTTTTTTCCGCCAGCCGATGATATCAAAATCACAATTTAGCTTGTCCCCATTGGTCGTCTATGTGTGAAATTAATCAAATCATTATACGTCGACGGAGTTCCGACAGCCCCCTCTCCCACTCTCTCTTTGTTTCTCTCTCTCTCTGTCTCTCCTCCTTCTCACTCTCTCTTTCTCTCTATTCTGTCTCTCGATCATGGGAAACCGGGGTGCATTAATATGCACATATAAACTAAATGCCGGTAAAGATTAAGCAAACCAAGCGCACAACGAAAGACGGCACATCATCATAATCATCATCATCATCATCATCATCATAATCGTCGTCGTTGTCGTTGTCGCATCCCCTTTCCCTGTTCCTGGGTGAACAAATTGACTACGAAACAGCGACTCTGTGGTTTTCTTTTTGGTTTTTTTTAACTGATGCGTCATGATTCTATTATTAAAACCCGCCTTTAAAACGTCTTCCGTCACAACATCTTCATCCCTTACAAATGGGGGGCTAAATGGGTGAAGCTGCCGGGGAATTTAGTTAGGTAGTGTGATGCTGCCGGCCGACCTGTACGGCGCTAGAGAACCCCCCACCCATTCTCTCTCTCTCTCGCTCACCCTCTCTCACCCATACACACATACACGGATGAGGATACGGCAGCAGTCGCTCGGGCGCGCACTGGTGGGGAAAATTGTGGGCTGCTGCGGGGCGAAGGATGAAACTTTGAGGCATAAGATTCGCGTGAACTGTGTGACCAGAGCGCGTCGTTCGTCGTTAATCCCTCAATAATCCCCTGCTTCAACGTCGTGGAACCGCTGAGGGACCCCGGGGGACATTTTATATGTTTATTATTGCCCGTGTCGGGTAGAGGTATGTCCTCTGCGCGCAAGCAACAAACGGACGGACGGACGGACGGACGGACCGGGCGGGCAAGATATTTAAACTTTACGATGCAATTAACCCCCACGGAGGTTGAGCGCTCCGGACCGGAGGTATCCGTCCGCGAGAAAGTTGCTTATGTTTTGGAAATCGATCATAAATCATATCGCGCCTGGGGCGGCGGCATCTGGTGGTGGCTGACGGGGGATCTCTGGTGGTGTTTAACGGGGATAATGTGTTTTGTTGCGGATACCAGCCCAGCGTTCGGAGCGTGTGTTCACAGCCCAATCCAACATATTCGCGGTGTCCACTGTGTTCCGAGGAGGTCCGAAAAGAGCGTGTGACCACTCCTGATAGGGCCCGACGGGGGTGGGGGGGTAATACTCGTCGTTGTTGGCTGGTTGATTGGAACACTATTTTCAGAAGCTGATTTTGTATGCGAATCGCGGTAGGATTAGGATGGGCTTAGGTTTTTGTGAAAATGCCACCAACGAACCCAAAACTAGTTCCGGGTTTCACAGGCAGCGCACCGAAAGGGAGAGCGAGAGAGAGAGAGAGAAAGAATAAGAAACAGGCCGCCAGTTGGAGGGAGAGCGGGAGGACTCGAAGAACAGAGAATTATTTCTTTTGAACCGCTCCGCCTCCGCGCGCTTTACACATTCCGATATCGAAGATTGTAGGAAGAAGAGGACCGAAAAGGTTTTCGGAGGAAAGAAAATGTGTAAACTAAACGCGGGGGGTTGGGAACGCTGCCGCGCGCGCCTATTTTCACAGTTCATCGCCCATCTGGAAGCAATAAACGCGCGCAAGTCTGCTGCGCGCAATCCTAACTCAAGCGTGGCGCAAGTACATCCACTTACAGAAGCCGCCGCCGTCGGCCTCAAGAACATTCCCAGACGCGTCCCAGCGAGACGTGGTGTCTCCTCGCTTCGGGTGTCGTCTAGTCGTCCAGGCCCAAAAATGTGGTTACCCACTTTTCCTATTCCGATTCCGAGAGAAAAGGTTCTGGGAAAGTGTTTGCCACCAAAGCCACCGCCGCCGAGCTCAATTTGTTGCGGTCGTGCTCTTGTAACTCTTGTGACTCCTGACAGATCCACACACGCCTTCGAATTGAAGTAGGGTCCAACACGCTTACGGAACCCTCACGGCGGGTGTGGTGGAAGTAACAAGGACTTTCCACTGTGTCATATTACAGGGCAAAAGGGTCACTGGTGCTGTGTTCACAGAACCAGCTGTCAGAACCAGCGCAACAGTCCGCTTAGGTCCGCTGGTCTAGTTACCACTTTGCGGGGGATCATGCGGATCATATTTCCAACAAACAAACCGCACGGCCAAAAACTACACGCTGCGTTGCTGGTGGGCGGTTGATCGCTTACTCTCTAGTGCTGTGTCCCGGCTTGTCCCGTGGGAAGTTCTCCGTGGCACTAAATCATTGCGTAACGACGCCGGTCGTCACGGAACAGTATGGTGACAGTCTGAGTGCGCGGGCTCTTGGCCTTTCTCCTTCACATCTTCCTAGGAGAACCTAGAAGCGAACCGGCGAAACTGACGAAACTGGCGAAAGTGCCCGAAATTTACCAGACAACAACAACGAGATACGTCTCCGGTCGGTCCGTTTTGACGGATCGAACAACAAATAAAGAGATAAACTCTGTTTCTCGGTTTCTCCCTCTGGTTTTTGGTTTGTTTTATCCTGTGGTCCAGTTTTCCGCATAATTTATTGGTAAACATGGTGAAGGTGGTGGCTAAGGAGCTACATAACGCTTAACATATGAACGTTACACTTTGTCTTCATGTTTCTGTTACGGACAGTAACATCAGCGACTCGATCGCGCGGCGGTCTTGATCGGAGTGACGATCATTGGGGTTTTGTCGCGAGACCCACCCCGGAAACGAGCCTCCGGCGGGTGCCAAAACGGGTACGAACATAGATCACGCCTTGCCCTATATAAGGGGGGCAAATTCTGACGGAGCCTCAGTTCGATCGTAATTCCAGTGTAGAACAACCGCATGCGCGAGTGGACCAAGTGGACCAAGTGTACCCAAAAGAGATACAAGTTTTTTGCGAAAAACGTTTGTTTTACGAAAAAGAAATACAAGTTTTTGCAAGTTGCATTCGCAACAGTTTCTGTATTTGCCAAACCAACAAACTCCGCGTAACTGTCGGTCCTGGTCGGCGGTCCCCCGTTGATGTGTAGAGATCGGTCGTTGTCATAGGAGGATCACCGACTTTGTCCTTTCGCCGTTGCTGCGTGCTGGCCATGGCGTGTTCCAGTTCCTCCGCGGCAGAATCCTTGGTAACTTTGCGGGCCCAGTATCAGTAAGTCGTCGGCTACCTTGTGGTCAACTGCTTAGGGGGGGGGGGGGGCGCCGGGGCCCCCGGGGCACTGCATACAATTCTGTTTTCCAAAACCAAGGCGCAAACTCCTTCTGTCAAGCGGGAAATGAAACGGGGTGGTGGGCAAAACATAAAACACAACACAAAACTCCAACGGACGAAAACACACACACACACACAGAGTTAGTCGCGCAATCGAATTCCGTGTTGGTTGTGGGGGGTTGGGGGGAGATGATGCACTAATCGTGCACCACCACCGTGCACCACCACCGTGCACGCTCTCTATCATTCGGGGTGTGCAACTCATCGGGGTGTGTGCGCCGGCTATGAGAAAGCTACCCCTTGCGACTGTGTGTAAGTAAAAGGCTTTCCGTTTTTTGTGGAGTAAAAACATATTTTGGATTCAGTTTCACATTCGCCAGTATTTGAGGTGGTGCCAATTAAAAAAATGTTGGACTTTTTGGTGTACAACCATTTCAGACCCATTCCAACCGTTTTGTCAGTTGTAAAACAGGTTTCTAGGTTCGCAATTTAGAGGCGCACGCACCGTCCGACGACAAGGAACCGAAAGCTCTTAATGCCAATTGCAAATGGAAACTCTCTCTCTCTCTCTCGCAAACTCACCACGAAAAGGGGCGAATGTCTCTCGATAGGTTTCCCAACCGATATTCAATTTATTAATTCACATATTTGCATAGCACCGAACCACGCGCGCGCGCGCGCTTGTGTGTGTGTGCACAAATTAAGCAATAAAAGGACGCACATTAGCGCAATGCATCGCAATACGTATTATTAGGGTCGTCGTCTTCCTTCGTGAACCTTTGCAAAAAAGCTCTCGCCAAAGTTCATGGTCCTTTGTTTGCACTCCAAAGTCAGTTGCCCACCCTCGGGAACCACTGCACCTTTCGCTGCACCAAGGTGGTTCGGGCCCGGGATATCTGGACAGGTAATTCTGGCTCTGTTCATTAAAATTACCTACCTGTTAATTTAACCTGTTAATGAAACACACCGAACGGCGCGAGGTGGTCGCGCGCTGTACTGGTTCTTAAAGGTGTTTTTTAGCTAACGACGACCAGGTAGCGCTCGCATTCTATTCGTACAAGGTGCGCGACGGTGCTCAAAGGTAACTCACTTTAGTTTGCACTATTTATGCGCGACCGACCATGCGGCCTTTGTGTGGTGTGTACGCTGTACGGTGGTGGTGTTGGTGGGTTTTTATGGTGTGTGGCACGGCGCTTTATGGGTGTGTGCGTGTCTGTGCCCCCACTAAATGCCAGGAGAAAGAGTGCAAAAGAGAGAGAGAGTAAGTGCGGACGATCTCTAGTGTAGAGAGGAATGTCATTAAGTATTTTGCTGCTTTTGTTATTTTTGAGAGAGCGAGCCAAGGAGTACTTTTACGTTAAGGAGGCGCAAGAGTTTTGACACCTTGTTAGCGTCCGACACGGATGGAAGAAGTAGGGCCACCGAGCGGCACAGTGCAGGATATATGTTTTTTTTTTTACCAGCTCTCCCCCGGTGTGCTCTCGCTCCGAACACACACACGCTCGTTCACGTTCGCCTTCGCTCGCATCAACAAAAACAACATACGTGTGAAGAGTGAAGAGCGTGAGCGCAAGAGTGAGCTGAACGAGGTCCTCTGGCAATGTTGCGCCTTGCGTACGTATGGACTTTGGAGAGCGTGCGAGCGCCGCCTCGCGGGAAAGCCGCTCGCGCTTTCCCTCTCCCTATTTTGCTCTCTCCGGCCGCTCGAGGGCAAAAGCTGCGTTCGACACGGCACCGCAGCACCAGCGCGATGCATACCGTGGTCGTGCGCCGCGTTTATTGTGAGTTCAGTCTTTGCGCGGTGTGGACGAATGTGCGTCGCCGCGTGTGCCGTTCGTTTCACTGCTTCCCTTCCTGTTCTGTTGTCTGACACACGTTGTCGTCGTCGTTGTCCACCGTGCTCAAGATGTCGTTCGCTAAACGGTTCGCCGTGTCCTCAGGTCCCAATTAATTCGTCGTCGCCGTCCGTCTCTGTGTGTATGTCCCTTCGTTTCCCTGTCTCTCGGTCCGGTTCGCGCGCAGCCCCGAGGAGAGACCGGTCTCGTGTTGTGAGTGTGTGTGTGTGTGTGCTTTTGTACGTGTGGCGCAGAGAGTGTATCCTTTGTATTCTTGGATGTAATCCGTTTTCAGTTGCTCGAGTCGGCGGTGATCATGAGCGTCCGCGTCTCTTGTTATTTGATTGTAAGAGCGTAGTGTGTCTGCTGCTGTCCCTACCTGTCTGTGTGTGCGTGGTAGTTCTGTTTTTGCTTTGCGTTTGTTGCGCGATGTGGCCGACACAGAATGGACGCCGGTGACGACGGAAATAGCATGTTGTAGACCGAAAAATAAATAGGTGACACGCAAGAAGCACGAGAGAGAGCACGAATTGGAGAGTAACGTCCTACAAAGAAAAGAGCAGAGAAACAGAGTTTGAGTATGTTAGGGAAGAACCACGGAGAGAGAAAGGAATCCCATCGCGACCGGCTTCTTATGCTCCCGGACAGCCGGGAGCGTATTTTTCACCCAAAGCTGCGCGTTTGTGTGAATTGCCCAGCGGGAATGCGTGGCTGTGTGCGTGCTTTTTCTGGCACTGCTGATGCAAGTGCATACGACGAGATTGCAATAACAAAAAACGGCGAAAAGTAGCATTGCCCCGGTTGTTGTTTTTTTTTGCTTCTTTCGGGGCCCTGGATCCTGCATCATAGCTGTATGGCATTTTTTCTCAATTGGAGTATACCTCAACATACCTAGTTTGTTCTCAACAACTTCAACTCAGAGTGTGGCGCTCGTCCGTAGACAGATTATCCGTCTGCGCTGTGCACCGGGCTTCATCGGTTTTCCTGAGCGAAGCACGTCAGCACAGGAGCTGCCGTAAATAAATGAACATGAATGACAGCGCGTGTCCAACACACCTAGTGTTTCACTTACATCCTTGACTATTGTTTATAATACGTTCAGTTGGCCGGAACTGGTTTGTTTAGACTTGTAGCTTACTTTGATAAAGTACAGCATCTCTCGACACTCCCGCCACTTTTCGTACGCGCTTTGGTCCTCGCAGCACACTGCGCACAATCAGGCAGCTCGGTTTGTTTACAAAATTCCTGCGCTTTTGACGTTTGAACAATTTGCTTCCAAACTACTACGCGGCGGCGCGGGGTGCGATGAGGTACGCTTTTTCTAGCAAACAACACACACACACACACTGTTTCGACAAAGTGCTCGACTTGCAAAGTGTGGAGCGCTCGAATTGCTTCTCATGCTGTCATACCTCAGCCTCGTTACGCACCGACGCACACATGCACACCGCTTCTTGGTGGCAATTTATCGATGGTTACAAGGGCTAAAAATAAGCTTCCGACGACTGGCAAAGGCGGAGGTGGAGGGGGGCTAGCTGCTGGGCTCCAGAGATCGGGCTGCACAGATGTGCGATTACGCTTTGTGTTGGCTGGTTTCGGTTTTGTTTTTGCGATTTATTGTAGTTTTTAATTGCAACAGCAAAACAAAAACAATAAACAAACAATCGGTCGGTCGCAACAGCGTGTAACAATGTTTGTAAACTGTTTCGTGCAGGGGGCAAAGAGAGCACTTTGTTCGAGCAAAGTGCTCGCCGGCGGCAGCTAGCACCACGCGGTGTATAAAAATAGTATTTTAATAGCACGAAATGCGAACACAAGAGTGACTAGCATGCCATGTGTTCACTATCTCTCTCTGTCTCTCTCATAATCTCTGTACAACAGTGAAACGTGTGTCAATTCGCGTTCTATCGCCGCCCGTTGGTGGTGCGTTTAGCCGCCAAGACGGCGTGCTAATGAGTGACGTGTCGTTCGAGCCGCTTTGCCGTGTTGTTGTTGTTTTCGTTGTCACTGCTGGCCAGTGCCGCTGGACGCCGAAAGGAAGTTGTGCTCTAGAATGACGGCCGCGCCGACGGCATCGTTGTGTGAAGCTCCCCCTTCATCGGTCAGTGTTCTCGCAACAATCAACCAAACAACCGCAAGCTGCGCAGCCACAATCAAAGAACAACTTCAATTAGAGAGCACCGGCGGGGGTGTGCTGTAACGATATCTCGAAGAAGGAGCGCACAGGAAAGGAACATCCCTAAGCGGGGTTTTTGAGCCGTTCGTCGCTCTACGAAGAATACTTGTTTGTGTTTTTAGTCACAACCACCGCAAAAGGGCTCACGACGACAATCACTGGCTTAGCTAGCGGGACGTGACGGAGGCGCGTGAATATAGCGCAGACCACCAACAACCGGAAAGGAAGCTTCGCTGGCTTTCCCGGATTACTCGTCCTGTCTGTGGTAGTAGCGCGGTAGCACGTGTAGTGCGTGCATCATTTTTTACGATCGTCCCGGCACCGATCAAGGCACCAAAATAGCGATCATAGTACGGCTCGAGCCACCGAGTAACAGCACTCCGTCGGCGGGAGCGGCGGGTGGTCCTCCTCAGAGCCCGAAAAAGCTGGGCTCGGTTGGTGGTGGTGGCGCTAGCAGCGGCGAACCGTCCGCGTGCGGCAGTGGAGGTGGAGGAGGCGGAGGCAAAAGTGGAAGTCCGTCGGGCGACGGCGGTGGCTCGTCGGCGGACGCTTCCGCTGCTACTACTACTACGACTAACGCTGACGGCGGCTCGATGGCCGTCGGGGCGATGGGCGGCACCTCCGCGGGGAGCAGTGCGCTCAGTACCAGCCCCGCCACCACCGCAGCGGCAGCAGTTATCGTATCCCCGGCTCAAGGAGCGATCGTTGCCTCAGTCGGTGTAGCGGCAGCAGCAGCAGGAGCATCAGCAGCAGCGACCAGCCCAATCGTTGCGAGCGGCAGTCCAGTGTTTGCGACGATTGGGAACAGCAGTACCACACCGGGTGCGGGAGTCAGTGGTGGTGGAGCAGTAAGCGAAGAAGGAACGCCTACGCAACAGGTCAGTTATAGACAGTGCCCAGGTGGGAAAAAGGGGTCATCGTGTGTTGGCAAGGATCGCACTCCGATCAATGGAGCTGTCGAGCTTAGAAAAAACGTGATTTGGACCTCCGATCGCCGCTTTTCACTTAACGAGCGCGCAATATTCATGTTTCGAACAGAGCAGAGTATCGAGCGCAGTAGCGAGACCAGTGCTGCCTTCTTCTGCTTCTTCACTTCACGACAGCAGTAAAGACGACAATAATCGACGCGCTTAAAACGCATGTGCTGGAAGAGGGGAAACGTAATATGGCCAGGTGCATTTCCCTTATCAGACCGTTTCATAAGTTACAGCGCAATAGTTTAAAACATTTCACCGCTTGCAGGCAATAGCAATGGGGGGTCGTGCAAATAAATCAACCCTACCCAACTTAACGGCAGCACAACACTCCCCCCCCCCCCCTCCCCCCGTCTTATCAAGCAACACAGACTGTAGAGTTGACTTCGTACCACAATTGCAAACTGTTTTCTCAAATATTTGTCGCGTTTGTTTGGGGTTTTACATATTTTAGTCGCGCCCACTGTGTGGGTAGATTATAGAACGGGGCGAGTCGTCAAACGTGGCAGAAACCGTGGGAAATCGGTGTCACAAGCCCGACACTAACGAAGAAGCAGATTATGGGTTTAATACAGGGCTATTAATGTTGGTATCTTGATCGAAATCGAAGCAAAAATGGTTAAGTTTGGAACGTTTTTTTTAACCTTTGTGTTTATTTGCTATCCGGCATCGGCTATGTTTAATCTATCGAATGTCTGTATTGATTGAGTATCTGTATCTGTGGCACACCAAATCTTTACACACAAGAGCATCATGATGGGGAGAGCAGAGTGGGAGAGAGCTTACAATCAACAGCGCAAGCGCGCGCGCGCGCAGAGATGGTAATGTGAGAAGAAATCCGATGATTTATTTGTAAATAAATCGTTCCACGCTCCTCGTTCGTCCTCGCGGCGGCGGCAGAGCAGCGTTTTATGATGGCGAGGCGAGTCGTTTGAGTAAGTAGGTAGGGTGTTAGAGTGATGAGCAAAAGCAAGAAGGCAAGCGTGGCCGAAGAGGCCAAAGAGGCTTTCAGAGAAAACCACAAAGTGACCGAGAGTGAGCCATAAAAAAAGGCAAAGGAAAAGTCGTAAACTCGACTCGTGTGGCTCACCCCGCTTTAGAAGAGTGTGTATACATTGATTGTGTGGTTCTCCAGCAGGGAAATGTCGGCGGTCGGTCGGCGTGTTCGCTAATGATAAACATAAATAAAAACTGGAAACTGTCAAAAATTGTTGTGGTTAAGAGGCGGGTTTTTGATGGGAGCTAATTTGCAACCCTGGTGGCTGGTGGGGTGTTTGGGAGCAGGCGAGGTGGTAGTAGTAAATTTTTGTGCTGCGTGTGGGAAGCTCTAAACTAGCATAATTGTGGGGCGGTAGTGGTGGTGCTCTATCCGACGAACTTTTAGTTCTGAAAATTGCGAACTCTGGAACATCGTATCTTCCCCCACCGACACACACTGTCCACTGATGGATTGGTTCTTTTTGTTATTCTTTTTCGACAACACACCTCATAAAGTAAGCTCTATAGCACCCGGAACTGCTCAAACATATTTTGTAAACTAATCGATCCCGCCGTGAGCACCGTGAGAAATGATGGTTTTCTGGTTTGGTGTCGTAAAACTGAGTTTGACATTCTGATGTCTCTTTCAGGGACGTGTTTTTTTAGGTACCGGATTTGATTTACTTGCCCACACCCAATCGCGCGTTATAAATTATCGGCCACGCGCAGCACCGGCACCCTTAATTTGGTTTGACTCTGCTCTCTGAGTGTGTGCTTATTTGTACGGTTTTAGGATTCGATCCGATAATCCGATCTCCGGGGGCACCGACCGGCCCTAGGCCAACCACCACACCACACCACACGCTGTTCCGGTATTTAGTTTTATTTATGTTGCTTCGCTGGCGCATTAGGAGAAGGGACATTATAACGCTGTCCATAGCGTGCGCGCGCGCGCGCGCTGCCTTTCGCGTTTGTTTTGTTATGCCCCGTCTTTAAGACACGCTCATTTAAGTTTTTACTCTCGAGGCTCGCTCGCTGCCATGCTGCATCACCCCACCACCACACAGGAGGTGTGCGTTACGCAATAAACGTGCCCTACACCGCCGCGCCATTTTTTAAATAGGGCTGGCCGCCGCCGACTTGGCCGAGTTGGGTTTTCCTTTTTTTCCGGTCCCCACTTCGGAAGGGGAAGATCGAGGAAACACTCTATTAGCAGCAACAGCAGCACAGCGCGGGCCCGTGACCATTTGTTAAAAGTGCAACCATCATGAATAGTGGCCGTTGGAAAGGAAAACGTGTTGTGCGCAATGAAGACAACACCGCACGGTGCGGTCTTTAATAAAGGGGGAAACACACAGCGACACACATCATCATACACAAAAGGGCACTAACAGCAGCAGCCGGCACGGGGAGAGGGCTTCAGACTGTCAGCAAAGGCGATCAAATTTGTTGTTAGTTTGACTTGGGCCAGCACACACGTGTGGTGGAACCACGTCTCGGATGAAAGTCTATCAGGATCTATGGTGCTCATGGTGCTTATAGGATAAAATCAACCCTCTCTCTCTCTCTCTCTCTCGTTGTACCGGAAGCTGTTCCGCCGCGTTCAATTGTTAAGTGGAACCCCCTTCTCATTGTGTTCTCGGGGGGCAACCAGGTGTCTTTCTTCGTCGCGCCTGATTTGATGTACAAAGTAATCAGTATGTTACCTACTAATAGACTGTGGCGTTTTGGTTTTTTTTAAATATAATCTTTATTAAAAAGACTGAGGTAGTTGTAATTGATTTGTAAATATTTCCATATAACATTGCTGCTTTCTATCGGTCTCAGTCATCTCATTCACGGATGATGGATTTGTACGTCACGCGTCGTGGGCTTCAGCATCTTCGTGCTACAGTTTTCCAAGTTGTCCCTATCATATGTTTCTTGTTTTTATCCTGGGGAAAAGATTCAATTATAAATGCTTAAGCTTGTTGGTGCGGTGTGTGTGTGTGTGTGTGTCCTGTTTTACAAAGGGTGAAGGACTAGTTCGCTCCCGAGCGACGGATGCGCCTCGGCGGCACACTCGTTGTTGAAATCAATAAAGCCCCTCAGCGGTGGTGCGTGTTACTATCACTGATATTACCATGTAAACCGTCACGCCGTGTCCCCCCCACCGCATCGTCGGCCGCGAAATCTATTATACAATCGAATGAAAACTTTATTATAAGATGGAACCGGATGGTTGCTGGTTGAGAAACAATTTGACCTGAGGGGGCTTGTACCTGAGCTTCTCCTCTCCTTCCGCACATCTCTCTCTCTCGCTCTCACTCACTCTGTCACTCGCTTTCTCCGCTCTCTTTCACACAGCAGCAGATGCGCGTCTATAAGTGGTGATGTCAATTGACTCAATTATGCTGTGAGTCGGGCGCCGGGCATAAAACGCTCCCTCCTATGCTCCAGTTTATGCTGTGCGTGTGCTCCCGTGGGAAGGAGGAATGGGGAGGGGGGTCAATGTTTGAGTGATTGATTGATTGATTGGTCGATTGAGATTGACTGTGCAATAATTGTTCATTTCTCTTGATTATGTAGAGCCACCGCGAGGGGTGGGTGGCTTGGGCGGCGGTGGGTTGGTTGTGTGCACCTAAACTAATTGCTATTCTCGGTCAACTCGGTTGTTAACGCCGTGCGTGCGCATTATTTTTCCGTTTATTGATTTCTTTTATTCCACCGGAAAAAATCTGCATTACCGCCGAGGAAGAGGAGGGAGGAGTCTACATTTCAGAGGCAGGGTGTCCTGTTGAAAGAGCTGTCTGTTCGGTCAATGTTTGCTTTGGTTGTGCTTTTTTTTCAATTTAATGTGTAGTCCATGATTTTTCCTCGTCACGGGATCGAGAATGTGCGTGAAACACGGCACGCTACAGAGTTGGATTGGTCGCGAGGAGATGGATTTTGTTTCCTGAGCCTTTCTTTCAACGCTGTTGCTGCTGCCACGCTTCTCTGTGACATTGCCATTAATGATATGATACTGTGGGCAAAAGATAACGGGACAAAACTCATAACTCACCAAAATAGTTATTTAGGTTCTTCTAAATCTACGTCGTAGACAAAAATCGTCGATAAGCCAAAACTCGTGCAAGCAAAGCAGCTGTCAAAAATTGAGCAGCTGTCAAAATGGCCGAACTTGTCAACAAATGAATGAGTGCTACATGAGTAGCAACATAACGCCACAAAAAAGTCGAATATAGTATACATAGCTTGCGGAAATAGAAAACATATCAGAACTTTTTGAACATACCTCGCATATTCCCTGTTGTGCGGTGTGGCGGTTTGGTGGTGTCCGGCCTGAAGGTATTCTTAATGCACTCAGCGGCTGGCTCGTTAATCGCCGACAACTGTTTCCCGTTTTGTTTCCTCCCGACACCTCCTCCACCCCGCAGTAGTAGTAGCGTCCTGGAACGGGTGGCGGGCGGCGGCCGGCATCAATTACCACCAACAAACACAGCCGCGAGTCCATCCGTCCGACCGGTCCGACCGACCGACCGACCGAACGGACCGACGGGGACCGACCAGGTGAAAAGATGTATAATTATGCAAAGTGATACTATCAATTTAAATATTTATCCGTCATTTGACGCGCTGCTCGTTCGCTCGTTCGGCTTACCTTTTTGGGGTCGCTATCTCACAAGGGGCAGAAAAAAAAATGTATAACGCCGGGCGGCATACGAGATGGTTGTGGATAGGCGGCGGCACATACACGCATGACGCGAAAGCTCTGTCCGTATACCGCAACGCGTGAGTGTGTGAAACCACGTTACATCACGTTTATTATTATCGGGCTCTTTCTTATGTTGCTGTGTGTCAAGTCGTCAAAATTCTGCCGGATCGAGCGAAGCAGAGGGTGCTCTAGGAGAAGGAGTAGTAGGTTGGCATGGCCAGTGGATAAGAGGCGCATTGAAAAAGAACGAATGGCTAACGAATGAATAAAAAGGAACATAAAAAGTGCATTTTAATATGTTTATGAAAATTCATAACTCATCATCACATAGCAAGAGAGGAGAGATCAGTAGAGTTTACGCAACAGCGCCTCCTAGCGTTGACGCCTTTCCATAAACTCTGTCGCCGCCGACACTTTGCGCGACAGTTGTCAAAATGTTTAGAAAAACCGTGCCTGGTCCATCCGAATAATCCTGCTCCACACTAGCAGCTCTCTAGCTGACAGACGTTCCTCGGGGAAGAGGATTCGTTTTTTGACGACGAAAATCCAGTGAAATCCCTAAACCGCGTATCGAAATCACATTGGAGATTTTGCCCCGGTTTGTGAAAGAGGGTGCATTGCCCTGATGAAAGAGGAAGTTTTTCTTTTACAAACCGGGTCTTTTTTCACATATTTTCACTTTCAGTGTGTCTAAAATGTTACGACAATAATCGAAGTTTATTGTTTTATCAGTTTGCAAGTAATCCGCTAATCAAATTCCATTCGTATCCTGAAAAACTGATGCTTTAACACCTTGTTGAGCGATTTCTGGACACGTACTAATTTCGGACCCGAAGAAACTCCGTTCAAACTACTTCTCAATCGCTTGTTTTGGTCCAGGATTATGGTGATAGACCCAAGTCTCATCCATAGTGATGAATCGACGCACAAAATCCACTTTATCCTATCGGAAACGCTTTAAATGTTGCCGAGAAAGTTGCATCACCTGGATCACCCTGGATGTCGGCGAACAGCAGCATAATCACGGCGATCGATGGTGGTGTGTTATGATACCTACCAAAACTTTCTTACGCCGCCCGACTGTTGCTGCTTACCCTAGCAATTTGTTACGCCGAGGTCTGTGCGGATCGGATAGTCTTAGCCGCCGGCGCATTAGAGAGAGGATCTTTATTCCGCTGCCGGTACTGCCGCCG
Organism: Anopheles cruzii; assembly: GCF_943734635.1. Lineage (NCBI taxonomy): Eukaryota > Metazoa > Arthropoda > Insecta > Diptera > Culicidae > Anopheles > Anopheles cruzii. The sequence goes on from NC_069143.1 coordinate 8,515,038, forward strand.
ATTAGCAGCTAGTAAAACTCGGCTCAGCAGCAGCAGTAGCAGCTTGAGATCACTCCGACCCCCCGACTCCTGTTTGTCGGGGTCTCGTAGGTGCGTAATGGGCGGGTGAAAGGCGGGTAAATGCCAGCCACCGGAATTTCCTCCAACACGCGTAAATTGAACGGCGGTAATACGCTGCTCATGAGTCATTAATATGTTACACCCCGCGCTATAAGCTCTGTGCTGTGCCCGTGTGCAGAGTGCAGAGAGCGCCCGTGCCTATATATAGAGGTTGGAAAGAGGACTGACTCTGGCGTCTTCTGCGGGGTGTGTGCCTGTGGGGGGGCGGGGATGACATTGTGTATCCAGCAGTAAATGAGCTCCGTTCGTAATTCAATTACTAGCAGGCAGCAGCAACAGCACCGACCGCCGAATGAAGTTGTTGAAGCTGGCTTAATCGCACGATTAACACCTAATAAATATCTGCAGAGAGGACGACGACGACAGCCGGGAAAAAAGTGCACTCCACCCTCACAAGAGCACCAAATGCGCAACGCATAACTTATTTCGACGACTCTCTCTTTTTCTCTTGGTTGCTTTTTTTCACTGTGTTGCGACTGCTGTTGGTAGTATCTGTTGGTACAGTACTAATGGCAGAAGTGTGTCGATCTTGTCTTTCGCGGTTCTCTGTGGAGAACTGTTGTGGAACCTGTAGGAGGAAGGTTCCACGTTCGCATTCCTTCATGCCTGTGGGGCTTGTCCCAGGCCTTCTCCCTCTGAGGCCATCAGAACAGAGTGGTCGGGTATCTCGGCCGGAAAGACGAATCACTTATCACGGGCAGACGGCTTACGAGGGTGGTCTGATATGTTTCCGACCTCAACATCGCAACGGTGCAAGGCTGGTAACAATGACAGCTAGTGAAGTTGGTCTTGGTAAATCTTCTGTGTTTTTCTTGGAAAAAGGCCTATGTTGGACCTCGGGGTGTCATTAAATAGCTTGGGAAGCGATTAACGACGCGTTCAGGACGTCCAAAAACTGCAACATCCGAGGAAAATATCGCCCAAAGTTACGCCAAATGGTCCTAGAGAGGCACCACACACACCATCTATCGAGAGACGACGGCCATTCACTTGAGATATCTACAGAGAGAGCGACAGAGAGAAGATGGTGGTCGCCGGTGGGTGGTGTAGTAGCTCCCGTGTGGCGCTGCATGGCGACCGTGACGGCGGAAAGAAGGTAGATTGAGTTATTTGTGGTGCACCACAACCACAGAAAGACAGAGATCCTAAAGAGGAGATCCGGTGCCAGTTGTGTACACACCAAGTCAGGTGTGTACCCTTAGCCAGAGAGAGAGAGAGAGAGAGAGAGAGAGGGGCAGAGAGAGCGTGCTCGAGATTTCGACCGAAAACGAACGAGGAAAACGGAAAAAGAGCGAGAGAGAGAGACAGGATTGAATCACCACCCAACTAGGCGGCGGCATGGGTGAACGGTAGTGGGGTGGTGGTGGTGGTTCCGCACACTCCCGAGGGTAGAATTTCATTAAAATATATTTAATGGATGTTTAATTAAGGGTGCTGATTCCATTGCTGCTCCCAACCACACTCACGCACACACCCAACCAACCCCCCAAGATAGCATAACTGCGGTGACGACGACGACGACTGCGTGTTGCAGTCGCCTTGGCATGCTGCCGTCGCCGCCTCACGCACTCCCGGCACGGCACGGCTCCCTTGCCGTGTGTGTCTCCGGTGGATGGGCCATCCAGGAACCCTGGGGTTAATGTTCTCGGACCTCCGGAAATGGTGGTGGGGGTTGGGGAGCGTTGCTGGAGGGAATTGTAAATGTTTTCGAATTATTCAAGCGTCAACGATTTTTATTACCGACAAACTGCTGCTTGTTAACCCCCTTACTTTACCGCGACGTCCTTTTTTTGCGCCGCCGTCTGCTTTCATTGGCTCTCACTTACTCTTCATCTCTTTTTGCGCTCTCTCTCTCTCTCTCTCTCGTTCGTGTTCCTTAAACCGCCGTCTTTCGCGCTACGTTTTGTACGGTCGTACCCTTTTTGCTCTCTTTTGCTGGTTGCAATTTTCGCATTTGTTTTCTCCGCTCGTTTAGCGCCCATTCTTCTTCGTGTTTCTTCGTTTCGCGCATTCGTTTCTTTTTTTTCTTCGCTGCTTCGTTCGAGTTTTCCTTTCGGTTTTCACTCTTTCTGTGTTGCACCGTTCTGTTTTTTTTTTCTTCACTCTTACCCTTTTTGGGGTGAATTCTCGCGAATTTATGGGCCGTGTGCGCCCCCTTTTCTTCTTCGTGCCGGGTTTTCTGTCTCTCACTCGCCTCTTTCAACAATCTTTGATTCTTTTTCACCAACCCTTTTGCCGCCTTTCCATTTCCTTTCTCGCGCGTTTGTTTGTTTCTTTTTTTGTTTTAGTTGCGCTTCTTCGTTTTTGTTTGTTTTCCTATTCGTTCTTCGGTTCGTTGGTTTTTTTTTCTTGTTTTGTTTTCGTTTTGAAGTCTCTCGTTTCGCCGTTTTCCACCGCGGCGTGTCTCCACTACTCTCTATGGGCAAACCCTCTCTAAAAGGCGTGCGGCGAACCGCGAATACGGCACTGGCAACTGCAACGCCGCGACGACAGCCATATATTAGCCAACGGAAACTCATCCGCCCCCCCCCCCCCCAGATTTCTCAGCACGCGCCCAGCGGACCAACGAATGGAGAAGAAGCAGAAAGTGCGCTTCTTGGCGTGTGTGGCATTACAAGGCTACTAGTGGTTAGTTATTTTCGACTTTCGGCGTTTAAAGTCACCCTTTGACCTCTGACCTCCTCCTTCTCCGATCCAAATGTGTGTCAGTCGCCCTTCGCGACGGCAACACGGATCCTTGGCTACCGCGCCACCAAAACCTCTTGAATTGCCCATAATTTTTGGACTCTCGTTTTTGGTCTCTCTTCAGGCCAACAGGTGATACCGAAAGGCCTACAAAAGAATGCGTACGAGAATGCTCCATCCATCCGTCCAATTGTTTGAAGTGCTAATTAATTCTTGCCGTTTTTATTCTACTTTTGTAGCCTAACTACAACAACAAAACGTATGATACTGGCTGTACTTTAATGAAAGTATTGTCCATCGTTGGCTACTGCTTAGCTACTCCCATCTTTGAGGTAATTCCTCGATGCCGTGTCGATAGAACTCCTCATCTTTAGGAGCGATCCACTCAGAGACCCACTTTTCAATTCTTTCATAATAAGTGAACCGCTGTGCTGCCAAATCGTTACTTATGCAACGGAACAAACACTAGTCCGGAGGAGCATTATGTGGTGAATACAGGGGGAGTGTTTAACAGTTCCCATCCGACATTTTCGAGATAGGTTTGGACCGGTTTTGCGATATGTGGTCGAGCGTTGTCAAGTTTGTAAAATCAGCTTATCATGCATGTCTTTGATCCCATTCTGGTTCTTTTTTTTTGCAATCCAAAATCACCACTTTTTAACCGCGCAAACTGCATCCGACACGTTCTGTCAGTAAGAGCATGTTCACCATAAACATTCATTAAAATATGATCACTTTCGGTAGCCGTTTTCTTCATATTGAAGTAATGAAGAAGTACTCCCCGCAAAAACACTTTATCAGGATTAAAACTCGACATTTTACTGTAACTGTCAAATACATATTTCATTAAAGAAAATTGTGACATTTAGTAAGTAAATTAAATTGTGTGAGTAATGTCATCTGTTGTAAAACGGCAGAAATTAATTTGCACACCTAATAGAACCTGGTTGTGCCGTGGCCTTTTGGTCAGTGAACAGTGATAAGATTTGTGGCGTTCGCTTTGACTTTTGACGCTGTGATTGTAAACCCCTCTCCTTTTCGATTGATTCTCTTTTTTGGCGAGAGATGTCACAACCCCATAACGCTGCCATCACAAACGCGTAAGGCTTTTTTATGGGTGGGTTGCTACTGCGTTAAGCTACTCACTAAACGGGCTTGGTAATTGTACACAGTTCGCGGTTGATGATTGGCCATTATCGTCATCAACGACCGGTCATCATCATCGCCCGTTTGCGCGCCGCATTCCGCGGTTGCCTTACAGGATGCGAGCGGGGGACGGGTGGAGGGAGGTACCATCTTAATGCACCCGATGCGCTGCTGCTGAGGAGCGATCCGGTTTGGTCTCGTTCATTAGTGTCTCGTATCGTCACGGGGAACGACTTTTACTAATGGATAATTATCGCGCAGCACGACGCAGAAGGGAACGCGGATCACTGGTGGTGGTGGTGGTGGTGGTGGTGGTAGGTGCATTACTAGAGTGCATACACACACACACACACGGGCGCGTGCGCGGGATGGTTTATGCAAATTGTGCATCGTCGCGCAATTGAACAAATGACATTTGGCTGCTTGCGCATACACGATTAGCGGCAATCCGATGGCGCATTCCTTCTTCGGCCTCCTTCGCCACCCTGTTTTATGACCGGGGACTGCACAGAGCCGGATTTGCGCGCAACACCTAATGTTGTTGTCCAACGTGTTTGTCATAAAGTTGTTCTCGTCGCCGCGCGTGACCTTTAATTAAATTTCAACCCGAAGCTAAACGCGCGGCTCATCGGCTCTGCTGTGTTGCGATAACCTCTGCCCGATACGGTAACGATCACATTGGTCACATTTTATACATTTCTATTAGCAGCGGCCCCACCGGCCCCCCGATAATCAATCAACGATAATTGACAGTGTGAACATCGAACGAACGCGAGGGGGCGTATCGTCGTTTAAATTTGCGCCGCATATTAAATGTTGTTTAAGGCAAATCAGTAAATGCGTCAATTACTCACATCTCACGTTACTATTCGCGGTAGGAGGGTGGTACCAGGCTGCGGAATAAGTGGTAAACGGGGTTCGATAGGGGAAACACACATTTTATGGTTTGAAATACACTTCAGTGCAGGTCTCCAGGGTGTTGAACATAAATCAATCCTCGTAGGAACGAGGTTCCAATTTACGCATTCCATCCCTGAGGTGACCTTCTCATTTGATCAAACACACGCTTTGCACGCATGATTTTTTTGTAGCTCTGGAAACAGATGGAAGTCGCTAGCGGGGCTAAATCTGGGGAGTGCGGTGGATGGTCCAACAATTTGAACTTTGATTTATGGATTTTTGCCATCGTCAAAAAGGCTCTTGTGACATGGCCTTGTGGCAACCGCCCCCCCCCCCCCTCCCCACCCTATTTCTCTCTCTTTCTCTTTATCTCTCTTTCTCTCTTTCCCGAACGAAAGTAAAGTAATAAATATCGCTCAGTCCGTTCCACTAAAATTAAAAAGACAAGAAAGTAAGGTAATTGTGATTTTCCTTGGATATGTTCCAAGATCCGGGATTAGTCCGACCCGATGGCCCATAACTCGTGCATACGTGTTTATTTATGTTAAATGCCAACTGCTGGGTGCGATTTCTCGCATACACTGCAAATAGAGCCCCCCGAATCGGACGAAAACCACTGGGAATGGATCCGCGTGGATATCAAGAAGGTTGTCATCACCAATCACCACATCACCACCCTCGCAATTCACAGGAACAGGAAAAGAAGTATTTTTGCTCCGGATCGAAACGCCGGTGGAGAGGGGAGGGTGGGGCAGGTAGTACAAAAATAACTAGAGAAAGTGCTCCACGCGCGCGCGAAATAGATGCGTGAAAATAGCAGCAGCAGCAGCAGCACACAGAACAACGGAACGACGAAGGCCAAGCCGAGTCGGTTCACGCTGATCCTCTCTGACGTGGCCCTCTTGAGGAGGCGGACCTAGCCTTTTGCTTTAGCAATTCCCTTCGCACACACCACTCGTTACACCCGTGTGTGCGTTTCACCGTAATTGAAGAACAGTATTAAAAATGGTGGACATAAATTTGCTGCTGCAAGCCGCCGCCGTCGCCGCCGCCGCGTGGAACCCTTCTCGATATTGGAGCGCAGCAGGGTGCGCTCTCTCTGCTACTTTCAGACGCCCGGTAATCGTGCGTGATCAATCCTGCCTCTGCCGCTAGACCGCCTTCTTTGTGTTCCTGGCGGCTTGGGCCTCCCTTCCGATCTGGCGAGAGAGATCCTGCTGGTTGTACTCTTGGCCGCCCGCCCCCCCCCCCCCCCCCCCCCCCCCCCCCCCCCCCCCCCGGGGGGTCTGCCGTCTATCGACTCGGGTTCGATTCAGGTCCCCTCACACTACGAAAGTCCGAGACGCGCGCGCGCGCTGTCTGAGGATTATTGAGAGTAAACACGCAGCCATACGCGCAAAAATGAGGTCACACGTACGGGCGGCGCACCCTCCTACTACACGCGCAAGACTCTCTCAACAAAAACGTGTGTGTGTGTGCGCGGAGGAGTGAGTACGACTACGACTTACACACGGCTCTAGTTCCCTCAGAGATCGGCCGGACCTTTGTGGAACTCTCGCCGCCCAGTTGTGTCCCTACAGAGACTCCATTTCCAACGGCAACTCCATGATGGGA